>NC_091956.1:48465239-48816073 GCF_031021105.1 Erythrolamprus reginae
CACCACGTTTCCCCTATAGGGGGGGAAGTGCACAAGGTAATCCCATGGGAGGGGGAGCTACAGGGTCAGCAGGGGTAGCTCCAGAGAATGCCGCTCAGGTTGAAGGGATTGGCTTGGCGGGCACTGGATGGACTGCGTGACGGGGACCTGGCTTAGAGCAGACCCCCCCTGAGCCCATGGTTACAATGAATATTGGGGGTCATCAGACTATGTTTTTGGTGGATACAGGGGCTGGACGGTCAGTAGTGAATAAGCAGATTGCCACTCCAGGACCCCATGAAATTCAAGTTCAAGGGGTGTCTGGACAGGTAGTCGGGCGAAAAGTTTTGAGCCCTGTCACCTGTGAATTCAATGGTTCCGAGCTTAGTCATGAGTTTGTGTATATTCCAGAATGCCCTGTGCCATTGTTAGGCAGGGATTTATTGAATAAATTAGGAGCTACTATTTCATTCAATGAGGGACGACAATCTTTAACGCTTAGCCATCGCCCTGAGATGATGTGGAGATTAATGGTGAGTAAGGAAGTGGAGCAAGCGGTGTCGGAGAAGTGGAGGGACTTTGCGGTGCCTGGTCTGTGGGCTGAAGATAACCCCCCCGGCTTTGCCTCGCATCACCCCCCCCCATTATAGTGGAAGTGAAACCGCTTGCCACTCCGGTGAATATTAGGCAGCACCCTTGTTCTAGGGAAGCAATAACAGCAATTTATGGGTGTATCCAAAAGTATTTAAAGGCTGGAATTTTAGTCCCTATTCAATCCCCGTGGAATACCCCGATTTTGCCAATACGGAAACCAGATGGATCATACAGACCCGTGCAGGATTTGAGGGTGGTGAATGGTATGACAGTTACCATCCACCCGGCAGTGCCCAACCCCTATACCTTGTTGAGTTTGATTCCGCCCAGAGCAAAGTGGTTTTCCGTGATAGATTTGAAAGATGCATTCTTTACAATTCCAATACATCCAATTAGCCAGCCGTTGTTTGCTTTTGAATGGGAAAATCCAGCAACGGGGGCTAAGAGACAGTATGCATGGACCCGCCTACCTCAAGGTTTTAAAAATTCCCCGACTTTGTTTGGGACAGCTTTGGCTAAGGATTTGGTGTATTATGTGCCTAGACAGCGAGGGGATACAATATTGCAATATGTGGATGATGTTTTGGTTACAGGACAAACAGAGGATTTGTGTTGGGACAACACTAATGCTTTGCTTGTATTATTGTTGAGATGTGGTTATAGGGTGTCCCGGAAAAAGGCACAATTAGTGCAGGAAAAAGTGAGGTATCTTGGTTATGACATTGAACAGGGACAAAGGGCACTGGGGCCGGAAAGGAAGCAAGCAGTGTTGTCAATAATACCCCCAGTTAATAGGAGACAGTTGAGAGGCTTTTTGGGTTTGGCTGGCTTTTGTCGGATTTGGATTCCAAATTATGCCCTCATGGCTGCTCCCCTCTACACCTCCACAAAGGGGGGCAATAATGACCCGTTTGTGTGGGGAGATGAACAGGGAAAAGCCTTTGAGGAGATTAAAAAAGCGTTGGCAAGTGCTCCAGCATTGGCATTGCCTAACTTGAATAAGCCTTTCAACTTGTATGTGGACACTAGGAAGAACATAGCCTTAGGGGTTTTGACTCAACAGTTAGGAAGTTGGCAGCAACCGGTGGCTTATTTGTCAAAACAACTTGATGGAGTGGCACAAGGGTGGCCGCATTGTTTGAAGGTGTTGGCAGCTATTGCAGAATTGGTACAAGATTGTAACAAGCTAACCTTTTCCAGTACAATTTGTGTGCATACCCCGCATGCAGTGCAGTCTATTTTGGATCAAAAGGGTCATTTGTGGATAAGCAGTCAAAGATTGGTGAAGTATCAGGCAATGATGATAGAAAATCCTCATGTGAGGTTGGTAATATCAAATACTTTGAACCCTGCCACTTTGTTGCCAGTGGAAAGCGGAGACGGGATAGAGCATGATTGTGTGCAAGTACTGAAAAAAGTATACTCCACACGATCTGATCTATCTGATGTCCCCTTGCAAATGGCTGACCGTAATTGGTATACAGATGGTTCTAGTTATATGCATGAGGGAAATCGAGTGGCAGGTTATGCAATTGTAGACGATGAACGCGTCATAGAGAGTGCACCATTGGGAGGGGGACATAGTGCACAGGTGGTGGAATTATGGGCTCTAATTCGTGCCTTAGAAAGAGCTGAGGGTGAGACATTGAACGTTTGGACAGATAGCAAATATGCATTTTTGACATTGCATGCACATGGAGCTGTATATAAAGAGAGAGGTTTTCGGGATTCCGCTGGGAAATATATTCAACATGGTCATTTGATTCAGCGGTTAATTGCAGCAGTGCAACGACCAAAGAAGGTGGCAGTAATGCACTGTAAAGGGCATCAGCGGGGAGATGATACAGTAGTGCTTGGAAATCGGGCAGCAGATGCAGAGGCTCGGGATGCTGCCCTCCGTGATGGCCCAAGACCCGACCTCTCCATACATATAGCCCAGGATTTGGGAGTGATACCGCCCACTATCACTCCGTCTTACACGATCACTGAATGTGTGCGGGCGGTGAATGATTTGAAGGCGGTTGTAAGGGATGGTTGGTATGTTTTACCGGATGGTCGAACATATGTACCGGCATCAATGGTTTGGCAATTAGTTCAACTTTCCCATGACGCCACCCACATGGGGAAGACCGCTTTGGAAACGGCTTTAAATCGGGACTATTATATAGATCGGTTGGCTGGCATAGCGAACAAAGTGGTGAGTCAATGTGAGACATGTGCAAAGGTTAACCCTAGGCAAGGACCTGTCCTGCCGCCTGGGGCTATACCGGTTTCTTATTTTCCCATGGACACAGTGATGATTGATTTCACTGACATGCCGCGTTGTGGATTTTATAAGGCGATGTTGGTGGTTGTAGATAGGTACACTGGGTGGCCGGAGGCCTTTCCCACAAAAACGAAAAAGGCTAGAGAAGTGGCTCGGATTTTGCTTAAAGAGATTATTCCGCGTTTTGGGAGTCCTTCATTTATCTCTAGCGATAATGGGCCGGAATTTGTTCATCAGGTGAATCAAGAATTAGCGGAAGCGGTGGGCATCAAATGGCGATTCCATAGTGCCTTTCACCCTCAATCAGGGGCTCCTGTTGAGAGGATGAATCGCACCTTGAAGGAAAAAATTACTAAAATTTGCACGGAATCGCACCTAAAGTGGCCGGACGCTTTACCATTGGCCCTTTATTCCATAAGGAGTGCTCCAAGAATGCAGCACCGACTTTCACCTTATGAGCTGATGTTTGGCCGTCCACCCACACTTCTTAGGAGAAATCTGGCCGGATGGCCTGAATTGGGCCATAAGGGGGGAGTGTGGACTATGGAAATGGTACAAGAACTAAATAAGCAAGTAGAAAGACTCAGAAACTATGTATTAGAACAATCCCCCCCAAGGCTTGTGACCAAATGCCATACCTTTCAGCCGGGGGATAGGGTGTGGGTGAAGCATTGGAAAAAAGAACCATTGGAAGGGAGATGGAAGGGACCGTATGCTGTAATCATGTCATCTCCCCTTGCTATTAAGATAGCCGAGTCCAAATCTTGGATACATTGGTCTCGAGTGAAGAAAGCAGCAGATGAGGAATGGAGCGTGCAATCAACTGTTCATCCAATGAAATTGAAGCTTAGGCGAAAGTGACCTTGAGCTCTATCCTCTTCTGCTTTGCTTTAGGTATATTAATTGCTGCAAGCTTTGCTTTTAGTATATGTATTACGAACGAACACCACTGGGCTGTCTGGTAAAGGCTGCGTAACAAGGAAAGGCCACTCTGCAGAGACCTTACCGGCAATAGGTCTTCAACGCACAGTGGTGAAGAAACAACCCCCTGCTAAACCACACCGGAAGCTGGTTTTTAACGCACGGGAGAAGCTAGGATGAAGGGGTCAAGGGGTTTTGGGGTACTTATGTTATTTTTGCTTTTTGGCTTTGCTCACGTAAATCATGTATGTATTCATAATTTAGGACAATGGAGCCTGCCTGGCGAGAAACCCAGTATCACCCGATCATATCTTGTGGGGTCTGGAGAGTGTGATGGGTATCCTCCAATCAAGATAACTCCCAGCTGCTGGATTGGTATTATGCCTCACCCGTGTCAGTATGCTCAGGCTTTTGACACAATAATGACGGAAGTATGCTTGGCCAGGCAACATACCAATCCGGATGCTTGTTATCATGTAGGATATATTTTTAGAAGGGGTATGTGTGCAAACACTCAACCGAAAGGGCCGCAGAGTATTAGTGATTATATAACACTGGATTGCGGTCCCCCTATGTTTTGGGGGTGGGATATAATTACTACGGTGGACCAGTTGAAACCAGGCTGGAGAGGCACCTGTATTGTACATTTCCCACCGATAGCATCTGAACACCGTCGGGGACAAAACACACGCAAGAAACAGAGGGGTAAAAAGAATAGGAGGGTGTCCCGTAGTGTTGACCTCAGAAAAGGGGAGAATAGGGGTACGTGCATGGATTGTTTCATATATAAAGATGTTCTTACGTCAACTCTTGGGATTCCCTCGTCATGTAAACAATTTGACCTGACGCCATGCCATTATTTTGGGAAAGAATATAGCAGGTGCAATGGTACACAGGGTATTATGTGTTACAGGCTCCAACCTAAAATCATGAACACTCCTACTCGTACCCCCATCCCCATAACAAGCACGCCGGCCCATACAGTACAAAGACCAATTAACCCTCCTTCATTGGATGAATGTACACCATGCATTACAAAGGCTAAAATAGGTATCCGAACTATTCACACTATAGTATACCACACTATCAGACCCAAGGAGTGTGCCCCGTTAGGGCAGAATTGTATTGGCAATGGTACAATGTATAGTCTTTGCACGCAAAAAGGGAATACTAAATGTTATGATCCCAGTACTCCAGTACGTCTGAATTTCACATTATGGGTAGGACGACCGTCTGATGAGTTTCGGGAATACCTCACTTGTCATCCTGTGGTTGATAAAACCTTGGCCCCTGTGGTATTCACATTTGACGCCTGCAAGGCCTTGAGTACTAAATATAGTAGTGAACATGGGGCCCACTGTGTGAATGATGGATGGATTAAGGCATATCAATCTAATGAGAAGTATTTGTGTGAGGTAGATCCCGCCACCGACAATGCGGAGTCAGGGAAATGGAATCCATGTGGAAAAACAAACCAGTGCTCGGGATGGGGCTGTGTGTGTGCTTATACCGGAGATCTCGAAAAGGACACTTATAAGGGGTGTCGGTATGTAAAGTCCTTTAGGAAATTCTTTGGAAACATTGTGCAGATGGAGGTTGATCGTTCCATTCCATCAGGAACTACGTTTGCTTTTGGTATTAACGGTCAAGGAAGAGATCCTATTACATATCTCTCGGTCAAAATGTGGAGAGTGGTTGAAGGGGAGGAACGAACCTTAGGGTGGTCAGTCTATGATTCCCTTAGGAAATTGGAAAAACCCCTGCCGATCAGTGATAAAGCCAAAAATTTGTTTATTGAAATGGCTGAAGAAGTAGCTAAGACACTCACCGTTAAGAATTGTTTTGTGTGTGGTGGGACAAATATGGGGGAACAGTGGCCATGGGAGGCCCTGGAGGCAGAGCCTCTTGTTTTTAACAATTTGTCTGAAGCAGGCAATATAACCAGAAGGAAGAAAGTATCAGGAACCATGTGGACTTTAACCACTAATTTAGTGGGTAGAAATTGTTTTATGAGGATGGGTAGTGTGAATGTTGGACACCTGATCTGTTTAGGATTCTGGGATCTGGCTTATCAAAGGTGGATTTCCCCGGGGAATGCTACCGAACCTGTAAAATTTGACACTACAAATCTTAAATACCTAGGGTCTGTGGACCAGGAAGAGGAGTGGGTAGCTCCTCAGGACATGTATTGGATATGTGGCAAAATAGCCTATGAAGCCTTACCCAGTAATTGGTCCGGCTCCTGTGTCCTAGGCTGGATTAAACCTTCATTCTTCCTCTTGCCGATAGCAACTCGCCAAATGTTAGGTGTCCCCCTGTATGAACCCATTGGCCCACGCGACAGAAGACGACGAGATATAAAGGACACAGACGACCAGGACAATACTTTTTCTGGGTTCCCATGTAAGACACTGGCTGAATATGAGGAAAGTGATATTTGGAGCTCAGAGAGGATTGTGTGCACATATGGGAAGGCGACGTGGGCGGAGGATGGGACCTGGGGATACCGGACACCGGTTTATATGCTAAATAGGATCATTAGGCTACAGGCAGTTCTTGACTTGTCTGGAAGGAGGATAGATTTTGCCTTGAATTATCTATCGGAAACCTCTACCAAGCTTCGGACTGCTGTATATCAAAATAGATTGGCGTTGGATTACCTCCTGGCTAAGGAGGGAGGGGTTTGTGGAAAGTTTAATCTTTCCAATTGCTGCTTACAAATAGATGATACTGGAAAGGTAATTAAGCAGCTCACTAAGGAGATACGACAATTGACCCATAATCCAGACCAGGTATGGAAGGGCATTAATTTGAAGGATATGTTCGGTACTTGGTTTCCCAAGTTGCCTGGGTTACAGGCAATAGTGGCACTTATTGGGTTGATTGCTGCGGGCTGTGTACTTTTACCTTGTGTCTTACCCATCTTTATTAGGACTATATCCAATAGCTTATCGTTGCTGGCTGAGCGTAAAGCCACTGCTCAGGTAATGGCTATGTGGGAATTTGCAAGGGGTAATGATGAAGCTGAATATGCTGTTTTGCAAGCGGAAACTGAATATGCGACTCTCCTTGCCGAGGAAGAAGAGTCGCAAAGGGGGGAATAAAGTGGCTGGCTGAACCAAAGTTGAGTTGAATGTAGGCCCAAGGCTTTGGGCCCAGGTCAGCGTAACCTTGGCTATTATTGCTTTCTGTACAACCAGCAGCTGGAGCTAAGATAAGGAAGTAGGGAAATTGTGTAAGGGACTTGCTTACTGGAGATATGCTGTTGTAGGAGTTTTAGATCCGCTTCTGTGAAATTTAGTTAGATCAAATATTGAACTCCAAGGAATTGATTGGCAGGTTTTCTTATATTGTTGCAAAGATCTACTCGTACCATGACAGACAATCAACCATACTGTGCTGCTTATAGTGTCTCACAATTCATCTTGTATCAGGCACTGAATGGAAACCAACATCTGTTAATGCATAAGTTGATGGTGCTTGTAGATTCAAAGGAAATGGCAGAATCATTGAATGAATGATATAGACAATTTAAGTTTTTGTGTTAGTACAAAGAGCTTGACAGTCTTTGGAAAGAAGTGGCCTACAAATCTAATAAATTATTATTATTATTATTATTATTATTATTATTATTATTTTTGACAATATCCTTTTTTAAACAGAATTAATCACCATTTTCCAGATTAGGTAGAAAGTATTGCTTATTTTGGGCAATTGCATCAGTGAAATATGCAGGTACAGTCAATGATGGTGCAAGGTATCATTGAAAAGTGCTTAAAAGGCCATGTCGCTCTTGAGTTGCTCATCTCCAAGAAATTCAGTGCTGCTGACATATCTCTGTGACTATTTTAAATTTGAAAAGATCTCATACTTGGATGACAACTATTCTGTAATTTTAAAAAAACCAATTCTGCATATTGCAGGTTTTACATCTACACCAGGTATTCTATTTTTATTTTCATTATTGACAAGTTGAGGCTCTATCCCTCTTCCCTCTTTGTAGTTTCTAGGTTTGAAAGACAAGATACTTAAAAGTCAAGGACAAATTATTTTAATAGACATAGGATTACTCGGATATAGGTTTTTAATTTTAAAAAGCTTTCTTAGATCTCAGTATGTGGCAATATCAAAAGTATATGTATACACACACTATCCACATAAATATTACTTCTTTTTCCTTTACTCTGTGATTTCATGGCATTGTATTTTTGATGGAAGCAGAGAGAAGGAAGAGTTGTGGTCTGAAGTTGTCTTTTTTGAAATCAAATTAACACAAATTCTATTTGATGCCTTATTTTCAAAAGTTCCCCTGAATGTTCCTGAGGTTTTGTCTGTTTCCTTTATCATTTGAGAAGTGACATAAAATAATAAGAACAAAAAAAGATCAAGAATATAATAGAAGGTCTGAAGAAAAATAGGTTAACAAGGGAACTGGTTGAGTTAAATCTAAGAGTCAGAAGGGAATAATGAGAACAGCCTGCAACAACATAGAAAGATGGGATAAATTATTCTCATTAGTCAACCCAGACAGAAAAAAGGAATAATATGCTTAAACTGAAGCAACAAAAATGTCAATTTAATGTTATATAGAAGAAAACCTTAGCCAAATAAGAATAATTAACTAATAGAATGAGCTTCTGAATTACACTATGGAATAGTATTTTAACAAATATTCAAGTGAACCCCATCTATTAAAGATTGATTTGGAAAGTAAAGATTAAATAGGAAACCATGACATGAAGGGCATAAATTGGATGACCTTTGTTTTTGTTTTTTCCGGTTCCGGTGGGGGAAGCAGGAAGGAGAGGTGGAATTATTGCTCCACCGGACTACGGTTTAACACCGAAAATATAGGAAATTTTTGTCTGAGTCAGTAAACCTGTTTGGAAGTTTGGGGAGGCGAAGTATCCCTGCCCCTGGAAATCCTTGATTCGGCTGTGTTTGTGGCAGTGGAGAGCTGTTTGGCCACGAACACGCCTGGAGTCAGACCAGCTGAGACGCTGTGGAATGGCGGCCGTCATTCACAGCTGAGTTGTGCTGCCGGGGGTGAGTCAGAGAATGGAAGAACGAGAGACCGTGACAGCCAGGGAGAGGGAGCCAGCCAAGTACCCAAAAACAACCGGCCTGCGACCTAGATTTTGGGGGAGGTTTTCGGAGGAGGTCTCCTGTAATTGAGGACCCCCTGGAGAAGCCTCGAGTGCACGACAAAAGACAGATGACGGGAGGAGAAAGTGTGTGCCGGGGGAGAGAGGCGAGAGAGGAACAATGAAGGAGAGGGGCAAGAGAAGAATGACGGCCGAGATTGCCCTGCCCCCACTACATGGACCCGAGACGCCGAGGAGCTGTATGGTGGGAGCACTCGGCACCGGAGGGCCTGTGGAAGAATAAACTAGTGGGAGGAAGGAGAAGAAAGAGGAAGGAGGGGGCCAGGACAGAGATTGAGGCTCGCCCTATTGAGACCACATGGAGCCTGCATTAAAATCATATAAGACTGCAGAGGGACTGGAGACTTGGAAATACTGTAAGAGCAGAGGAGTGAAAGTGACTCTGGACCCATAGAAAGACCTGAGAGTGCCAGCCAGTGGCAGTGGCTGGCACTAAAGACCCTGAAGAGCAATATGCTAGGACTTCTCCCTGAACATTGATCCCTTTTTTCCCAGAACTCACCTTTTAGATCTGGTGCTGTATTACTTACTTGATGGAAAATTGATTTTAATTATTTCCTATATTTTCAGCACTTTATAATCCTGCACTTTATAAATTTATTAATTTTTGATAATGTTATTCTTTTAAGACCTTAAGAATAATTTAGTATAATTTGGTATTCTAGTTTTAAGCTAATTTGATGTTTATATTAACTATTAATAAGATTTTATATAGAGTTTTTACTTATTTATGCTTTTTTATTATTATTATTTTGTGTTTTAATAATCAATTCATTATTGGGGTTTTTTAAATTAATGGATGATTGGGATAGATATACCTGTGTGCATGAGTTGAATGGCTGGTATGATTGGGATGGCTGGGGTGGGCGGGGTTACGGTATGGATGAGATGAATGGTAACAGTATGAATGATAGATTTGGCCCACCTGACGCTCGAGAGGCGGGAGGGGAAGGGGCACGGATCTCTGGGGTGGCAGAGGGTCGGAATATTCCAGTGTTGCTGGGGAGAGGCACATATGGCGGGGGCCACGGAGTTAGCCGTTCCAGGGGAACGAGGGATCGTTGCTTAATAACGATCCCTTGTTCTGGCTCTGTGAGCACAATCTTGGGTAGTGGTGATGACTGTAACTCTGGCCCTGGGCTCAGGTTGCTGCTGCTCAATGCCAGATGGGAGGTAAATAAAGCTCTCCTCATCCGGGATCTGATCCTGGATGAGGAGGCCGACCTGGCATGTATTACTGAAACCTGGCTGGGACCAGAGGGAGGTGTTCCTCTCTCTGAAATTTTCCCAGCCGGGTTTCAGATATGGCATCAACCTCGACCCCAGGGAAGGGGGGGAGGAGTGGCTATTATAGCCAGGGAGAGCCTTTGCCTACGTAGACTCATTGCTCCGGAAATTGCAGGTTGCGAGTCTCTCTTGATGAAGTTGGACTTGGGGGTTCAGGTGGGCTTATTTCTCATGTACCTGCCTCCCAGCTGCATGTCAAAAGCCCTGCCTGTGCTACTCGAGGAGGTAGCCGGGTTGGCGGTGGAGTTCCCCGGACTTATTGTCCTGGGGGACTTCAACCTGCTGTCACTCGGTGAAACCTCTGGGTTGACACAGGAGTTCATGGCCACCATGACAGCCATGGACCTGACTCAAGTAGTACAGGGTCTGACTCATGAGGGAGGGCACGCACCTGACATGGTATTCCTTTCCGAGCAATTGAGTAATGGTCTGAGACTAAGGGGCTTAGAAGCATTGCCTTTGTCATGGTCAGACCATTTTCTACTATGGCTTGACTTCCTGGCTCCAATCCTGCCCCGCAGGGAGGTGGAACCAGTTAAGATGTTCCACCCCAGATGCCTGATGGACCCAGAGGGCTTTCAGACGGCGCTTGGGGTTATTCCAGAGGCTCTCGTCCACAGTTCGGCAGAGTGTCTTGCGGAGGCCTGGAACAAGGCTGCAGCGGAGGCACTTGACCGGATTGCGCCTTTGCGACCTCTCCGTGGGGCTAGACCCCGTAGAGCTCCATGGTTCAATGAGGAGCTCCGGGAGTTGAAACGCCAGAAGAGATGTCTAGAGAAGCGATGGAGGAAGAGTAGGTCTGAATCTGATCAAACACTTGTAAGAGCTTTTATTAAGACTTACAAAGTGGTGCTCAAGGCAGCAAAATGCTCGTACCATGCTGCCTTGATTGCATCAGCGGAATCCCGCCCGGCCGCTCTGTTTAGGGTGACCCGCTCCCTTCTTAACCAGGGGGGAGTTGGGGAGCCCTTGCAGAGCAGTGCCGAGGATTTTAATACGTTTTTCACTGATAAATCACTCAGATCCGGGCCGACCTTGACTCCAATTGGAAAACAGAGTCGACTGACAGCGAGTCAGTCGAGGTGACTGGGGCACGTACTTGTCCACCTGTCTGGGAAGAGTTTGATCTGGTGACACCTGATGAAGTGGACAAGGCCATTGGAGCTGTGAGTTCCGCCACCTGTTTACTGGATCCGTGTCCCTCCTGGTTGGTCTCGGCCGGCAGGGAGGTGACACGGAGCTGGGTCCAGGAGATTACCAATGCTTCCTTGGGGAGGGGAGTCTTTCCAACACTCTATAAAGAGGCGCTCGTGCATCCCCTCCTCAAGAAGCCTTCCCTGGACCCAGCCGTACTTAATAACTATCGTCCAGTCTCCAACCTTCCCTTTATGGGGAAGGTTGTTGAGAAGGTGGTGGCACTCCAGCTCCAACGGTCCTTGGAAGAAGCCGATTATCTAGGTCCCCAGCAGTCGGGTTTCAGGCCCGGTTACAGCATGGAAACTGCTTTGGTCGCGTTGATGGATGATCTCTGGCGGGCCCGGGACAGGGGTTTATCCTCTGTCCTGGTGCTCCTTGACCTCTCAGCGGCTTTCGATACCATCGACCATGGTATCCTTCTGCACCGACTAGAGGGGTTGGGGGTGGGAGGCACTGTTCTTCAGTGGTTTTCCTCCTACCTCTCCGGCCGGTCGCAGTCGGTGTTAGTGGGGGGTCAGAGGTTGACTCCGAGGTCTCTCTCTTGTTGGGTGCCTCAGGGGTCAGTCCTCTCCCCCCTGCTATTTAATATCTACATGAAACCGCTGGGTGAGATTATCCAAGGGCATGGGGTGAGGTATCATCAGTACGCTGATGATACTCAGCTTTACATCTCCACCCCATGTCCAGTCAACGAAGCAGTGGAAGTGATGGTTCCAATGGTTCCAAGAAGGCTCCATACCCATTTGCATTACTCAGCTGACTTTGAGGACAGAGATAAACCTCCAAAAGAATGCAAATGAACTATCTTCAAGGAGTGTAAATCCTTCCATTCCTCACCATCAAGCCGTAGATGAAGCTTCTTTGATTAAAAGTTAAATGTTTTCAAAGAAAAACCAGAAAGTACACTTGACTTTGTCACAATCATGACCTGGATGACTGCAAATCTCCATAGACCCTGAATTTCAATGTAAACATGTATTATCTTTCAAAGTTAATGAAATCCAGAGCTGGGAAATCTTTTCTCTGTAATAGTCTAAGCTGTACATTGGTTACTTATTAATTTAGTCATTAGTTTAATCCAGTAGAGTTAATTCGAAATGGAAGGTTGGAAACAAGGCAGAAATAAGCATACTGTGAAAGAAAGATTTCTTGCCTAGATATCTTCTTGCCTGTAGTTTGCGACAGAAAGTCTCCATTTGTCAGTTTATTTGAAAGTGTTAAGAGAAGCAAATATTAATAACTTTAGAACAAAATATGTTAATAACCAAAGGATTAAAGTTGGAAATCAGACCATAGGGGAAGGATCTAGAAGACTTTGGAAGAGAAACTAAAAGAACTATCAAATTGGCTATAATACCATAATCAGCCGCCCCAAGTCTTCGGAAAGGGGCGGCATACAAATCTAATAAATTATTAATTATTATTATCATTATTATCTCATAAGTACAATTTTATTCTACTTATTCCTACTCCTTCTTATAGATCAGTGAATTAGAGAGGTTCTTAACTGCATTTGAATGTTATATAGATGTTTAGCATGTTTTTCTTAAACAATAAATTGTGCATATTTCCATCAAGATGATTTTCTTTCCTTTCTACGGTAACCAGATCAAGAAGTGGAAGAGTTGTTTCCCACAAAGTGTAAGGTTTGAAGTATATGCTTATATATCAAGATCCTTGAGTCTTGATTGATTAAAGGAGTAGAAATATTTTGGTCTTAGGAACTTGCTGTTTTGTAGGAAAAAACCCCAATTACCTTGTTTTAAGACTAGGTGCAGAGTTAAGCTCTATCTCTGCTTTATCTAAGTTACCATTCATTTTTCTGAGTTTATCTCTGAAGATATGGAAACTACCAAACATTGATAAATACTTTGTACAGTATGCTCCCAATCACAAAATAACAACCTATCAGTTTTATAATGTCATTGAAGCTGTATGGTGTATTTGTGTTACTTTATTGAGAAGGTGAGCATATATAGTGTTTTGAAAGTATATAATAAGAGTTTTGACAAATGGCTGTTATATAGCTGTCAGGCACAAAAGATCAGGTACACACAGGAAGATCCAATTAAATTGATTTCTTGCTACTCACGATATGCATAAGAATATTCTCAAGTACCAGTTAGAGCTTGTTTGGAGTTAGATAAGAATCAACTGGGGCGTGCATAAGCACACCACTGTGTCTACCGTCCTTGTCCTATTGTCTTCTTTTGTTACTTTTTATCATTACTTATCTGTTTTATTTGTACAAATTACCACTCTATAATTGTTTGACAAAATAAATAAATTAAACAAACAAACAAACAAACAAACAAACAAACAAACTGAATTCAAGGGAGATTAGGTTTAGTTTGCTTGTGGCTATGCAAGGATTCTAAGCTGAGCTTTCTTTTTTAATTCCACCCCAGGTTCTGCCAGTCTTTCTTCTGCAATACCATGATTGGTATATTCCTTTGAAAACATTCCGATGTCTTAGATTTTAAAGAGCTGATTTTAACAAAGAAAGATCTTGGGAAGGATACCATGGATGAAAATCTTAAAGGGGAAATCAATTCAAGAATCTATGGAAACTTTGAAAAATATGATTATAAAAGCCCAGTCCAGCTCAATATCACTGAAAATGAAAAACAAGAAAACTAAGGAAGAAATCACTCCATGGAGGAAGATGGTAAAGGAATGACAAACTGTAGAGAGAAAGCAGAACCATTCAGAATGTTAACTGTTGTTCATAAGATCACACACCACAATGTCCTTCCTGTTAGTGACTACTTCACCTTCAACAACAACAACAACAACACAAGAGCACATAATAGATACAAACTAAATGTAAATTGTTCCAAACATCACTGCAGAAAATATGACTTCAGCAACAGAGTGACCAATGCCTGGAACTCACTATCTGGCTCTGTTGTTTTTTTCCCTAACCCCAAGATCTTCAACCTTAAATTATCTACTGTTGACATCTCTCCTTTTCTAAGAGGTCTGTAAGGGGCATGCATAAGCGCACTATTGTGCCTACCATCCCTGTCCTTCTGTCCTATAATCTTTTTTTATCATTTCTTTTTAAAAAAATATTTTTATTGAATTTTTTTTAAAGGACAAACAAAGACACACAACATTGAACACTCAAGGAGCTGCCATTGCTCCACTTATCTTAGAAGTCTAACTACTACAAAAAATAAAAACCTAACTATAGTCAGATCAATAGAAAAATAATATACATTTATATTCGATATGTATTAAATTTGACTCTATATGTTAATTAATTACTTTGTCAGAAATATACTTATTCAAAAACATATAATATAGCAAATAGCATGTCTAAATTTATTCTACAGTAAACCTTTTTTAAACTATTAAATTCTAACTTATAAAATTTCAAAACTATAAGTTCAAAAAGTTAAAAATTCTTGTTAGTTTAACTTGTAATATTATTTTTAAAATCCCACCATTCATACAATTTATTCCATATTTTATAATATTTTGTTTCTACTTGATTATTCAAGCGTTTTGTCATCATATCTAATTCTGCCCATTCCATAACTTTTTTATAAACTTTTGTGTCCTTTGGTATTTCCTTATCTTTCCATTTCTGCGCAAATGTAATTCTTGCCACAACCAATATATGTATTATTAAATAATAAATTT
Source organism: Erythrolamprus reginae (assembly GCF_031021105.1). Classification (NCBI taxonomy): domain Eukaryota; kingdom Metazoa; phylum Chordata; class Lepidosauria; order Squamata; family Dipsadidae; genus Erythrolamprus; species Erythrolamprus reginae. The sequence goes on from NC_091956.1 coordinate 48,480,297, forward strand.
CTTTTTTATACTTAATATTTGAAATACCCAATAAGAAAAATTCAGGAGATTTTTTTAATCTTCTCCTTTGTTATTTCATTTATCCATTTCTCTACTTTATTCCAGTATTCTTTTGCCTCTGGACATGTCCACCATACGTGGTAATATGTGCCAATTTCTTTTTTACAATTCCAATATATAGGTGAAACTGTTGGAAACATTTTGGAAATTCTATATGGTGGAAGGTGCCATCTATAGAACATCTTAAAACCCTGCTGTTCTGTTTAGAAAAACTCCCTAATCTTCTGTTCCCGGGTCACCCTGACCCGGACCGAAATCCCTTCATTTGAAGTGGTTATGTTTGGTCAATTTGAAAACTTTTTTCACCTGGAAACAAGTTTGAACATTTTTGCACACAATGGAATGAAAATTGAACTGAAAAAATTAATCCTTATTGGTTTATTTTGCACATAAATGTGCCTCCCCCCGTTTTTGTGAATTTTCTTTCAATTTATGGAAGGTTTTGCTTGCAAAATGCATTCTATTTTACTAAAGTTGGTGTGGGATTGGTAGCTTGAACATTTCTGCACACAATGATATGAAAATTGAAATGAAAAAAGTAAATCTTATTGGTTTATTTTGCTGATATAATGCATGCCCCCCCATTTCTGTGAAATAGTCTTCACTTTATGGATAGTTTTGCTAGCAAAATGCATTCTATTTTACTAAAGTTGGTGTGGGATTTGTAGCTTGAACATTTCTGAACATAATGATATGAAAATTGAACTGGAAAAATTGATGCATATTGGTTTATTTTGCACATAAAGTATGCCTCCCCCCGTGTTCAATTATTTCAATTTATATAAAAATTATGCTGTTAATTTCAAACTTACATACTTTTTTTTAGTAAAATGGATTTCTTTCATAAAATTAGTTCTCTGGCTACAACGTGGTTGATTTTCAAAAGGATATTCCAAATATTTCTAGCCAAATATGTATACAAAGTGACAATAATGGCACACAGCAAGGCCGAGGGGGGCTGGCCCTTTTGTGGCAAAAATAAACCAATAAGAACCATTCTTTTCAGTTCATTTATATTTTTCTTATGTTCAGGATTGTTCAATTTAGTGTATATCAAACCTTTTGGGGGAAAATTCCTTAGGGATTTGTAGCCTTAAAAAAATATAAATTGACACAAAATTCAGAAAGGATGGGGGGAGGGGATTTTTGATCAAAATAAAAATATAAGTCTTAATTTTTCCAGTTCAATTTTCATATCATTATGTTCATAAATGTTCAAACTAGTTTTCCAGTTGAAAAAGTTTTCAAAAAGATCAAATTCAAGTACCTAAAAAAATTCTTTTTGGTCCAGTCATATACGAACAGAAACAGACTCGAAGTGATGATTTTTTTTTTGCCCAGAAAACAATTAGCCACCACCCCAAAAATATTTTTTTGATGACCAGTATTGTTAAATTGAGTAAATGAATGCCTAAGATTTTAAAGAATATTTCGGATTTGGAGCATAAAAAAATAAAAAGTGAAAATGGTTGCAAGCAGCGGGGGGGGGGGCTTATTTCTGATTTTAAAAAACCAATAAGAATCATTTTTTTCAGTTCCTTTATATTTTTCCTATATTCAGAAATGTTCAAGCTACCAATCCCACACCAACTTTAGTAAAATAGAATGCATTTTGCAAGCAAAACTATCCATAAATTGAATTTTTTTTCACAAAAATGGGGGGGCATGCATTATATCAGCAAAATAAACCAATAAGATTTACTTTTTTCATTTCAATTTTCATATCATTGTGTGCAGAAATGTTCAGACTACTTTCCAAGTGAAAAAAGTTTTCAAATTGACCAAACATAAGCACTTCAAATGAAGAGTTTTCGGTCCGGGTCAGGATGACCCCGGAACATAAGATTAGGGAGTTTTTGTTTTTCAGCAAGAAAGAAACCCCCCACCCCCCCAAAAAAAATTCTCATAGAGAGAACTCCTGAAATGATGAAAAGTCATGAAATTTCAAGTTTCAGATATGCAGGGAAAATGTTTTACAGGGGACTCAAACTTGGTTTCGGGTCACATACGACCCGAACAGAACAGCAGGGTTTTAATTTGATTTTCTTTAAAAGAAATTGATTTTGTTATTTTCCAATTATATACCCAAATCTTTCCCCATGTTTCTAAGTCTATTTCTTTGCCAAAATTTTTGCACCAACTGATCATGTTGTCTTTTAATATCCACCCTATTGTTCTATGATTTATTAAGTATTTATATACATTTCCAATTATCTTTACTTGATTTTGAAGTAATAATTTACTTAATACATTGTTTTCTTTTCTGAAAATATAAGTTTTTACATCCATTTGATATCTGGAGCTAATCTGTGTGTATTGCCACCAATCTAACTCAATACCTAATTCCTGCAACTCTTGTTTTGTTCTGAGTTTTAATTGATTATCCAGTAAATCCCTATATTTCCAAATCTTACCTTCCTTTGCTAAGTTCGGATGCGTTATGGCTTCTATAGGTGAGATCCATTCTGGCATTACTAAGAAGTGATTTTTCTTTATTTCGATCCATACATCTATCAATGCTTTTCTAATTACATTATTTTTAAAATATGAATGTGTTTTAATCTTATCATACCATATAAAGGCATGCCAGCCTAACATTAAATCATGGCCTTCCAAATTAAGTAACCTTTGATTGTCCAAGGTTAACCAGTCTTTTATCCATGTTAGGGCAGTGGCATAATAATATAATTTCCAATTTGGGAGGCCAACTCCTCCTCTTTCTTTGTGATCTTCTAACGCATTTTGCTTTATTCTTGGTTTCTTGCCTTGCCATATACATTTTTTTATTGTCTTATTTAATTCTATAAAAAATTTCAATCCTGGATTTATTGGAATAACCTGAAAAAGAAACAAAATTTTGGGGAGGATATTCATCTTGATTGTAGATATTCTTCCCACCAATGTTAATTGCAAATTGTTCCAAACTTCTAAGTCTTTTTTAATCTGTCCTAATGATTTCAAATAATTATCGTTTTTTATAGATATGGCTTTAGAGGTCATCCAAATCCCTAAATATTTCACCTTTTTTGTAGTTTTCATATTTGATAGATCTTCTAAATGGTTTTTTTTTGTATCTCTGTCATATTTTTTGTAAGAATCTGCGTCTTATCTTTATTTATTTTTAATCCTGCGACTTTCCAGTATTCTTCAATTAAATTTATTAACCTTGAAATAGATTTTATAGGATCTTCTAAAATTAGAACAACATCATCTGCAAATGCTTGTACTTTATAAATCTCCTTTCTTATCTTCAACCCTTTTATCTCCCTGTCAGCTCTTATTTTTATCAACAGTACTTCCAGTGTTAAAATAAATAAGAGTGGTGATATTGGGCACCCTTGTCGTACTCCTCATTGTATTGTCACCTTTTCAGTTAACTCACTATTTATTATAATTTTAGCTGTTTGTTCAGAATATATTGCATCTATTATATTAAAAAACTTAGTTCCAACCTCCATCCTGTTTAATTGTATTTTCATAAAATTCCAATCAACATTGTCAAATGCTTTTCTCGCATCTAAAAATATAAGCGTCATTTGTTTTTCTGGATGTTGTTCATAGTATTCTAATGTATTTATTATTGTTCTTAAATTATTTTTAATTTGTCTTCCTGGTAAAAAACCATTTTGATCACTGTGTATCATATCATTTATAATGTTTTTAAACCTGTTGGCAAAGATTGATATAAAAATTTTATAATCTACGTTTAACAATGAGATTGGTCTATAGTTATCAATTTTTTCTTTTTCTGTACCTACTTTATGTATTAAGGTTATTAACGTTTCTGTCCATGTTTTAGGTAACATACCTTCTGCCATTATTTGATTGTATATCTCAAACATATTTAAGAAGAGTATTTCTATATCTAATTTATAAAATTCTACTGGTATCGCGTCTGGACCTGTCGCTTTATTATTTTTTTTGTTCTTTATAGATTGTTTTAGTTCCATTTCTGTAATAGGTTTGTTTAATCTTTGTTGTTGTGCTTCGGTTAATACCGGTAAGTCGATATTTTTCAAATATTCAAAAAGTAAATCCTCATTTATTTCTTCTCTCGTGTATAATTTTCTGTAAAATTCTAATACTATTTCCTTCTTTTTTTTATTCTATGTTTCATTTTACCTTTTGAGTCCAACAAATTTTTTATGATTTTATTTTCCCTCTCTTTTCTTAATTTATATGACAGCCATCTTCCTGGTTTATTCGCATGTTCAAAATATTCTTGCTTTGCTCTCTTTATCTTTTCTATTATTGGTTCTTGTTCCATCAATCTCAATTTATGCTTTATTAATTCTCTCTGATTTTTAGCTTTGTCACCATTGTCGCCTTTTTGCATTAATGTTTCTACTTTTTTAAGATCTTCTACTAATTTTTCATAATGTATTTTCTTTTCTTTATTTATTTTTTGCTATATAAGAGATTGTTAGCCCACGTATATATGCCTTTGTTGTGTCCCATAAGTTTTGGGGAGTGGTGTCCCTATTTTTATTTATTTTTTAAAAAATCTCTAGTTCTTCCTCAATCCATTTTTTATACTTTGGATTTTTTTTATTATATTTCTATTCATTGACCAATTATTTATTTTCTTTTTCTTTTTATTATTATTATTATTATTATTATTATTATTATTATTATTATTATTAATTCGATTTGTATGCCGCCCCTCTCCGAAGACTCGGGGCGGCTCACAACATGTAACAACAAATCATAAATAATCCAACAGTTTTTAAAATGTTTAAAGATTTAAAAGACCCCATATACTAACAGACATACACACACGCATACCATATATAAATTAAACATGCCCAGGGGGAGATGTTTCAATTCCCCCATGCCTGACGACAAAGGTGGGTTTTAAGGAGTTTACGGAAGGCAGGAAGAGTAGGGGCAATCCTAATCTCCGGGGGGAGTTGGTTCCATAGGGCCGGTGCCGCCACAGAGAAGGCTCTTCCCCTGGGGCCCGCCAACCGACATTGTTTAGTTGACGGGACCCGGAGAAGGCCCACTCTGTGGGACCTAATTGGTCACTGGGATTCGTGCGGCAGTAGGCGGTCTCAGAGATATTCTGGTCCAGTGCCATGAAGGGCTTTAAAGGTCATAACCAACACTTTGAATTGTGACCGGAAATTGATCGGCAGCCAATGCAGACTGCGGAGTGATGGAGAAACATGGGCATACCTAGGTAAGCCCATGACTGCTCTCGCAGCTGCATTCTGCACGATCTGAAGTTTCCGAACACTTTTCAAAGGTAGCCCCATGTAGAGAGCATTACAGTAGTCGACCCTCGAGGTGATGAGGGCATGAGTGACTGTGAGCAGTGAGTCCCGGTCCAGATAGGGCCGCAACTGGTGCACCAGGCGAACCTGGGCAAACGCCCCCCTCGCCACAGCTGAGAGATGTTTTTCTAATGTGAGCTGTGGATCGAGGAGGACGCCCAAGTTGCGGACCCTCTCTGAGGGGGTCAATAATTCCCCCCCCAGGGTAATGGACGGACAGATGGAATTGTCCTTGGGAGGCAAAACCCACAGCCACTCCGTCTTATCCGGGTTGAGCTTGAGTCTGTTGACACCCATCCAGGCCCCAACAGCCTCCAGGCACCGGCACATCACTTCCGCCGCTTCGTTGACTGGGCATGGGGTGGAGATGTAGAGCTGGGTATCATCCGCATATTGATGATACCTCACCCCATATCCTTGGATGATCTCGCCCAGCGGTTTCATGTAGATGTTGAATAGCAGGGGGGAGAGGACCGACCCCTGAGGCACCCAACAAGGGAGAAACCTAGGAGTCGACCTCTGGCCCCCCACTAACACCGACTGCGACCGGCCAGAGAGGTAGGAGGAGAACCACTGAAGCACAGTGCCTCCCACCCCCAACCCCTCCAACCGGTGCAGAAGGATACCATGGTCGATGGTATCGAAAGCCGCTGAGAGGTCAAGGAGCACCAGGACAGAGGATAAACCCCCGTCCCGGGCCCGCCAGAGATCATCCATCAACGCGACCAAAGCGGTTTCCGTGCTGTAACCGGGCCTGAAACCCGACTGCCGGGGACCTAGATAATCGGCTTCTTCCAAGGACTGCTGGAGCTGGAGCGCCACCACCTTCTCGACAACCTTCCCCATAAAGGGAAGGTTGGAGACTGGACGATAGTTGTTAAGCACAGCTGGGTCCAGGGAGGGCTTCTTGAGGAGGGGGCGCACGAGCGCTTCTTTATAGAGAGATGGAAAAACTCCCCTCCCCAAGGAGGCATTGGTAATCTCCTGGGCCCAGCTCCGTGTCACCTCCCTGCTGGCCGAAACCAACCAGGAGAGACACGGATTCAGTAAACAGGTGGCAGAACTCACAGCTCCAATGGCCTTGTCCACTTCATCAGGTGTCACCAGATCAAACTCTTCCCAGACAGGTGGACAAGTACGTGCCCCAGTCACCTCGACTGACTCATTGTCAGTCGACTCTGTTATACAATTGGAGTCGAGATCGGCCCGGATCCGAGCGACTTTATCAGCGAAAAACGTGTTAAAATCCTCAGCACTACTCTGTAAGGGCTCCCCAACTCCCCCCTGGTTGAGAAGGGAGCGGGTCACCCTAAACAGAGCGGCCGGGCGGGATTCCGCTGATGCAATCAAGGCGGCATGGTACGCGCATCTTGCCGCCTTGAGCGCCACTTTGTAAGTCTTAATAAAAGCTCTTACAAGTGTTCGATCGGATTCAGACCTACTCTTCCTCCATCGCTTCTCTAGACGTCTCTTTTGGCGTTTCAACTCCCGGAGCTCCTCATTGAACCATGGGGCTCTACGGGGTCTAGCGCCACGGAGAGGTCGCAAAGGCGCAATCCGGTCAAGAGCCCCCGCTGCAGCCCTGTTCCAGGCCTCCGCGAGAGACTCCGCCGAACTGTGGACGAGTGCCTCTGAAATAACCCCAAGCGCCGTCTGAAAGCCCTCTGGGTCCATCAGGCGCCTGGGGCGGAACATCTTCATTGGTTCCGCCTCCCTGCGGGGGAGGATTGGAGCCAGGAAGTCAAGCCGTAGTAGAAAATGGTCTGACCATGACAAAGGCAACACTTCTAAGCCCCTTAGTCTCAGACCATTACTCAATTGCTCGGAAAGGAATACCATGTCAGGTGCGTGCCCTCCCTCGTGAGTCGGACCCTGAACTACTTGAGTCAGGTCCACAGCTGTCATGGTGGCCATGAACTCCTGTGCCAACCCAGAGGTTTCGCCGAGTGACGGCAGATTGAAGTCCCCCAAGACAATGATTCTGGGGAACTCTACCGCCAACCCGGCTACCTCCTCGAGTAGCACAGGCAGGGCTTTTGACACGCAGCTGGGAGGCAGGTACGTGAGAAATAAGCCCACCTGAACTCCTAAGTCCAACTTCATCAAGAGAGACTCGCAACCCGCTATTTCCGGAGCAATGAGTCTACGCAGGCAAAGGCTCTCCCTGGCTACAATAGCCACTCCTCCCCCCCTCCCCTGGGGTCGCGGTTGATGCCATATCTGAAACCCGGCTGGGCAAATTTCAGAGAGAGGAACACCTCCCTCCGGGCCCAGCCAGGTTTCAGTAATACATGCCAGGTCGGCCTCCTCATCCAGGATCAAATCCCGGATGAGGAGAGCTTTATTAACCACCGACCTGGCATTCAGCAGCAGCAACCTGAGCCCAGGGCCAGAGTTACACTCATCACCAGTACCCAAGATTGGGCTCATATATCACTAAAGGTCTGCCCAGGTATTTGTTTCTATTTCTATTTTGCTAATTTGTTCCATTATGTGTGGTGATGCCCAAGCCATGTCAAGTCTGGACCAGGTCTTATGTGGGTTAGAATAAAAAGTGTATTGTCTATCTTTTAAATGGTATTCTCTCCATATATCCTTCAATACTAGTTCTGTGCTCATTTTCCAAAATGTCACAGGTAAAGTTATCTTTTTTTTCTTTTCTTTCCTTTTTCCAGTATAATCCATTTGGTCATCTGAAATTGCATTAAAATCTATTATTATCATATTTTCAATTGTCAATTCCCTTATTTTTTCCTGTAAATCTTTATAGAATTGCTTTTGGTTATCATTTGGTGCATAAATTGAGACAATTACAAAAGGTTTTGTTTCAAGATCTAATTGTACCATCAAAATCCTACCATCAGTGTCATTGTATATTTCTTTAGATTCAATTGATTCATCTATATACATTGTTATACCCTTTTTCTTTTGATTTGCCAAACTAGTATATAATTTTCCCAATTTTGAGTTGTTCAGAAGACTCCGTTTTGTTTTTTTAATATGAACTTCTTGTAAAATATTTATCTGTGCTTTTTGTTTTTTAAGTTTGGCAAATATTAGGTTTCTTTTCTTTGGATTATTCAACCCATTTACATTGACTGAAAAAATTTCCAAGTCATGTGTCATCTCTATTTATAGTATTTTTTTTGCTTCTTTTGGTTCTCAGTTTCTAAAATTAATTCTTGTGATACTGTTGGTTGTTTCTTCTTTGCTTCTGGTATTTCTTTGCCTCCTCTGCCCATGGCCCCCATCATGTCATCGCTGCTCTTTGGCTCTATCTGAAGCTGATCAATCCTATCCAATCCGGTACGTGCTAAGAAAGATCTTGCGAGTTCCACACTGTCAATTATCACTTTTGTTGATTGCCAAGTTAGAGTAAGGCCCTCTGGTACCAGACATCTAAACACGATATTTTTCTTGATTAAAATACTTGTAAGAAAGTAGTATTCTCTTCTGCTTTCTCTCACCCTTTTCAGAACTTGTTTCAGAATTGTGATACCTTTTCCATTAAGTTGAAATTTCTGGTTTCTTGTCAGTCTCATGATCTTGTCTTTAATTACTCTTCTTGAAAACTTAATATGTACTTCTCTTGATAGGTTATGACGTCTTGTACATCCAGTTTGGATGCGGTAAACTTCATCTATTTCCCTTTTCAATTCTGCGGGGTCCTCTTGCATAATTCCTCCTATCATTTTTGAAGGTAAATCTTCATCTCTTTCTTCTTCAATGTTTTGGAATCTCAGGCCATGCGATGCGGATAGGAGTTCAAGGTTAGTTATTGCGATATCAAAGCCTCTACAAGCGCTATAGTTATGTTCTTCATATTCATCCACTTTCTGCCCCATAGCTTGGATCTTTTCCTCTGTAACTTTAATTCTTTTTTCGTTCTCTTGCAAGTTTTGTTGTATGTCTTTTATATTCCCATCCATTACTGCCATGTTTCCTTTTACTTCTGTTAGTTCTTTTTTAATCTCATCTTTTATCTCTTGCCTCGTCTCTTGTTTCATCTCTTCCAGGTACTTCTTCATTTCTTCTTTATTAGTCTCAAGTTGAATTTGTGTCTGAGCTTGTGTCTTCTGCATAAGATCTTGAATACCAGCTAGTGCATCCTGTATGGACTGGAAGTTTGGATCTGCTGGCAACTTCTCCTTCTCTTTTTCTTTCTCCTTGGCTAGCATTGTAGTTATAGTCCTTTGCTGTAAAGGAGATGATGTTGGAGAAACTTTAGGTGTAGGAATTGAAGTTGGAGTTGCAGTAGTTGCTTGTTTTCGGGTTGTTGTCACCAAAGTCACACTTTGCGCCCTGTAAGAATTTTTCATATTCCAAAATTTCTACTTTGTTTAACTATTACTTAGATCAATCTCTTATTTACACTCAATTACAGAAGAAAATAAAATAAAATTCAAATCTGCAATACTAATAATGAAATATAATATTTCAAGGGGAGAAAGGAATATCAATATGGGAAAAAGAGATAATAAAAAAGAAAACAGAAAAAAAGGGAGAAAAGGCAAAAGAGTAGTTTTAATCCTTTAAAAACCAGAGCTCATGGGGGGAGGGGACCAGGTGTAGAAGGGAAAGAAACAAAGCTTCTAACACATATTTAATTAGTAATCACCAAAGGAAAAAAAAGGGGAGGAGGAAACTGTGATTCTATTGAAGGAGAAGGGTAGGGAAAAGGGAAGAAAACTTTTAAAACTTTTAAAAGTTATTTAAGAGAGAAAAGGGAAAATTGTTTTAAAATGTTTATGCTGTTATTAAAAAAGAAAAAGGTAAATAAATGTGAAATTAATGATAAAATCCAACAATAACTGTAAAAATTGAGGAAAAAAATTGAAAAAGAAAAAACAAGAATATCAAATTTTAACAAGAAAAAGGAGTCCAATGTATCCAAATATGCCAAATATGGATTGTGAGTTGTATTTTAATGTGCAGAAAAAGTAAAAAACTCCAAAACCAATTCCAACGTATTATCTATGATATGCCAGTTAAAACAAAAATAATGATAGGGAAAAATCCACGTCTATTTTATTATATAAAAGAAAAAGTACAGGAAAATAAGATATAATAATGCAAAAAATCCTTACGCCTCTAATATCTAGTTGAAGAAAAAATAGTCCCTTAGATTCCAAAAGCAGGAAAAGAAAATACTAAAAGTATAACAAAAAGCCCAAAATTTATTCCAAATGGCTAATATTGCCGATGTGATCTTGGATCTTGGAACCATTGAACCATTTCTTTCAAAGTTCTTGGAGTGGCAGGGAACTATTTGACGACTGAAAAAGAACAAATGTGGTTCCCATCTTCAAAAAAAGGGAGGAAAAAACCCAGATCCAGGAAACTATAGACCAATCAAAGATAAATTAAGCACAAATAACTTAGAAGCAAACAAAACTATAACCAGAAGCTAACATGGCTTCATAAAATCACAGAGCATGTTAAACAAATCTTTTTTTCATTCTTTGACATAATGACTAAATTAGTGGATTAGTTAAATGCTCCAGACATTGTATTTTTGGATTTCAGTAAGTAGACAAAGTAGACCACAACCTACTCCATGGCAATGATACTCAACATGTAGTCCTGGAACTATATCCACATGGAAGGAAAGAATACCCAAATATTACATTCCAGACACAGCATTCTTCAACATTTTCATAAATGATTTAACTGAGGGACTAGGAGTGGAATTCATTAAATTTGCAGATGATAGTAAACTATCGTCGGGAATAACCAAGAAGATAGACTTTAGATTCAGATAGATCTTGATAGATCTGAATACTGGGTCTTATCTCATAAAGTAAAATTCAATATAGAGAAAAGTAAGATGTTACACTTAGGCAAGAAAGACCAAATGTATAGGTACAAAGTAAGTGAAACCTGGTTCAACAGTGGTAACTGTGAGAAGGATCTTGGAGTCCTATTGAACAATCACTTAAATATGAGCCAAGAATGTGCAGCAGCAGCAGCAGAAGCCAAAAAAGCCAAAGCAATCCTAGGCTGCATTAATAGATGGATAGAATCAAGACCACATGAAGTATTAGTACAGCTTTACAAAGGTTTAGTAAATCAGCACTTCAAATAGTACATCCAGTTTTGATCACCACAATATAAAAAAGATATTGAGATTCTATAAAAAGTGAAGATCAACAAGGATGATCAAGGGGCTGGAGGCTAAAACACAGGAAGAACAGTTGCATGAATTGGGTTTGTCTAGTCTAGTGAAAAGAAGGACTAAGGGAGACATGATAGCAGTGTTCTAATATTTGAGGGTTACTACAAAAATGGTATGGAGCCAACATATTTTTCATAACACCAGACTGGAAACAATGGATGCAAACTAATGAAGGAGAGAAGCAATATTGAAGGAGAAATTTCCTAAAGGTAAGAACAATCAATTGCGCTGGATGTGGAAAAAGAACAGGACAAAGTTCACTTTATTGAGTTAAACCAAACTTTAATGATTATTAACAAATAATCAGGACCTGCAGATGCCACTAATAAATTTGGTGTGGAAATACTACTCCATAACATTCCTGGGCAACTATATGCGTAGCTCCTTGCTGATGCCTTCGCCAGGTACCTGGCCATGCCTTAGCATGTGGGAGGGCTCGCTGTCCAATTCCCATCTGGTTATTGGGTTAGGTGAGTCCCAAGGGTATCCCCCCTCCAATTTCCCCGGCTGCAAGGTACCTTAAGTTCCTGGCGAGAGGCTGCCCATCATCTTTGAAAGATGTCCAAAGGAGAACATGGAGTTGCTATCACTGCCCATTTATGCCCCTAACCTGCCTGCCCCAGTGACAATTGACAAATTAGAACTAAATGCGAGACACCCCCTAACCAGTCCATCCTCATCCGCAATAGGTTAAAAAACGGCCGCCGCTAAGATGCAGAGGCCGCAAAAAATTCCTATTCGGCCTCATAGGTGACCCCTGCAGGCACACTGAAAGATAGGGAGGGAAGGCAGGTGTTTGTGCTAGAAATGCCCAGGGGAAAAGGAAGAGGCCACATGGCACAGCCCTATAAATAGGGCTAGCCCGGCCACGCCCCCTGGAAGCAGGAAGTGCTTATGCGATGACGCACAAAGCCAGGGATGGTGGTCTTGCATTTTTCGTGAGACCGCTGTCCCAGAAGAGGCAGAACCGCTGGGCCGTGTACTTCTGACCCCAACGCAACCTTCTAATTGTGTAATGGCTTGTTTTCAAAAGTTGTGGATGGAGGTTTTTACGAAGAGACTGGACAGCCACTGAACAGCCTCCTTGAGCCATATGAAATAGCTCAAAGTGGGAGTTGGTCTTGAAGACCCCCAAATCCCCTTCCAACTCTGTTATTCTGTATTCTATGTTCTAGATAATTCCATGAATATGTATCTCTATGGGGTTTTGTTATGATGCCAGAAATGATTACAGGACTTTAATTAGTTTTCTCCAGTGACAACATTGAAAAACCCAGACCCTTTACCTAATTTGTCTTCGGAGAAGGGCAGGATACAAATCTAGTAAATCTAATAAAATCTAATTTCATTCCAAAATGAACCCACTGCCCTTTCCTGATTATACTTATGACTCTTCTAAATATAGTATTTTTGTTCAGATTTATTATTATTATTATTATTATTATTATTATTATTGTTGTTGTTGTTGTTGTTGTTGTTGTTGTTTGTTGTTGTTGCTGTTGTTGTTATTATTGTTGTTATTATTGTTATTATTGTTATTATTGTTATTATTGTTATTATTGTTATTATTAATTAGATTTGTATGTCGCCCTTATGTATGTTATTTAAATGTACTTGATAATTATGTAAAAGTAGAATAGAATAGAATAGAATAAAACAGAACAGAACAGAATAGAATAGGTATTCTAGTCCAGCTCAAGTCTAGTTCACTAATGGAGAACCTGATGGGTGTGCTAGCATGTTTGCACACGCATCAGGTACCTCTTCCCCCATGCATGTGCACAGACATTTCTGAAGCCTGGTAGGCAGTAGTGGGTTCATGCCAGTGTGGTCCAGAAGCCTCATCAGTATGAACCCTCTGATTTTTAGTGATATTTTTTCCCAGCATCTCTGTATCAGAAGAAGCCCTCCTGCCCTTCTCTCCCTGTATTAATGCTGACCTTTATTGTTTGTCTGAAGCACACTAAGGGCTTCTTCCACACGGAGACGCTTGAAAAAAAGTCACAGAAAATAAGTGGGTTCATACTGTTGTGGTTCTCTGAGTCCAGACCACACCTGTATGAACCCACCACTGAAAAAAAATGCTTAAACTGGCAAACCAGAAGTGCGTTTTTCCAAATTTTCGGCTTGTTCATTGCTTCCCTGAAGCATTTGGAGGATGATACGGTCTTTCCCAAGACCAAAAATCAGCTGGCCACCATGCCCATGTGTACTGGAACTGAAACATAGAAAAGTCTCGCATGCCTTCCCACATGTGCTATAGGTTCGCCATCACAGGTCTATTCTCTTAAAAATCTCCAGTGAGGGAACCCCAGGGGTGGGTTACCAATCCCAGCCTTACTGGAACGTGCCGGGAACGTGCACCTGCGTGTGTGCCTGGCACATGATTTGGTTTTTGCGCCAGGCACAGAAGCCAAATCTCATGCAAAGGTGCTGACGTTGTGCTGACATCCTTGTGGCAGCGATATTTTGGCAAAAATTTCCATTTCTTTGCTTCCGCTGGGGAGCACTTACAATTTCTGAAGACAAGCTATTCCACTGGTTACAGTATTTTTCAGAGTATAAGACCCCCCAAAAGAGGGTCAAAAACTGGGTGCGTCCTATACATCGAATGCTGCATCTGGGGAGGGGGGAGGGAGTTGGCGGGACAGTGGTAATAGCCACAGTTGGTGGCAACAGATAGATGATTGGCAGTATTCCAGGAGATTGATCCACCCACCAATCAGAAAGGAAGAACGAAGGGGGTGATAGCGAAGTTAGCGATGGAAATGGCAGCTTCAGCAAGGCTTAATTTCCAGTGCCTGGGGTGGAGGTTAGTGTGCTCCGATCAGCCTCTGATGACACCAACACGGAGGAGCAGTGGGGGAGATAACACCCCCGAGGTGAAGAAGGAAAGCTGGCAGCCTCAAAGAGCAAACACTTAGCTGCAATGAAAGGCTTTTGGGGAATGCTCCCCCTCCCCCAATCTGCTGATCAGTAGAGATGCTTTCTGGGAAGGACGGGAGAATCTGCTCTCCCTGCATGATCCGAGTGCCAGACTCTGCCGTGAGTTTTTGTGTGTATGCGTGTGAGAGAGAGAGAAGAGAAAGAAAGAGGACAGAAGGGAGAAGGGTTTGTATCATTATGCAAAGCCTCCTTCTGAGCAGCCTCCTTCTACACTAGCTAATGCAAATTTCCATCACTGGCTAGCCTATCCACAAGTCTTAAAGTTGTCAGGTTTGGAGACCCTTGCACCCCTAATCTCTAATCCAAGGGTTTTCAAATTTGACAGCTTTAAGACTAATGAACTTCAATTCCCATTCCTGAACTAGCATAACTGGAGGATTCTGGGAATTGAAGTCCACAAGTCTTAAAGTTGCCAAATTTGAAGACCCCTGGGTTAGGGATTAAAGGTGCAAAGGTCTTCAAACCTGGCAACTTTAAGACTTGTGGGCTTCAGCTCCCATTCCTGAGCTAGCATGACTGGAGAAGGAATTCTGGGAGTTGGTCCACAAGTCTTAAAGCTGTCAAGTTTGAAGTTTGTAAAAATTATCCATGGTTGTAAAAAGTATACATGTTTGTAAAAAGTATTCTGCTACACTGGTAGTTTATTAAACAATATATTACTGCACCATTTGGTTCAGAATACTTTTTTTCTTGTTTTGCACCTCTAAAATCTAGGTGTGTCTTATATTCTGGTGTGTCTTATATTCTGAAAAATACGGTAATTGTCCTCACTATTAGGAAGTTTCTTCTTAATTCCAGGTTCCTTCTCTTTTTGATTAATTTCAAACCACTGGGGGTTTTTTTCTTGCCCTCTGGTGCTTTGCAGAATAATTTGACCACCTCTTCTTTGTGTGAACCCTCAAATACTGAAATACTGCTATCACATCATCCCAAGACTTTCTTTTCTTTTAGACTCCAGGCCTTTGATCATATTGGAAGGAATATGTGAAGAGTAATAACTATGGAGGCTTTTTCTCCCTTTACTTTCTCCCAGGCCCTTTTCTTCCTAGGATTGCTTGCAATATTGAATTTCCTTTTAGTGCTGGACTATGAATCTGAAACATTGATACTGCCATGTGTGATTAAATGCAACATTTATAAAAATGTTGGTACAAACAGTGTGTCCTTGAAATTTTGAAGCAACAATATTCTCATGGTTTTGACATGGTTTCTGGGAAGGCTTTGCTTTGCGCATGTTGGACATTTCTGCTCATCTATCTAAAGCCCATTAACCTAATACTTGCCGGTGTCTTCATCCCCGGCGCGTTTTGCAGGAGGGCCTGGGGACACGGCCCTCGGTGCAGCCGCCATTTTGAAAGGCCGAGATCTCGCGAGATTTCGCGAGATCTTGGCTAACTTCAGGAGGCTTCAGCCTGCCTGATGACATGTCCAGGGCGGAGCCTGCCAGCCCTATAAAAGGGCTCGGCAGGCTCTAAAATCTCCTTTTCGCCCTGGACTCGTCAAGCGAACACCTGGCTGGGCTTCGCTTTTCTCGGTGGCCATTTTAGGCTGCCTCGTGGCGTCGGCCATTTCATCGATGGAGGCCTCATCGGAGGCCTTTTGCTGGTTTGGTGTCGGGGGCAGAGAGCTTTGGATCCTTCCCCTTGGGACCAAGGGGGAATTTTCCTGGGCTGGGCCTTTCCTTCAGGGTGGTTTCAAGGCACCCTTGGGGGAGGCTTAGGTCCAGGGGGGTGCGGCCTAGTGGGCCAGGTGAAGCCTTTGGGCCCTCCGGCTTGGAGGCTTAAGGGGAATCTTTTTCCTTCCCACAGATCTTTTGTGGGATACTGGGGATTCCTCCCCATTTTTGGTTTAAACCTAGTTTAGATTTAGTTTAAATTTATTTTACCATTTAATTTGACCCTGATGGCTCCAAAAAGGCAGAAGCCTCCTGCGCCACCGGTTGAGTCTGTGGCCCGGCCCAGGAGGGCCTTGAGGCCTTCTGCCAGGGCCTGGTTTGTGCAAGAGGACCCCCAAACAGGGGGCAGGAGGGGGGCAGGTCCCCTGGTTGCCGATGCTAATATGCCTGCTCATTCCTGGTCTATGATCATCGAGAGGTTGGATGACCTGGATGCCCATTGGAGGTCAGTGTATGGGCCAGGGGGTGCCACCTCATCAGCCCCAGTGGCCCTTGGCAGACCACCGGGTGAACCAGCGGCCCAGACCGGGCAGATGACATCGTCGCCTAGCTCAGTAGGAGCTGGGCCCTCCTGGATGGCTTCTACCCCGATGGGGGCAGGGGAGATTGCACCACACCCAACATTTCCACCGCTCCTCCCTTTGCCCGGTCAGGCCATTGTTCCCCCGGGTTCTGGGAGTGGGGTCAACAATTTGGATACTTCAGCTGTCACTTGTAGTCAGGTTTGGGCTCCCCCCCCCACTGCTACTGCAGTGGCTCAGACCCCTTTGACGGCCTCTGTGCTGGTGTCTGGGTCAGGGGAGACGAGGGTGGCCACGGCCTGGGATCCTTTGGCCAGCATTAGGTCGGGCGCCATTCCATGGGGGCTGCCCTCCATGCCTCTGGGATTTCACCTTCATCCCTCTGTCAGGGAAAGTATCCGGAAGGGAGAGTATATTGATCTTTTCTCCCTCCTTAACAGGGAAGTCCCCAAGAAAGATAAAGAGGGGGAGGTGCAGGTGGACAAGCCTAAGAAGGTTAAGGTTAGCAGATGCTTCAGCTCTTGGCTGTATGCTTATCTGACTTACGCTTCCATAGTGATCCAGAGGGATCCTGCTAGGGCCGCCTTGATGTTTAAATATATCGATTTGATTGCCCATGCTCATTTTGAGTACAAGGGCACGATTTGGCGTCACTATGACAAGGCTTTTAGAATGAGGGTAGCATTTGATCCCACACTCCCTTGGGATATGGTTGTCCCCGATTTGTGGTTTGCTGCAACCCACATGTTGGGGAACAAGAATGGCGACCGCACGGACAGTGGCCACTTCATGGAGGAGGAGCCGGTGGTGTCCCCTCCGGTTAAGACAGCTACAGGAGGTGTGGCGAAAGCGGCCCCCCCATGTCATGAATTTTCGGCAAAAGGGGCGTGTTTTCGCCCCTTTTGCAAATTCAGACATGCCTGTGGGAACTGTGGGGGCTCCCACTCCACCAACGTTTGTACTAGGCCCAAAAAGGGTAAGGATAGGAAAGGGGGGGTCAGGCTAAGCAACCCCCGCCCACTGGGGGAAAAGGGTCCCAGCCCAATTAGGCAGGGAGTTTTGAAGGAATGGTTGGAGGATTACCACCCTGGCGGGAGAGCAGCTGCTCTCCTGCGGGGTTTCTCGGAGGGTTTTAGGATCCCGTATGTGGGGATCCGGAAGGCCTTCATGTCTGACAACCTTAGATTGGTTGTGGGACATGAAGACATCGTTAGAGCCAAAATCCAGAAGGAGGTGGCCGAGGGCAGGGTACTGGGACCTTTCCCGTGCCCACCCTCACCGACTCTTCGGGTTTCCCCTTTAGGGGTGGTCCCCAAAAAGGCTAGTGGTGAATTTAGGTTGATTCACCACCTGTCCTTTCCAAAGGGTGAATCAGTGAATGATTTCATTCCTGAGGAACTTTGTTCTGTCCGCTATGCGTCTTTTGACGTGGCGGTAGCTATGGTTAGGAAGTTTGGGGTAGGAGCCCTTATGGGTAAATGTGACATTAAGTCGGCATTTCAGCTCCTCCCCATACACCCAGACGATTTCGAGCTCTTGTGCTTCCACTTCGAAGGAGGTTTTTATGTAGATAGAGCATTGCCAATGGGATGCTCCATATCTTGCTCTCTTTTTGAGAGCTTTAGCACCTTCTTGGAGTGGGTGCTCAGGAGGCGCACTGGTCTGGGTTCGGTCGTTCACTACCTCCTCGCGGTCGGAGCAATGTTTTGCTCTGATGCAGGCCTTCGAAGCCCTTTGCGCTCAATTGGGGGTACCTTTTGCCCCTGAGAAGACCGAGGGCCCCGCTACCAGGATTACTTTTCTGGGTATTGAATTGGACTCAGAGGAGCAATCTTGCAGATTGCCCCTAGAAAAGCTGGTTAAGATTCGGGATAAGCTTGACTCAGTCTTAGGTAGTCGGAAGGTGACCCTTCATCAGCTACAGGAACTCGCCGGGCTTCTTAATTTTGCCTGCTGGGTAATAGCCCCCGGCAGAGCTTTTTCCCAGAGAGTATACACTGTGATGAAGGGGCTGCATTTGCCCCATCATCGTACCCGCCTGAGCGCAGGAGTCAAAGACGACCTGCGGGTATGGCAGGGTTTTCTGGCCCACTTTAATGGTCTGTCCTTTTGGAGGCACGAGCTTCTTTTGGAAGCTGAGTTGCAATTGTGCTCGGACGCTGCAGGGACCCGTGGGTTTGGAGTTCTACTAGGCGACCAGTGGTGTCATTCCGTGTGGCCTCCGGAATGGAGGGCCTATCCCCTGGTCAAGGATTTGACCTTCCTAGAGCTCTTCCCATTGATAGTAGCTTTAGAGATCAGGGGTGAGCTGTTTAGGGACAAAACCGTGCACTTCTGGTGTGACAACCTGGCTGTAGTCCACGTTGTGAATGCCCTGTCCTCTAAGAATGACAGGGTCATGTGGCTTGTCCGCCATTTCGTGCACAGGTCATTGTCCCTAAACGCCCTGTTTTTGGCTCAACACGTCCCTGGTCTAGATAACGGGATTGCTTATGCCTTATCCCGTGGTCAGTTGTCCAGGTTTCGGACCCTGGCTCTGTGGGCTCGCGTGTCACCAGAAGCCTTCCCTGACCACCTTTGGAGCCTGGGCGGGCTCTCGAGCAGTGGAGAACTGAAGCCAACAGGGCCATGGCCCTCTCGGTGGCTCCAAGCACCTTGAGGGCATACCAGCACGCAGGTAAGGAGTTCTGGGATTTCAGGCAAGCCAGGGGTTACCCTCATTTCTGGCCGGCCCCAGTAGACTACCTTATGGAGTTTTGCGTGCAGCTTAGGCAACGTGGCCTTTCAGTTAGGACTATTAGGTCCAGGTTAGCAGGCCTCGCCTTCTTATCTAAGGCGGGTGGGTTTTTGGACCTTTCTTGTGACTTCCGCATTCGGAAGATGCTGGAAGGCTGGGTGAGGGAGCAACCGGGGGCCCCAGCTGATAGCCGACAGGCATTGACGGTGCAGCAGCTGTCGCTTATTAATCAAGCCTTAAACAGCCTGTGCGCGTCTATGTATGAAGTCCGCCTCTTTCAGGTGGCGGCATGTGTCTATGTTTTTTGGGGCCCTTCATGTCAGTGAGGCTATGGCCTCCTCTCAGGCTGACAGGTCTCTCCGTGCCTTCCAGTTTTCTGACTTACAGTTTAGCGATAGGGGCATCTCTCTTTTGGTGAGACAATCAAAAACTGATCAATTATGTAGGGGTGTTAGGATAGAGTTAACTGCTGCCACCGATCGGTCTGTGTGCCCGGTGGTGGCTCTTT
Source organism: Erythrolamprus reginae (assembly GCF_031021105.1). Classification (NCBI taxonomy): domain Eukaryota; kingdom Metazoa; phylum Chordata; class Lepidosauria; order Squamata; family Dipsadidae; genus Erythrolamprus; species Erythrolamprus reginae. The sequence goes on from NC_091956.1 coordinate 48,500,195, forward strand.
CTCAATTCTGTAGTCTGAGAGGAATGGGGCAGGAGTACCTTTTTAAACATCAGGACGGTACCCCTTTGACCCATTATCAATTTTGGGTTTTAGTGTCCAGGGCTCTGGTCAGGATAGGTATTGACCCCGCCGGCTATGGAACGCATTCGTTCCGTATCGGCGCCGCCACTAGTGTGGCAGGGTTTGGTTTCCCGGGTCAAAGGAGGTTATGTATGGCCAGCTGAGGGTCTAGGGCAGGATCTCAGCTAGGTAACCTCTCTTTGCCCTCTTCCAGATAGCCCCGCCAGTATGAGACTGATGGCGTTGCTCTGTGGCCACAGCATGGTTTTTTGGGCCGGCCGCTCAGCAGCAAGAACCGCCGTGGGGACCCAGCTGTCATTGGGCCGATGTGTCAACATTGTATGGATGGGGAGAAGAGGCCTGCGGTGGGAAGGGCTTCTCCCACTACTTCTGGGAGGGCAGCATGCAGTGGCTGCACCCAGGTGGTTGGTCTTACACCTCAGTGGTAATGACCTGTGTATGCTTGGGGGTCTAGCTTTGATCTGCCAGGCTCGCGAAGATCTGCAGATGCTTCGCACTGTGTGGCCTACCACGCAAGTGGTTTGGTCTGAGATCCTCCCGAGGATCATTTGGAGGGACGCCATTTCCCCTAGGGCCATTCACCGTGTTAGGAGAAGAGTGAATAAGGCTCTGGGTAAGGTGGTCAGAGAGTTAGGTGGGGTAGTAGTGGCCCATCCCCACATCACCATAGATCAGCCATGGCTTTACCGGGCTGACGGTGTTCACCTGTCAGATCAGGGGAACGCCATCTTCTTACAGGACCTGCAGTGGTCACTGCGTGAGCTGGTGCAGTTAGAGGGGGGAGTCAGGGGGCCAAGATAGAGATCTGACCCCCACTCCGTGGCAGGTTAGGGGCAGAAAACTGGGTGGTGGTTTAGCAACTGCGTGTTCTCCGTTGGGCATCTTTGGGGATGATTGACATGTTCTCTCCAAAGGCTTGTGGTTTGAGCGACCTGAGCAATTGGGGGGAACCTGTCTTTGGGTCCCGCCCAATTACTTCCCCTTGTAGGGGTTAGCAGGTGGGACCTCCCACATGCAAGTGCATGGCTGGATCAGCATGGAGCTACGCCCATAAGTTGCCCCGGAAGTTTTTCTGACATCATTTTCCACCCCGGAAGCAATTGTTTGGCCCTGCGGGTCTTTGTTAGGGTTATGGTTAATTATACTAATTTATGCTAATTTATTTAATTAAATTATGCAAATTTAATTAATAAAAATGACCCAGTTTAAATCCAGCTCTTGTGTCCATGTCGTTACTCCGCCTCTTCTGCAACACTCAATTCTGCCGAACTTAATGAGATGTGCTTTTTGTGGAGATGCACTATAAATGTGTCTTTATAGAAAAATAAATTTTTTAAAACTACCTTTCAGAAAATCACCTGTCTCTCATCTATTCATTTGATCAATAACAAATAACCTTGTATTGTCTGTATTTTAAAATATTGCTTCAGTGCATCTGTAAGGCAATGAAAAAAGAAAGGGGAAGAACAAAGGGAAGGATATTAAACTTATATCTCACTGTACATATACTAATCCTGATATTAATATTGGTAATTTCAAATGTTAAATCAGAAGAAAGACAGAGGAGTGCTAGACTTATTTGTTCAAGAGATTCTGCTGTATTTTATTGACTTAGCTTATAAGAATATGGCACAAGAAAAAGCTATATATTTGAAGACTCAGAAGCCTGTGGGTATGAAGAATTTATTGTTTCCTCTGGCTCAGGAGTGGGTTCTGACTTTCCATGCTGCCAGATCACTTCCAGACATGGCGTGCGGGCATCCACATGTTGTGTGCCACGTGCACTGCTAAAAACCCAGCTTCTGTGCATGCACAGAAGCAAAAACAGAGATAGTGCTGGTAAGAGAGCCAGTTCGGGGGTGTGGCAGGCCTGTTTGCTGCGTGTTTCAACAACCTAGACTGAAAAGTTACTACCAATTCAATCGAACCGGTCCGAAACGGGAGGAACCCACCTATGCTCTGGCTTTTGCTTTTTAGGACCTATTCAATGCATGAATTAACTGATAGTTTACCTTACCTATTATGTGTCCCATCTAGTTGTTAGCACTTTTTGTTTTATGTCTCATACATCATGTCAATTCTACATTTATACAATGTTTTAATTGCTTGGGCCATTTTTACCACTGTTTTATTACACATGGCGTATAATTCATCTTGGTGGCATTGGAATTCCTGGCTTGATGTAATGTACCTACCTTTATATGCCTAACATAACCATTTCTTCTAAGACTTTGGTTGAGTGACATTACTCAATAAGTAATATAATAATATAATGGACATAATTATTTTGCCATTCTATTTCTTTTCCGTGAATGACTGTCGTATATTCAGAAATTTCCTTCTACATTTCTGTTTTAGTTATGTTATTTCCTTAATAGTTTCTACCATCCTCAGGAGTTTCTGAAGCATACCATCAAACATTCCTTGAAACAATCTCTTGAGATCCTGAACACACAGTACTTATGCTTAAATCATTCTTTGAAGTGAAAAGCATATTTATTTTTACTAAAAGAAATTCTATTAAAGGTTTAAAGAGATAAAAACATATTAAAAGATTACTATGTTAGGTTTGCATGCCACAGACTTCACACAGCTAAAAAGATAAATAACTGAATTGTACCATATCATTTAAAGTGTATGCTTGATATGCATATCTGAATTACAGTACATGAAAAAACAACCATATTTATTTTGGATAACTGAAGTGGATTCAACCTACTATATTTTCCCTTTTTATATTTTTTTAAAGAGTAATGTGTACATAAAATATTTGCAACATGAAATATTATAAGCAATTATCATAAGCTGATATGAGATACCTCTCATATGAGGAAGGAGGGAGGGATGGTGAGAAAGAAAGGAAGGGAGCGAGGAAGGAAGGAAAGAGAGAGAAAGGGAGGGAGGGGAGAGAGAGGGGAAGGAAGGGAGGGAGGAGAGAGGGCGGGAAAGAGGGAGGAGAAGAAAGAAAGGAAGGAAGGAGAAAGAGGAAGGCAGGAAGGAGAGAAAGGAAGAAAGTAATGGAGGGAGGGAGGGAGAAGGAAGGAGGAAGTCAATAAATGAAATCAAATAGAAGATTCAACGAAGAGCACTAATAAGCCTCAACAAACAACCCCACAGCACTACAATTTCTATGTTCTTGCAGGCAGAAAACAGAAACCCTACTTAGGGCTTAAGGGAACTGAAACCCAATATGTTTATGAGACCATAAAAATATGTTTTATACTATGTAGAAACTACAGCACGGCAACCATAGAATGCTGATTATGCAGACATAAAATACAACAGATGCCCAACTAGGTTCTTCATGTTAGCTGATTATAAAAAAAGAGGAAGAAATGACCAGGTTCATATATGGATAGGAGATCACCAAGAAATCTCAGGGCTGAAGGCTACATTAAATATGTCATGCAGGGCAAGACAAAAGAGCTGCATATGGCTGCTTGTCAGGAACATTAGATGGATCAGCCCATTTAAAGAGAGAAACTGAACTCCACTTGAAGTAATTTGTAAGGTCCCATCACTCCGATGCAGCCAGATACAAATTCCCCCTGCAATTGCTGCATCGATCAAGTGGCCGGGAATATCGATCTCCAATCTCCAATGCCTCTGCATAGCGGAGTACCAAAGATCGGCAGAGCCACACATCTTCCACCAGGACAATATATGCCTTTTCAGAGGCGATTCCCTAAACCAGAGGTTTCCAATCTTGGCCAGTTTAACACTTGTGGATTTCAACTCCCAGAATTCCTCAGCCAACATAGTTGAGGAATAGCCATAGCATAGCTGACTGGAGAATTCTGGGAGTTGAAGTCCATAAGTCTTAAAGTGGCCAAGATTGAGAGACACCCCACCCTCCCTGCTCTAAACACCCCACCCTGACTTTCCGTTCACCGGTTGGACCCACCACCTTCGCCCGGAAAAGCCAAAGAAGCAGGCGCATGGGCGGGCGGGGAGGAGAGCCAGAGCCGCAGGCCTCACCTGCTGCAGCAGCGCTGGCCACAATCAGGCATGTCGGCTTGCTGAGCCTCTCCAACATGCCGGGCGGGGGGTGGATGCCGGCAGTGGCAGCAACCGGCAGGGAAAAGTGAAGCGGGCTTCACGACTGAGTATGAGGAACCACAGAGTGCTTTCTGCCCCAAAAGCCCACCTTGCACAAGTGCCCTCGAATCGTCCACCCTCTAACAAGGAAGAGAGGAGTGGGGCGGGTGTCTTTCCTGAGGCTACTTGCTTTGCAGATCTGAGGTTGTCCCCCCCTTTTTTAATTTGATGCCAGCCTTGCAGTCTTTGGGGGGGGGGGTTCCCTATTTCTTCTAATCAGAAATCCTCTAAAAAGTAAAATGCACACATTGCTAAAGAGCGATAATTTGTATCCCAACCTTCTTCCTATTTTCTTGAAGGTTTTGCTTCCTTAATTCCATACAGGAGATTATAATGCTAGTAAAGACCATTTCATTATTTATTTATTTATTTATTTTGTCCAATACACAATGAGAATTTTAGTGGGTATATATATATATATGACGGTCTTGATATATTCAGGTTTCTTCCCGTGTAGGATTTAGAAATTTCTGGCAATGTTTCGATGAGGTCCCACTCATCATCTTCAGGCTGGTGCTTCTGTCCTTGTTCCAGGGCGAACACAGTGAGACCTGAGCTGCCTTCCTTCTATAAATACTGGTGGCTGGGTGTGGTTTGATGGCTCAGCAATTGCCTGCTGTGTAGAAACTTCCTGGTGAGTCAGTGGGGTAACACCTGGGATCGTTGATGTAACTGAGGTATGCTGATTAGTTAATGATTGTGGATTAGGCGTGATATCCTGAGTAGTTGGAGCTTGCAGGCTACTTGGTTGTTTTGCAATGTGTGTTCTGAGTCTGGTTTCAGTTTCTATGGCTGGGATAAGTTTGTTAGAAACTGAAACCAGACTTAGAACACACATTGCAAAACAACCAAGTAGCCTGGGGATGACAATATAGAGTCCGGTAATGAGTTCCACGCTTCGACAACTCAGTTACTGAAGTCATATTTTTTTATAGTCAGGTTTGGAGCGGTTAATATTAAGTTTAAATCTGTTGTGTGCTCTTGTGTTGTTGTGGTTGAAGCTGAATTAGTCGCCGACAAGCAGGACATTGCAGCATATGATCTTGTGGGCAATACTTAGATCATGTTTAAGGTGTCTTAGTTCTAGGCTTTCTAGGCCCAGGATTGAAAGTCTAGTCTTGTAGGGTATTCTGTTTCGAGTGGAGGAGTGAAGGACTCTTCTGGTGAAGTATCTTTGGACATTTTCACGGGTGTTAATGTCTGAGATGCGATATGGGTTCCAAACAGATGACCTGTATTCGAGGATGGGTCTGGCAAAGGTTTTGTAAGCTCTGGTAAGCAGTGTGAGATTGTCAGAGGAGAAGCTACGTAGAATTAGGTTTACAACTCTTGAAGCCTTCTTGGCTATGTTGTTGCAGTGAGCTTTGGCACTTAAATCTTTTGTTATTAGTATACCGAGGTCTTTAACCGAGTGGGGATTATCTGTGATAATTTGATTATTCAGTTCATATTTGAAGTTCAGATTCTTCTTCCCAATGTGTAGGACAGAGCATTTGCTAGTTGAGATTTGGAGTTGCCATGTGTTAGACCACTCAGAAACAGAGTTCAGGTCTTTTTGGAGAGTAGTTGTTATCGGTGGTGTTGAAGAGTTTTACATCGTCAGCGAAGAGGACACAGTTGCTTGTGATGTAATCGCAAAGGTCATTGATGTAGAAAATTAAGAACGTTGGTCCCAGTACACTATCTTGGGGAACACCGCTTTTAACTGGGATGGGGGTGGATAGAGTTCTTCCTAATTTGACCACTTGTTGTCTGTTTAACAGGAATGCTGTAATCCAGCTATGGAGGGATCCTGAGATGCCATAGGATTTGAGTTTTAGGAGTAGTTTGTCGTGGACCACTGAATCAAATGCTTTGCAGAAGTCAATATAAATTGCATCTATAGATTTCCCTTGATCTAGATGAGTTGTCCATATATTTTTGCAGTGGAGGAGCTGCAGGTTGCAGGATAGTTTTTTTCTGAAACCAAATTGTATGTTAGAGAGCAAATTATTAGTTTCTAGATGGAGAGTAATTGATTTATTTATAATTGATTCCATGACTTTGCATGGAACGCAGCATAGTGAAATTGGTCTGTAGTTATCGACAAGAGAGGGTTCTCCTTTTTTGAAGATGGGGATGACCATTGCTTTAGACCATAGTTTAGGAAGTGTGCTGGTTCTGAAGGATTTTTCAAAAATTATGCTTAGTGGTTCAGCTATGGCAGAAGAGAGCTTTTTTTAGGAAGTAAGCACATAGACCATCTAGTCCGATTGATAGAGAAGCTTTAAGGTCACGTAATACTTTTTCAACTCGGTCTTCAGTGAAGTCTGTTTGGGTTCGGTCATCTTCCATTTCATTCAAGTTAACAGAAGGTCTTAATCAGTTTGGATACAGGATACTCTTATATGTACTGTATATTGAAAATAATTTTGTTAAAGATAGAGTCACAACAGAATTGTCGGAAAAAATAGTGTTCTCCAACCCAACATATTCAAGGCCAAATAAAGTATATTTTTATACTTTTTTCTCTGTTGGATTAATCAAGTTCTTCATCCTTCTGCTCTGGTGCTTTCTTGGCACTTCCATTATCACCAAAGGAGTCTGCATCAGGAAATCCAATTATTTGAGCCAGGAGGCTTACTAAATCCATTTTAAAGTTCTTTCTGTTATGATTTACGTAAACTTGGAAAGCATACATTTATTTTTGTCATTTAATTGTAAAGCTAATTAGGTTGAAGAAATCCAGTATGTCAAAAAGCTGAAACAAAACTATCTGTAATTGTTAAATATGACCATGAATTATTAGTAGGCAACCCTATTCATAAGGCAAACATATTTTAAAAACAAAACCAGGCTCCTTTAAATACTAACTCACATACTAAAATTTAGTTCTTCTCTTTTCAAATACTTAAGTACAATTTATTTTATCTTTGCAAATATATTTGTAGGTAGGATGTTCAATTTCAGTAGCTTATAGAATCAGCCCGATAGCCAAATTTCTTATTAACACATCTGATCTTTTAATAAGACATAACCTTGTGATAAGTTTTAGGTACTGACTTAAACCCCATATAATCAGAATTATATGCTTGACAAATTAAAAGTATAACCTAAACTTTAGTAGCAACTAGATCTACATTTCTTTATGTAAAATACATTTTTCATTTTTGTACTTACACTGTGTCAATTGAAAACAAACTATGAAGATATTTGGAATTTGGTTATATTAATGTTATTTACAACTTTACATACTTTTGGGTTGTGTGCAACATGCTTCCATTCTGTTTCCCCAAAAAGATATTGCTAGTGCCTGACACCTTCCTGCCAAGACTAGAATGATACCATAACTTGGTAGTTTCTTACTTGTAAAATGAACAATTAGCTGTTATCTGTTCAAATATGCAATAGTAAGGTCACTTCCAATGGTAGGTAGGAAAGAAGAAGACAGAAAGAAAGAAAAATAAAAAAGGAAGGAAGGAAGGGAGGGAGGGAGGGAGAGAGAGAGAGAGAGAGAGAGAAAGAAAGAAAGAAAGAAAGAAAGAAAGAAAGAAAGAAAGAAAGAAGGACTTATAACCACAATTGAGTCCAAAATTTTGGTTGCTAAGCAGGAGTGTTGTTAAGTAAGCCCACCTGGTCACCTGACCACTAAGCCAAGCCCATTTGAAGGAGGTGGAAGTGGAGGCACTGATAAGTTTGTAGCATCAAGGGGGCAGTGGACTGAAAAAGTTTGGAAACTACTGATTTATACCAATCAGTTGCGTTTCCCAAATGCAGAGTCAATAATTCAGATTGGCCTGATTCAAAAACCCAGTAGAACAAAAATCAATCTGTATACATTTTTTGAATCATTTCATAAATCTGAATCAGAACAAAATTCTGAATCAATTTCAATAATACAATTAGTTTTCGTTTTCTGAAAACCAAAGTATTTTTTCTAATAAGTAACTGATCTGGACTGGTTATAGAGAAATTATTTTACTTAGTTCTTTTTTTTTTATAGTAATGCTTCAAAACTGACTTGAAGTGATTCTACAGTATGCTTCCCAAATATTACAGTGTAATTACTGAACTTTATGCATGGTTAATTGTGTTAGCTGTAAAACTCTGCTGATGCATATTGTTTCTGAAGATGAAAAGATTCCCTAGCAATAAACGTCTGTCATAATTACAGGCTCTGGCCCATATTTTGTTAAAATTTGTTTGCCATTTTATGTCTTTCTCTCTTACATACAATCATAGCTATTATAAAAGTTATTTTATTTTCTAATTTTTCTTTTTTTAAAACCATTATCTGATATATAATAAATTATATTCTACTCTTGTAGATATTTTTCTTTTTGCATTTAATAATCATTCACATGCATGCATGCACAGAACATATAACTCGCCCTATATTTTTAATAGTCCTTCTGCAAAATTGGATTGTCTCTTTATAAATATTTCTCTAAATTAATTATTAAGTAATATTAATCTCTAAAGTGCAAAACTTCATTTCTTTAGCTAACAATTAAACTTTGTATTTTGCCTCAACAACACTTTAGATTTGATTCCCAAAAGGTTGCTTTGGATGATTTTGGGATGCAAACATAGTATCTGTCTACAATATTTTAAAACAACTTTTTCCAGGAACATATATCTTTTCTTTGATGCTTCTATACAATCCCAGAAAAGGACATCATATCCTTGAACAGTTGCATACAGATGTAATGTTCACATCTCTGTATTCTGGAACAGTATTTTTAGAACATAATCAGAAATATTGTATACAGCCTCCAACATAGTCCTAACATTGAACTCAGATCCCATATTTATGGAGTTCAACTGCACTTGTTTCCTGATAAATAGGATTGCAGTTCAATTTGACTCAAGAAAACTGCTTTGATGCTTTACTTGTATGGTATTAATCTTAATTTATGGATGTAATATTCACACTGTTATGTGTTCATGTGTAAGACTATCCACAAATTATATTTCTCTTGTTCCATTTTTAAATTATTTAGAATATAATGAGAGTGGAAGATATGTTACATATCTGTGTCTAAATCTTTTGGTATTCCCTTAAAATGTTTATTTACAGGAGTTCCATGTATTGCGTGCTTTTCTAAAGGCAACTATCTGTAATGTTCATAAAATGGGCTTGTATTATTTTCTTAATAACTTTACAAATTTTGTTTTTCAGTTGACACAGAATAAGATTTTTTTCCCTATTAGTAGTAAATTGTACATGTTCGTGTTCTATTCCATGTTACTGAACACTTAAGAAACAGCATCCCAGAAGTGAAAAGCCATATTTCCAAACTCTTAGAGTCAGAGGACAAGTACATCTCAAAAGGATGTCCTCCCTCTTGGATAAACCAGACAAAAAACAAGACTAGATCAGTAATGGTCCACCCTTCCTCGCAATACTATAATGAGCTTGGAGTGCATGCATGTGCATGCACACTCCTAGCACAATGCAGTTTCTGAGCATGTGCCCCGTCACTCGCAGCCTGCCCAACCCTGCTGCTCACAGCCCGCCCAGCCCCAGTGCCTTTGCGACCTCTCCGCGACGCTAGACCCCGTAGAGCCCCATGGTTCAACGAGGAGCTCCGGGAGTTGAAACGCCAAAAGAGACGTCTAGAGAAGCGATGGAGGAAGAGTAGGTCCGAATCCGATCGAACACTTGTAAGAGCTTTTATTAAGACTTACAAAGTGGCGCTCAAGGCAGCAAGATGCACGTACCATGCCGCCTTGATTGCATCAGCGGAATCCCGCCCGGCCGCTCTGTTTAGAGTGACCCGCTCCCTTCTTAACCAGGGGGGAGCTGGGGAGCCCTTGCAGAGCAGTGCCGAGGATTTTAACACGTTTTTCGCTGATAAAGTTGCTCGGATCCGGGCTGATCTCGACTCCAATTGTAATACAGAGTCGACTGACAACGAGTCAGTCGAGGTGACTGGGGCACGTACTTGTCCACCTGTCTGGAAAGAGTTTGATCTGGTGACACCTGATGAAGTGGACAAGGCCATTGGAGCTGTGAGTTCCGCCACCTGTTTACTGGATCCGTGTCCCTCCTGGTTGGTTTCGGCCGGCAGGGAGGTGACACGGAGCTGGGCCCAGGAGATTACCAACGCTTCCTTGGGGAGGGGAGTCTTTCCATCTCTCTATAAAGAAGCGCTTGTGCACCCCCTCCTCAAGAAGCCCTCCCTGGACCCAGCCGTACTCAATAACTATCGTCCAGTCTCCAACCTTCCCTTTATGGGGAAGGTTGTCGAGAAGGTGGTGGCACTCCAGCTCCAGTGGTCCTTGGAAGAAGCCGATTATCTAGGTCCCCAGCAGTCAGGCTTCACGCCCGGTTACAGCACTGAAACGGCTTTGGTCGCGTTGATGGATGATCTCTGGCGGGCCCGGGACAGGGGTTTATCCTATGTCCTGGTGCTTCTTGACCTCTCAGCGGCTTTCGAAACCATCAACCATGGTATCCTTCTGCACCGGCTGGAGGGGTTGGGAGTGGGAGGCACTGTTCTTCAGTGGTTCTCCTCCTACCTCTCTGGCCGGTCGCAGTCGGTGTTAGTGGGGGGTCAGAGGTCGGCTCCGAGGTCGCTCCCTTGTGGGGTACCTCAGGGGTCAGTCCTCTCCCCCCTGCTATTCAACATCTACATGAAACCGCTGGGTGAGATCATCCAAGGACATGGGGTGAGGTATCATCAATATGCCGATGATACCCAGCTTTACATCTCCACCCCATGCCCAGTCAACGAAGCGGTGGAAGTGATGTGCCGGTGCCTGGAGGCTGTTGGGGCCTGGATGGGTGTCAACAGACTCAAACTCAACCCGGATAAGACGGAGTGGCTGTGGGTTCTGCCTCCCAAGGACAATCCCATCTGTCCGTCCATCACCCTTGGGCGTCCTCCTCGATCCACAGCTCACATTAGAAAACCATCTCTCAGCTGTGGCGAGGGGGGCGTTTGCCCAGGTTCGCCTGGTGCACCAGTTGCGGCCCTATCTGGACCGGGACTCATTGCTCACAGTCACTCATGCCCTCATCACCTCGAGGTTTGACTACTGTAATGCTCTCTACATGGGGCTACCTCTGAAAAGTGTTCGGAAACTTCAGATCGTGCAGAATGCAGCTGCAAGAGCAGTCATGGGCTTACCTAGGTATGCCCATGTTTCACCATCACTCCGCAGTCTGCATTGGCTGCCGATCAGTTTCCGGTCACAATTCAAAGTGTTGGTTATGACCTTTAAAGCCCTTCATGGCATTGGACCAGAATATCTCCAAGACCGCCTCCTGCCGCACGAATCCCAGCGACCGATTAGGTCCCACAGAGTGGGCCTTCTCCGGGTCCCGTCAACTAAACAATGTCAGTTGGCGGGCCCCAGGGGAAGAGCCTTCTCTGTGGCAGCACCGGCCCTCTGGAACCAACTCCCCCCGGAGATTAGAACTGCCCCTACTCTTCCTGCCTTCCGTAAACTCCTTAAAACCCACCTTTGCCGTCAGGCATGGGGGAACTGAAACATCTCCCCCTGGGCATGTTTAATTTATATATGGTATGCTTGTGTGTATGTCTGTTAGTATATGGGGTCTTTCTTAAATCTTTAAATATTTTAAATTGTCAGATTATTTATGATTTGTTTCCACGTGTTGTGAGCCGCCCCGAGTCTTCGGAGAGGGGCGGCATACAAATCTAAGTAATAAATAAATAAAAATAAATAAACCTGCCCATCCCAGCTGCTCACAGCCTGCCCAGCCCCACCGCTTACAGCACACCCGGCCCAGTCCTTACCGTTTGGGTAAGAGCCAAGGCCATGTGCTTCCTCACTCCTTCACTGTCCTGCATCAGCAGCAGTAGCATCCTCTTCCTGCTTTGCCCTCACTGCACCAAGAAGATGTGGTGCAGCGAGCAAGCCACATGGCTGGGGCTCTGCTGCCTGCATGGCTGGGGCTCTGCCACTTTAGGCACCGTGGCATGCACAGCAACTGAAATCTCATGAGAGCGTCCTTGCACAAGCAAGGTTTTGGTGAAAATCTCCAATTTCAAAAAAATGGCAATTTTCACCGGAATCTCACTGGTTGCGCAGTTGTGCGGATGTGCATAGCTGCCGATAGTGGAACAGGAATGGGGCACTTTTCCTACCGGAGCGCCTCCCCTCCATTTGGGTAGGAGCCCACCCCTGGACTAGATAAGTTAAATCTGTTTTATTATACTGCTTTAACACTTACAATTGCTGAATCCATTAGGGCAAGTCTTCCCTAAGTTTGTGTCTTTGTGTCATTAACTGACTACAGTTGGTCAAGTATCATTAAGTGACACCTGCATCATTAATTGACCACTGCATCTATTGTCTGATGGTTTCTAGTCAGCATCTCCTCTTCCTATAGTATCCATATACTTTTCAAGGTTATCCATACAAAGAAAAAAAATAGTAACACCCAACCCTGTTCTCCTTTGATGTTAGATAAAGAGAAAGGCAAACTTGGACAAGACACTGTCAGCAATGGATGGGTGATATTAAAGTTGAAAGTTACAATACAACTCAGAATAGAATAGAATGAAATGGAATGGAATGGAATTATTATTATTTATTAGATTTGTATGCCGCCCCTATCCGAGGACTCGGAATGGAATGGAATGGAATAGAATAGAATTCTTTATTAGCCAAGTGTGATTGGACACATAAGGAATTTGTCTTGGTGCATATGTTCTCTTGATCTAATTTATTTGCTTCTATTGATTCCATTCTGAGCTGAGTTATTGAGTTTGGATGAGAAATTGCTATATAATCTAGGATTGTAAAATTAATATGAGTAGTGATGGGCGAACCCAACGGTGTTCGGGTTCGGCAAGTTCGGACGAACTTCACATAAAGTTCGGCCAAGCCCAAACCGAACCCGAACTTGAACTCCAAATGCTACGTGACATCAAAGGTCCGCCCCCGGAATCCCATGGTTTTTTATTTTTACAGATTTTTAATTTTTATTTATTTTTATTTTTACAAAAAAAGGACACCACAGCGGCACTGCAAGCAAAGGGAGGACCTTTCACGTAAAAATAAACATTTTTATTTTTACGTGAATGGATCGCCCTTTGCTTGCAGTGCCGCTGTGGCGTCCTTTTTCGTAAAAATAACAATGTTTATTTTTATGTGAAAAGATTTCCCTTTGAAGGAGCTGGGGAATCCCTCCCATGAAGAGATTCTGGGGGCGGAGCTTTGACATCACGTATACCGGCAGGTTGCTAAAGATGCCAAAGTGATCACTTCCTGGATTCCATGGAATCCAGGAAGTTATCACTTTGGTGTCCTTAGCAACCTGCCGGTATATGTGATGTCAAAGGTCCGCCCCCGGAATCTCTTCGTGGGAGGGATTGCCTAGCTCCTTTTGTGCCTCCCTCCCATCCTCCCAACTGGCCGACAGCTCCCCGGGGTTTGCCTTCCTCCACTGCCAGTGGCGCCTGGCTCCTCCTCCTCTTCTCAGCAGATGACAGCCATGTGGTAGCTTTTGCGGTGTTCGGCACAAATGCTGAACAAAAGAACATTTTTTTAAAAAAAAAAACGGGTTCAGGTCCGGTATGCCGAACACCACAAAATTCGGTATGGACCCGAATTGTGTGCGTTCGGTTCGCCCAACATTAAATATGAGTCTTTCTTAATGTCTCAACTATTTTTCTACATGGTCTGGTTTCTGCAGTCTCTGTGATAGGATAACTAACAGAAAGGGAAAGAAACAGCTTCCTTTGCGACATTCAAGAAGCTACTGTAAGATAATTTAGGAATAAAGGTACAGGACTTTATATGAATGTAAATGAATGCTATGAGTTCCCCCATCTTTGATGCAGATTATCAGTTTAAGTCCCTTGTTTTATGAAACCGTTTGTTCTTTTTTGATATTTTCAAGTAGAACAAAGCATAATGGAAATACTTGAAGATTCCAGTTGTATTATTTCTGAAGGAAATTAAAACTTTCAGTGCCACTGGTAGAATTCTTGCTATGTAGGGTAGAAGAGCTATATGTCATACATTCACATTCTTTGGAGAAAAGCAAAGGCCAAAGGGAAAAGTCTAAAACAGAATATTTTTGAAGCTGATTATGAAGAAAAAAATGAATGCTAGTCAGAGGTATAGTTCCAGTGGGATCTGATTAATATTTTCTGGTAAAATAAAACCCAGAGAATATGCTATTACTTTTATTGCAATTTTTTTTCTTTTTCATTTGGTTCCCTTCCCTTCCCAATTTGGACTTCCTTTTGGCTAATTAACTATTGAACATTTTTCATGCATCCCAAGTGAGGGAGCTATAAAAAGATGAATAGCATTTATGAAGTAATTGATAAAAAGTATATTGGGCTTTTACAAAATAGTATTTTGCATCTTAATATTGAGGGAAAGATTCCTTTGAATCATTGTTTGATAGGTCATTAACAATTTCTTAGAACTCAGCACCAGATACTAATGACTCAAGGCTAAACTGAACTTGGGGTGGGCAACTCAAGTATCGAATATCTCCTGAGAAAACACTTAATGTTTGTGCCTTGGCATTATCAAAATACCCCTGGTATTATCTCAGATGAATTCCCTGGCTATTTTCTTTTCTTTTGACAGCAAAGTCAGAGCTGACAAACTAAGGCAGTTCTCAAGGAAATTCAATTACTGAAATGTCTGACAGCTTGCTTTGCTACTCTAACTAAAGTTTTCAAAGTTACATGCTGCATATATAATATAGTTTCTTACTACAAAGGACCATATTTGCATTTTCTAGGAAAAATTGTTTTAAAGCTGTAGATTTCTAATGATAAAAGAGAAGGAGTGAAATGGTGAAGCACCAATTTTGAAAAGAAATAAAAAATAAGGCAGGTGTATGCCAAATAAACCCAAGAAAACACTATGTTTTCTAAAAAGCATAATTTATTGGCCTTCATATTTAAGTGTTGTGGGCGTCATTCATTTTGAAAGGTTATTTATAAAAAATAATTAGCATGTATTATTTATGCATGATGTCACAAACTAAATATCTCTGCCTTAAAAAAAATGAAGGCACCATTTAAATTATTCCCATCTCCAGGATCTTAACGAGCGGTATTGCCAAAGTAGGTTTTTTAAATTTCAAATTGAATTTTTAAGAATTCCCACAGCCGACTTACCGGCCGGTGGGGTTTGCGGCGATCGGCGGGGGATGGAGGCCGCCATGTTGGGGGGCGGAGTCACGGCACCCACGTCGGGTGCCGTGACCACGTGGTGCGGTGCGTGGGCACCGATTGGCCGGGCGAGTGGAGGCAGCCCTATAAGAGGGGGCTGCCTTGTGGCGCAGCAGTCTCGCCCGGAGCATCGTGAGGCGAGGCTGCTGCTGTCTTTCCCCCCAGCGAGCTGCGTCACAGGCCTGAAGGCCTGGTGCGCAGCCGAGGAGCGCCGGAGCGTCAGGCCTTCGAGGCCGGAAGAGCCGCGAGCGGCGGCTGGAGCCTTAGTTCGCTTCGGCGACACCCCCCACAGGGTTTGGAGGCGCATTGGATCAGGGAGGCATGGCGGGGGGCGGACGTGGTCGCGCGGGGGCACGGCGGCGGGCCTCGGGGGGGCAGGCCGGAGGGCCGGGGGCCCCCCCCCACGGAGCCCCGCCGCACCGGAAGAAGGAGGGCGCCCAAGCGGGCGTGGAGCGAGGCCCCAAGGGCAGGGTCTGCCGGGAGGCAGGATAACGAGGATGGCCCCAGGGGGGTGGCGACCCCCAGGGGGCGTTCGAGGGGCCGTAGGGGAGCGGCAGTGGGGGTGAGGGGGCCCCGCCAGGGCCGGGCCCCGCCCGTGGACCCACTGGGGGCCCCAGAGGAGTTTTCCAGCGCTGAGGAGGGGCCTCTCAGTGGTAGGGAATCAGGTTTCTCTGAGGCAGAGGCTTCTGCTTCACGGCCTGCCAGAAGGGGGCAGGGGGCGAGGGATTCGCTTTCTGTTTCTTCACGTATACTGTCTTCATTACTCGAGAAACTGGAAGAGAGGCCAAAGAAGCGGGGCAGGTCTCGTCGGGGCCGGGCCACGCCAGCTGCCGGCGCGGATGGGGCTCGGAGCTCATCGGAGTCGGCTGGGAGCCCGCAGAGATCCCATGAGGACCGGCATGCGCAGTCAAAGACCAAGCGGAGGAAGGCCAGCAGGATGGTATCCGGCTCTGAGGAGGCGGATGACGACTCCTCTCATTGGGGTGAGTGCCCTGTGCCTAGGCACCGGTGGTCCCTCCCAAGAGGGCCTCGTGGCCGGCTACGGGCTTCAAAACGCACGACACATGGGGGTCAGAGGACCTGGCACTCCCGCACAGCTGCGCAGGTCTGGAGGCGGGGGCGTAGAAAGACGGTGGCTAGGAGGCACAAACGGAAGAGGGATACCTCGAGGGACAGCTCTGGGTCAACTACCTCGGGGTCTACCAGTACTTCTTTTGACAGCGATAATCCTTTTGCGCCGGGCCTACCAGACACTCCGCTCAGTATGCACATGTCCCAGTCCCTCAAACGTAAAATTTGGCGGGGCGCTTACGTGGACATGTTTCAGATTTTGCTACCGCCTAAGTCAAAGAAGGAGAAGGATAAAGAGGGCAAGAAGGGGTCGGAGGACCCAAAAGGTACCAAAATGGACAAGGGAATTCTGTCGTGGGCGTATGCATTTTTGGCCTACCACTCTGTGGTGGTAGAAGATGATGTCCATAAGACACATGAGCTCATCTTGTACATGAACATGATTCTGAGAGCGTATCAGGAGTTTGGGGGGGAGGCTTGGAAGCGATATGACGAGGATTTTCGCAGGTTCGCCGCCCACAACAGGCACTGGCCGTGGGATATGCGGCATAACGATTTGTGGCTTCAGGCCACGCAGCAAGCGTCAACTCCGGCCAGTGGGCGAACACCCACAGGTCATTTACTGTTAACCACTGGCAAGGAGGCTACTCTTCCCCGCCCGGCGGTGGGGACGGGGACCCCGGCCTCCGGCCAACGCAGCACGGCTGGGTCGTCCTTTCGAGGTCAGCCGTACTGTTACGAGTACGGCGCTAGAGGGGCCTGTTCCAGGGCATATTGTCGTTTTCGCCACGCCTGCTCATTGTGTAGTGGCAGACACCCGACCTCCGCTTGTTACAGGGGGCGCGGTGGGGCCGGCTCCAAGGACGCTGGGACCCCCGCCAAACCCCAGCCTGGGGGGGCTCAAGGTAAGGGGCCCAACCCCCGTTAGATTGGACAGGTTGCAGCATTGGCTCACCGGCTACCGCCCCAAGAAGGGGGCGGATTTCCTGCTCGCAGGGTTTACCGCGGGTTTCAGGATCCCGTATGGGGGGCCGCGCAGGGCATGCATGGCGGACAATTTGAGGTCTGTGGCAGGAATGGGCCACGTGGTGCGGGACAAAATTATGAAGGAGGTGCGCGAGGGCCGGGTTTTGGGCCCCTTTGCGGAGCCCCCCCTGCCCTCCCTGCAGGTGTCCCCACTCGGTGTGGTGCCCAAGAGGGCCGCGGGTGAGTTTAGGCTTATACATCACCTGTCGTTCCCCCCTGGTGAATCGGTGAACGACCACATTCCCGAGGAGCTCTGCTCGGTGCGCTACACGCCATTCGAGACGGCGGTCGCGATGGTCCGGGCGTGCGGAGTGGGGGCGCTGATGGGGAAGTGTGATATCAAATCGGCCTTCCGGCTTTTGCCCATTCACCCGGGGGATTTCGACTTGTTGGGTTTCCAGTTCGAGGGCGGGTTCTTTGTTGATAGAGCCTTGCCAATGGGTTGTTCTATATCCTGCTCGTTGTTTGAGAAGTTTAGTTCATTTTTGGAGTGGGCACATGTTAAGAGTATGGGCTTTGCGTCTGTCGTACATTATTTGGATGATTTTCTATTCGCGGGGCCGGCGGGCGCCGTCGATTGTCAGCAGGGAATGATGGGTTTCCAGGCTTTATGCGCGGATTTAGGTGTACCTTTGGCTCACGAAAAGACTGAGGGGCCTTCAACCAAACTGACATTTTTAGGCATCGAGGTGGACTCCGTTGCACAAACGTGTAGGCTACCCGATGACAAACTAACTAGACTCAAGGAGGCGGTGAGGGCCGCACGAGCCGCAAAGAAGGTGACTTTGAAACAGGTGCAGGAGCTGGCTGGCCTGTTAAATTTTGCTTGTCGGGTGATCGCGCCAGGAAGGGCCTTTATGTTTAGACTGTACAGGGCAATGGTTGGAGTGTCAAAACCGCACCACAGGATCAGGTTATCGAAGAGTGTTAGGGAGGACCTCGTGGTGTGGCAAGGGTTTCTGGACGGATACAACGGTGTGTCATTGTGGAGGCAGGATATGCTGCTGAAAGCGGACTTCCAAGTGAAGTCCGATGCGGCGGGCACGACCGGCTTGGGAGTGGTGTGGCAAAGCAAATGGTTCCGGGCTGACTGGCCACGGGAGTGGCTCGGTGGGGCTATCTGTAGGGATTTGACATTTTTGGAGTTATTCCCAATAGTCGTGGCCATTGAGTTGTGGGCATCCAGTTTTGCCGGCAGGACAGTCCACTTCTGGTGCGACAATATGGCGGTGGTGCATGTAGTGAATACTCTTTCGTCTAGGAACGAGCGGGTTATGGGTTTGGTCCGGCACATGGTTAGGAGATGCCTCGCCAACAATATGCTTTTCCGGGCACATCATGTTCCGGGGGTGAGAAACGGGGTGGCTGACGCTCTGTCCAGGGGGCAGTTGGCTAGGTTCCGGCTGCTTGCCCCACAGGCCGAGGAGTACCCGGAAGCAGCCCCACAGCATCTGTGGCTGATTGGAGGGCCGACGTAAGCAAGGCCATGGATTTGTCCATAGCTCCCAGCACCAGGAGAGCGTACCAGCGGGCAGGTAGGGAATTTTGGGCTTTTCGTCATGATAGGAGATACGATCAGCTCTGGCCGGCCCCGGTCGAACACCTACTTGAATTTTGCGCGCTTGACCGCCGCCGTGGGTTGTCTGCCCGGACGATTAGGGGCAAGTTGGCTGGCCTGGCCTTCGTCGCCAAGTCTCGGGGCTTTGCGGACACCACAGGGGATTTCAGGATTAGAAAGACATTAGAGGGTTGGATCAGGGAGAAAGGTCAGGCCCGGGGTGACAGCAGGCGTCCCCTCAAGCTCACCCACTTGATGGGGCTTTACGAGCTGTGGGGTCGGCTCTGCCGCTCTGCTTATGAGGCGTCATTGTACCACGCCGCGGCGGTGACCTTGTTTTTCGGGGCTTTTCGGGTCAGCGAGGTTCTAGCAGCTTCCAGGGCCGATAGCTCCGGCCAGGCGTTCACCACTAGGGATATCAAGTTAGGTCGTAGCTCGGTGTCCTTGAGGCTTCGACGGTCCAAGACCGACCAGAGGGGTAGAGGTGTGACGGTCCAACTTTCCCGGGCTAACAACCGGCGGGTGTGCCCGGTGGCAGCTATGGCGGCGTATTGGGCCCACAGGGGTGTAGAGCCGGGTTTTTTGTTTTGTCATGTGTCCGGGGAACCCCTGACCAGGTACCAGTTCTGGGCTGTCACGTCCAAGGCGCTGGCAAGGCTGGGCTTGGACCCCAGACGTTACGGGACTCACTCATTCAGAATAGGTGCAGCGTCGTTGGCAGCAGTCGAAGGTTTCAGCAGGCTGGATATAAAGACAGTGGGCCGCTGGAGATCTGGGGCCTTCCGGACGTACATCCGCCCCTAGGTGAGTGGGGCGGGGCGGGGGGGGAGGCGCCGGGCCGCCAGTCTGATGCTGCTCTGCTTCCTCCCTTTCTCTAGCCCGACGACTTGACCGGCGCCGCAGGATCCTGATATGTGGCCACAGCATGGTGTACTGGGCCGAGCGGAGGGCCCGTGAGACGATGCCCGGCACGAGTTTGGAGATCGATCGAGCGGTGGTTCAGTGGTTGGGCCGACGAGGCCTACGTTGGCGGGAAGTTCTTCCGCTGTTGTTCGACAGTGGAAGGGTGCGAGGGGTGCCGGGCTGTTTGGTATTGCACGTTGGTGGGAATGATCTAGGGGCGATGACAGGTGTAGAGCTGCTGTGGCACATCTGGGAGAGTTTGCAGGTGATCTGGGAGCGGTGGCCAGATACGTGTGTGTGGTGGTCCAACATCCTGCCCAGGAGGAGTTGGCGGCAGGCTAGAAGTCCTAGCGCAGTGGACAAGGCTAGAAAGAGGGTAAACAGAGCGGTTAGGAAGTGGGTGATTCAGGCTGGGGGTGGAGTGATAGACCATCCAGACATCAGGGCATCCCTCATAGGTTTGTACAGGCAGGACGGTGTTCACTTGACCGATAGTGGGAACGATAGATTTATAGCCGACCTGCAGAGGTGCCTGCACATTTATGTGCAGGGGGGGGAGCAGGGGGAATAAATTAAAATTTCACCCCCTGCTGTGGCCGATAGGGGGCGGAAAATAAAATAAATAGCAACCGGTGAGCTCCTTTTGGGGCACCTCTACTGAGGTGAGGGGCGAGCTCCTTCTTGGATTACAGGGCTCGACCGGCCTGGGTCCGGGGAGTGAGTCGCTCCTGTGGCTCGCTGGCTGGAGTTTAACGTAGACCAGCAGCGAGCCATCCCACACGCCAGGTGGGGCGTAGTAAGGGTGCAGGGGGTAGGTGTAGTTCAACATGACCCGCACCCAGTTTCAAGGAGTTTTCGCCCCAGGGTTGCTGTCTGAATTGGGCATGTTATTCCGCCCCCATTTGATTTTGCACCCTGCAGGTCATGTGGGGTTAATGTTTTAAATAAGTTAATAAGTTAAGAATTAAGTTGTTGAATAAAAGTGACCCCGTTATACCCACACCTTGTGTCCGACTATTACTCCGCCTGCGCCGCAAAGTAAAGAAATGCATCTTAGTTATATTTGCTCAATTCAGTTAATGATTTCAGTTCATATGTTATTAATTGTCCAGATGATTTTATTTATCAGGATTTGGGGACAATAAGACCACTGAACAAAACACAGTTAAACTTTGTACAGAGTTTCACAAAGAGTCTCCTTAAGAGCCAACAATTTTTATTTTATCTGATTTCTATAATTATTTTATCTGATTTCTATAATTCCTATAGTGCTTGAAAACTTAAGTAGAATTTATTTTTTATTTTGTAAAGACAGTCCAACACACTTTTTTTAAAAAAAATCGCTATTTAGTAAAATAAATATAAAAATGTAAATAGATAAACATTATATTTCACTTTGTCCTGGATCTTCGGTGTCTTATTCTATACCCTTGAGTGCATTAATTTTGACAATGAACAATTATAGATATCATGGTGAAAATACTCCCTTATATAAGGAAATGTTGTTCTTTTTGAGGTATTGCTATTGTAGTTATAAATTGTTGTATAACCTTTTTTTTATCCCTCCATCAAAGTATTGGATTTTTTCTTTCACTTTAAAGCATAAACATGAGACTGTATTTTGCTTCATTGGTTGTTAAAAATAATCTGGAATAGGTCCATTCTTAGAGTGAAGACAAGTGCCAATAACTCATTTATTCTCTCTCCATGTTTTCTGTCATCTTTGATTGTCCTGGTGGAACGGAGCACCTACAGCATTGCCCATAGATGTTTTCTGATATGTTTTACTACTCCATCTTCCATTTTCTTTCAAGATTCTTAATCTCAACTATCATTTTTCTACCTCAGAGTAGAGAAAAGAATTTTGATATAGATAATTTTAGAGTTTCAATAGCATAATCGCCCTGAGTCTACAGAGAAGGACGGCATACAAATCTAATAATAATAAATGAAATGAAATAATCCTTCCTTCTTCGTATATTTATATATATTTAACTCTGCATATTACATGTGTTTCTTGCATTCTGTACTCTTTATGTTTAGGTAAAATAGTTTCAAATGGTTGCTGTAGTAGTTCTTAAAAGATTCTGTTAGCTTTGTTTCAATATGTTTTTCACCTAATATCTAGCTATGTAGTAACACTTCTTGTTTTTATCTAGTTCTGAGGATAATTTTGTCAACTTCATTTTTTAAAATTTTCTAAATAGTTTTCTTATCTGTTTTTTTTCTAAAGATCTGTTTCCAAATTATAATTACAAACATATAAATAGGAAATAAAAATAATTTGCTGAATTTTTTCCAATAAAATCTACAGGTTTAGTGCCATTCATTTGTTTACATTTTTATTTCCACTGATATTTGAAAAGATTCCCTTTTTCTTTTAAAAAAGCATGTTTTCCTTTTTTTCATACCCTGATTTAATCCTTTGAAAACCATTTACAATTTATAATTTGTAGAATAAGCACTTTTATAATTAGGATTGTATTTTTTTTAAACTAGAAAATATTTTTGTTCCTTCTACATTTGTTTATTGTTGCATCAACAATCAACATTGTTTTAAATCACATTTTCTGCTCCATAGAACAACTGGCAAAGTGTTTTAATTTATTGGTTGCACTATTTTTAAAAATTGTTTTTTAAAGGACCGTGAATTAGGAGAAATTTGAAACCTAGGGTCCTTACTAACATTCTTAGCATTTTTCTTTCCTAGAAAATCCAACTAACTTTTGTAATCACCAGTACAGGTAGTCTTTGATTTACAATTGGTCCCAACATTCCTGATGCTAAGTGAAACATTTTTTAAGTGAGTTTTGTGCCATATCACAATCTTTCTTATTCAGTTGTTAAGTGAATTACTACACTTGTTAAGTGAGTAACATAGTTGTTAAGTGAATCTGGCTTCCCCATTGACTTTGCTTGTCAGAAGACCACAAAATGTGATAAGATGACCTCAGGACACTGCAGCAATTACAAATAGGAACCAGTTGTCAAACATCCGAATTCTGATTATGTTACCATAGGGATGTTGCAATGGTTGTAAGTGTGAAAAGCAGTTGTAAGTTCTTTTTTTGTGCTGTTCTAACTTTGCATGGTCACTGAACATATGTAAAGTTGAGGACTGCCTAATATTGCTATTATCTTTTCATGTCAAAAATCCTCTACATAATATAGGATTTTTGTTAAATGTTATTTCTTCTTTGCACCATTACATAGAATGGTCAAGCAATTAAGGGCCTGTGCTTGACCATTTGGTTATTTGAGGAAGCACTGCAAGGAAAGAACTATAAAAACAGCTTACAGTTTTGTTTATGAAAAGAAAGAAAAATCCAATATTCACCTTGTATATTTTTAAATGTCCCTACGTGTACCAGTAAATTTATGTTGGATTATTAAAATTCCAAAGATAAAACTGCTGGAGCAGAAATTTTCTCTGCACAATGAACAATAAAGCAGGTTGAATTTATACCAATACACCTTGTTCCCAAATAGCCCAATAGATGCATATTTTGTCATTATAGAATATCTGTCAACATAGGTAGTATCTGTGCAAGTAATGTTATTACTTGTCAGTTGCTTTCAAGATAGTTTAGGATGCTGGTTCTACATTTGATGCTTTCCACTTCATGTAGGAAAATTTTATTCTACATAAGTTTGTAGCATATTAAAATGTTCTGTATGTTTTTTGTTTTGCTAAAGTGGCTGAAAAAGAAGCACAGTTTAATAAGGTTGCTTGGGTTCAGCCCTATTTGGCATAGATCTAAAACAAATTAAACAAAATCAAAATAAGAATTGTTGTTGGTGCGGGCATTCAAGATGTTTGTATGTCTAAAGGTTACAATATTTGGTGAAAGAAAGAAAGAAGACTTGAATGTGAAGACAATGTTGTGACATAGCATGAAGTGACTGGAGCATCAAGGGATTAAGAGGAAGACAAACAGTGACCTGATTAAAGGGGGAAAAAACAATGTTACTATAGAAAGCCTAAGTATAGAAAAGCTACAGCTTGGCAGTTAAACTTTTTATCAAGTGATTCAATCCAGCAGATCTAGCAACACAGGAATCTGCAGGAGACGATTAACTTGAAAATGCTGATGAAAGAAGAGGTGAATTACAGAGAATACAGAGAAGCAGATATAGTAAAGATGGTAAAATTATATCCTTCAGACATTCCCACAAATTCCATAAAACTAAGCACAGAAAAATGAGTCAGGAAATTTTTTAATTTTCAGTCCACTCTAAATCTCCCACCATAAATCACTACATTCTACCATGTCAACTTGTCATCAACTTTTAGCTTCATGATTTGCTTATCTGATAAGCAAAATCCTTTCAACTTTAAGAGCTGTTTAAAATCAAAACATCTAATCACAGAAGAAAATAATGTTCCAAGTAGGGATACATATAACCCCCCCCCCCAAATCTAGAATAAACCCCATGATGTTTTCCAGTATGCAAACTAGCATGTGACTTGAATAGCATTTTAGAGGGGGGGGGGATACTATCCTATTATCTAATGCAATGCAACCTATGGCTTAATATTAGGAAATTAAAGTTACACTTCAGGATTATTAAAATAGTATGTTCAGAATACAAACTTTCTGGACAGGGGCGTAGTCAGTGCTAAGGCGAGACAGCTTCTTCTGCGTTCCTGCGGGGGGATGCTGAATCCCCACTGTTTGGGAGTGCTGGGTTCCTGTTGGATCAGCCCAGAACCTCCCTGAAGGGCAGGTGAAAAAGGACTCTTGGTTTCCGGCCATTTTTGGGGTTGGCACACTCTGCAAAAGGTAGATTTGTGACCTCAACCAGCAGTGGGTGAAATGACCTCAGTTGCCATAGCCATGGTGACTACGTGCTGGAAAAATAAGATTCAAAGCATCAGAAATCATCTGGAAAGAGAAGAAACATAAGTTTTTGTGCTGTAGGTTGAGAAAAAA
This sequence comes from Erythrolamprus reginae, assembly GCF_031021105.1. Taxonomy (NCBI): domain Eukaryota; kingdom Metazoa; phylum Chordata; class Lepidosauria; order Squamata; family Dipsadidae; genus Erythrolamprus; species Erythrolamprus reginae. Next base: position 48,525,022 of record NC_091956.1, read on the forward strand.
TAAAAGTTTGCTGGAGAGGGTGAGTGATTATGCCAGAGGGGACCTTGATTCAGATTTTAAAAATTGTTTTATTTTGGAAGTTGGGCAGAAGTGGAAATGGCTGCGACTGTATTATTATTGGATTCTTTATTTGGCATTAAAATGAGCTTAAGATTTTTAAAAAATCCAAGAATTTTATAATTTGTTTCATTTGTGGAAGTTGGGAGTTAAGATTGGACTTTCGGAACTAGTACAATTTAAATTTTAAAGTTGTTACAGAGGCCAGAATTAAAGAGTCAGAACTAATAGCGCCGGTCGACTTACCGGCTGGCAGCCTTTGCCGGAGGGACCGGGCAGACACCGGACTCCCTCATGGCGGCCGCCATCTTGTTTTCGGCCGAAATCTCGCGAGATGAGATTTCGGCCGAAAATCAGGCCCACGAGGCCTGACGTTGCTGCCGGTCAGGGGCGGGGCTTGGAGGCCCTATTTAAGGGCCTGCAGGCCCTGGGCCAAGCCTTTTCGCTTGGACCGGCAGCTGGAGCAGACACTCATTTGAGTTTTGCTCCTGGCAGCCATTTTGTGGTGGCCTCGTGTTGCGGCCGCCATTTTGGATCCAGTGAAGAGGCCTTTCTGCTAGGCCCAGCGGTGCCCTTGGACTCCGGAGCAGCTTCTGAGCGGCGGCGCTGGTGTCCTTGTCCCCCTCGGGCCCGAGGGGGAGTGGTGATTCACTCCCGGCTGGGAGGGGGGTCTGGTTGGGCCTTGCCCAGGGGTCAGGGGGTTCTTGGCCTTGGGGTCCATAGGGGTTCCCGGGGTAAGGGGCCCTGTTGTCACTCCAGGGGGGGTTCTATTGTTTAATCCCCCAGGGTGGTTTTTTCCTGGCAAGGTTTGGGCCTTGCTGCAGGGGTTTTTGGGGAAAAAAGGGTTTTTTCTTCATTTATATTGTTTTAAAAGGTGGCATGGCCCCTAAGAAGAGGCAAGCCAGGGCCCCTGTGGCTCAGCCTGCGGTTACGCGCCCCAGGAGGGCCCTTAGGCCTTCTGCCCGGGCTCGGGCAAGTATGGAGGGGGCCCCTGGGGTGGTGCCTGCAGAGGGGGCGGTGGGTCCTTTACCTACAGCCCCTCACTCTGATGTTTCTCCTGCCCTTTCTTGGGCTAGGGTGTTGGAGAGGCTCGATGAGCTCGAGCACTGGCGGAGCGGCTCGGGCCCTTGGGGGGCCCTCGAGCAGGTACCAGCGGCATTGGGAGCAGCTCCATCGGCAGCCCAGGCTGGACAGACGGCCCATACCGGGCAGATGGCCCACACCGGGCAGGCGGCCCAGTCAGGGCACTTGACGGCTTTTCCGGGCCCCGCGGTGGCGGGGCCCCCTTGGATGTCTTCAACCCCGTACGGGGAAGGTGAGGTTGCACCACACAATACACATTCTTCATTTCTCCCCCTGGCTGGTGCGAGTTTTCCCCCGACGGGGCTGGGAAATGGGGTTAGCTTTGGGGGCCCCCAGGCGGGCGCATGCGGGCAGGTATGGTCGCCGCCGGCCCCGTTGGCGGGGGCGCCTGCGCCTGGCGTGGCGCCGCCGCTCGGGCCGGTGGGGGCTGGGGTGCCCGGGGTGCCCGGGGTGGGGGGTTGGACCCCTACAGCTCCTGCTGTTATGCCCCCGCTTCCATTGATGGCCTATCCCCAAGGTTTCGGGGTGCTAGGGCCGGGGGCCACCACGGTGTGGGACCCGTTCGCCAGTATTAAGGCGGGGGCCATTCCGTGTGGTCTGCCGGCCACCCCTTTAGGGTACCACCTTCACCCGTCCGTGAAGGAGGCCATTTGGAGGGGGGAGTACGTGGACCTCTTTTCATTGCTCAATCGGGAGGTCCCTAAACAAGAGAAAGAAGTAGTTCCTGGGGAAAAGCCCAAGAAAACAAAGGTCACCAAGTGCTTCAGCTCCTGGCTGTACGCTTTTCTGACATATGCGTCAGTGGTGATTCAGAGGCAGCCAGCCATGGCCTCGGCGATGCTTAAGTATATTGATTTGATCGCCAGGGCTAATTTTGAATACAAAGGCACCATATGGCGCCATTATGATAAAGGGTTTAGGATGAGGATGGCTGTGGAGCCCAACCTGCCATGGAATATGGTGGTACCGGACCTGTGGTTCAGGGCCACTCATATGTCTGGCAAGGAGGGGTGTGAGCGGACCGACAGCGGTCATTTCATGGAGGAGGAGCCTGCGGTGGTCACGCCGGCCAAGGTGACTCCTGGGGTGGCTGGTAAGGGGGCCTCACCCGCCTGTCATGAATTTGCTGTGAAAGGGGCGTGTTTTCGTCCCTTTTGCAAATATAAGCATGCCTGCGGGAATTGTGGGGGGCCCCATGCATCTGCTGTCTGCCCCCGCCCCAAGAAGGGGGCGGAAAAGAAGGGTGGGGGTCCAGGAAAGCCTCCCGCATCAGCTGGGGGAAAAGGGGCCCAGCCCAATTAATGTCTCTGTGCTTGAGGGTTGGTTGGTTGACTACCACCCTCGCTCAAGAGCGGCTGCTCTCTTGCTAGGTTTCTCTAAGGGATTTAGGATCCCTTATGTGGGGGTCAGGAAGGCTTTCATGTCCGACAACCTTAGATCGGTTGTCGGACATGAGGACATTGTTAGGGCCAAGATTGGGAAGGAGGTGGCCGAGGGCAGGGTCCTTGGGCCTTTCCCGGAGCCGCCCTTTCCGAATCTTAGGGTGTCCCCTCTGGGGGTGGTCCCCAAAAAGGCGAGTGGTGAATTTAGGTTGATTCACCATTTGTCTTTTCCTAAAGGGGAGTCAGTGAATGATTTCATTCCTGACGAACTGTGTTCGGTGCGGTACGCATCCTTTGATGCGGCCGTGTCCATGGTTAGGAAGTGTGGGGTTGGAGCCCTTATGGGTAAGTGCGACATTAAGTCGGCATTCCGGCTCCTCCCCATACACCCAGACGACTTCGAGCTCCTGGGCTTCCATTTCGAAGGTGGTTTTTATGTAGACAGGGCATTGCCGATGGGCTGCTCTGTCTCGTGCTCTCTCTTCGAGAGTTTTAGCACCTTCTTGGAATGGGCGCTCAGGAGGCGTAGTGGCCTGGGCTCTGTCGTTCACTACCTTGATGATTTCCTCATGGCAGGGCCTGCGCACTCGGTGCAATGTTTTGCGCTGATGCGGGACTTCGAAGCCCTTTGTGCTCAGATAGGGGTGCCTTTAGCCTCTGAGAAGACCGAAGGCCCTGCCACCAGGATTACCTTCCTCGGTATTGAATTGGACTCAGAGGAGCAATCTTCTAGATTGCCCCTGGACAAGTTGGAAAAAATCAGGTGCAAGCTGGAGGCGGTCCTGGGCTGCAGGAAGGTGACTCTTCGGCAGCTCCAGGAACTGGCCGGGATCCTTAATTTTGCCTGTCGGGTAGTAGTGCCGGGCAGGGCCTTTTCCAGACGGTTGTATGATGCGATGAAGGGGCTGCGTTTGCCCCATCATCGTACCCGCTTATGCGCAGGAGTCAGGGCTGACCTCTGCGTGTGGCGGGAGTTTTTGGAGCACTTTAATGGATTGTCTTTTTGGAGGCAGGAGCTTCTTTTGGAAGCTGAATTGCAGCTGTGCTCGGATGCTGCGGGGACTTGTGGTTTTGGGGTAGTGCTAGGTGACCAGTGGTGCTGGTCGGTGTGGCCTCCGGAATGGAGTGCCTCTTCTCTGGTTAAGGACCTGACTTTTTTGGAGCTCTTCCCCTTGATAGTGGCCTTAGAGCTTTGGGGGGAGCAGTTTAGGAACAAGACTGTGCACTTTTGGTGCGACAACCTAGCGGTTGTCCATGTTGTTAATGTCCTGTCCTCTAAGAGTGACAGGGTCATGCGGCTTGTCCGCCATTTTGTGCACAAGTCCTTGTCCCTAAACGCCTTGTTTTTGGCCAGACATGTCCCCGGGCTGGATAACGGTGTGGCTGACGCCTTGTCCCGTGGTCAGTTGTCCAGGTTTCGGACCCTGGCCCCGTGGGCACGGGAGTCGCCAGAGGTGTTCCCAGTCCACCTTTGGAGCCTGGGCGGGCTCCCGAGCGTTGGAGAGACGAGGCCTCCAGGGCGATCGCCCTTTCGGTAGCACCGGGCACCCTGCGGGCCTACCAGAGTGCAGGTAAGGAGTTTGGGGATTTCAGGCAGGGTAAGGGTTACCCCCATAGTTGGCCTGCCCCAGTTGAACACCTGGCGGAATTTTGTGTCCTGCTGAGGCAGCGTGGCCTTTCAGTTAGGACTATTAGGTCCAGGTTAGCCGGCCTCGCCTTTCTGTCCAAGGCGGGGGGCTTCGGAGATTTTTCTGGTGACTTCCGCATTCGGAAGATGCTGGAAGGCTGGTTGAGGGAGCGACAGGGGGTCCCTTCTGACACTCGTCAGGCCCTGACGGTTCAGCAGCTGTCCTTGATTAATCAGACCTTGGACAGTCTGTGTGCCTCTCTGTACGAGGCCCGTCTTTTTAGGGCAGCCACTTGTGTAATGTTTTTTGGGGCCCTTAGGGTCAGCGAGGCAATAGCTTCCTCACAGGCTGACTTGTCGCTCCGTGCCTTCCAGTTCACTGATCTGGCCTTCAGACAAGGGGGTGTCTCACTTTTGGTGAGACATTCCAAGACAGATCAGTTGCACAGAGGGGTTAAGATAGAACTTAGTGCAGCCACCGATCAGTCTGTATGCCCAGTGGCCGCTTTGCAGCAATTTTGCGCCTTAAGGGGGTCAGGGCAAGGGTACCTATTTAAGCATGAGGACGGTACCCCCCTGACCCGTTATCAATTCTGGGCTTTAGTGTCTAAGGCAATGGCTCAGGTGGGCATGGATCCCGCCGGATATGGAACGCATTCGTTCCGTATCGGCGCCGCCACTAGCGCGGCGCTTTCTGGTTTCCCGGCCCATCGGATTCGGGAGATCGGCCGCTGGCGGTCGGCGGCATATTTGGGTTATGTTAGGCCCGCCGAGGATCCTAGGCAGGGCTTAGGCTAGGTAACCTCTCTGTGTGTGTCCTCTTTCAGGTCCCCATGCCAATCAGAAACCGACAGCGCTGCTGTGTGGCCACAGCATGGTATTTTGGGCCGGCCGCTCAGCAGCCAGAAGTGCCATTGGGACCCAGTTGTCATTGGGACGTTGGGTCAATGTTGTTTGGATGGGCCGGAGAGGTATGCGGTGGGAGGGGCTCCTACCGACGTTGCTGGGGGGGCAGCATCTCAGGGCTGTACCCGGCGCTGCTGGGCGGGCGGCTACCCAGGGTCGCGCTCAGATGGGACTGGGTGGGCGGCAGCCCATAGCCGCACCCAGATGGCTGGTCTTGCACCTCGGTGGCAATGACCTATGCCTGCTTGGTGGTCTACCGTTGATCATCCAGGCGCGCGAAGACCTGCGGTGGCTTCGCACTGTGTGGCCAACCACGCAAGTGGTGTGGTCAGAGATCCTCCCAAGGATCGTATGGAGGGACGCCATTTCCCTTAGGGCCATTCACCGGGTCAGGCGTAGAGTGAATAAGGCCCTGGGTAAAACAGTTAGGGAATTAGGTGGGGTTGTAGTGGCCCATCCCCTCATCACGGTAGATCGGCCATGGCTTTACCGGGCCGATGGCGTTCACCTGTCAGAACAAGGGAACGCCATTTTCTTACAGGACCTGCAGCGGTCTCTGCGTGAGCTGGTGCAGTTAGAGGGGGGAGTCGGGGGGCCAAGATAGAGATCTGACCCCCGCTCCGTGGCAGGTTAGGGGCGGAAATCTGGGTGGTGGTTAGCAACTGTGCGTTCTCCCTTGGGCATCTTTGGGGATGATTGACAGGTTCTCTCCAAGCTCATGGTGGGGTGCTACCTGAGCAGTTGGGGGGAACCTGTCTTTGGGTCCCGCACATTGAAGTCCCCGGGTAGGGGTGCGCCGGCGGGACTCCCCTCATGCGAGAGCATGGCAGGGTCTCAGGTGAGGGAGAGGTCCCTCACCTGGACTAGCATCGAGCTACGCCCATAGTTGCCCAGGAATGTTGATTTGCTACGTCATTTCCGCCCCGGAAGTATTTGTTTGACCCTGCAGGTCCACTGTTTGGGTCATAGTTAAGCATGTTGATTTATGCTAATTTATGCTAATTTATGCTAATTTAATTAAATAAATTATGCAAATTATTAATTAATAAAAATGACCCAAGTTTAAATCCAGCTCTTGTGTCCGTGTCGTTACTCCGTCTCTTCGGCAATTGTGAGACTGTATACTGAGGACATCTGCTGGTGAAGTTGAGGCAATATTTGATTGGATTTGTTATTCACTGAATTTGTTCTTGATGAAATGGAACTGGGCAGATTGTTTTCTTTTTCAACAAGTGATAAAGAGGAGCTGAAAAATTAAATACAAAGAAAAAATTTTGGACTTGAACTTGGGAAAGGGATAGAAGGAAAAAAGGATATAATCTGCTTTGGAAAATTTTGGCTTCTGGATGATACAAATATTAATTGGACATTTGGATAAAGCTTTCTGACATATCAATTTTACAAGAGATAGAAGACATAAGAGATTTGTTCAAAGGCATTCTTAAACATATTAAAGGGTGAAAAGAAGAAAACAGAAATAACGACACCATTTTTTCTATTGAAAGTCTTAATCAGGACTATAGCGAAACCGAGGGAGAAGAAGAAAAGAGCCTTGAACAGCTGGAACAGAATGATCAACAGAGAAATGGAAATAGAAAAGGATCATCAGAGGGGCATTCTCAAAAAGATCAGATTAAAGGGCATAATATTGATGAAATAGTGGTTTTTATATCTAATGGGCTGAAAGAGGAAGGCAAGCAATTTAAAAAGACAAATGAATTAAAAAATTGTTTGATTGAAGTGAGGGTTAATGGGGTTGATGGTTATATTTTTGATGATTTAAGCACAACATTAAGCACTAATAAAATACAGAATAGATATGACCTGACACTCCGGAAAAGGCAGAATAAGAAAGGAATTAGAACGGAAATGGATTTTTTTTTTTGTACTTTTGTAGAAAGAGAGTAAAGGAGAAAAAAATTAGGTTTTAAGATGATAAGAAACAAAAGACCTGAGGATTGGCAAGATGGTACTTTGAGGAGGGATGATAGACTATGAAATATGCTTTAATTATGAAATGGTGTAGATGTAGTTAGATTTATTTGGATGTTGATTTAAGACATATTTGAATTTATGAAATCTTATTAAAGCATAGAATCATATAGAAATAAATTATTTGGTTTACTGTATTATGAGAATTATGAAAGATTGGGAAAGTTGATGATAATGAAGTGATAAATATTTGAATAATAATTGCTTATTATATGGAATGAAATATGATTACAATATTATGATAAATGTTTAAGCATTGAAGATTTAAAATAACGGATTGGTTAACTTTTACATTGTTAGAGTAATAGAGTTTTTCTTCTTTGCTTTTTCTTTCTTCTTTTCCTTATCCTTCTTTTTTGGTCTATAATTTTCTTTTTTAAAATTATTTTTAGTGGATAAAGTCTTTTCTTCTTATAAGGGTTTTGGAGAATACATAAGAAGGAGGAGCAGGCATGATGGGATGCCAGAATTAGTAAAGGGATAATGATTAATCTAATCTAGATGACAAAATTAGAGGTCAAGGTTGGTGGGTTCGATGAATAATTAATTGGGAACTAATAATCTTTTTTGGGGGGACAATTATAATTGCCTTCCTAACTCAACACTGTTTTTATTGTATTATGAAGATATTTTGAAAAAGTATTGAAAAAAAATTATTGAAAAAGTTTGTATGGAGAAATATATATATATATTTAACCCAAACCAAAGAAAAGAAAATACAAACTTTCTGAGGGTGAATCTTACATTCTTTATTTTTTACATTTTTTTGAATAATTCCCCACTGGCTGAAAAGAAACTCATGACTAAGAAATGAATAGCTAAAAATCCATTGATTCAAAATGCACAAGAACATGGCCTAGGACAGTGATGGTGAATCTTTTTTTCTCAGATGCTGAAAAAGCATGTTTGCGCTCTATTGCACATGCACGAGTACCCACACCCATAATTGAATGCCTGGGGAGGGCGAAAACACCTTCCCCACTTCCCAGAGGCCCTCTGGATGCCAGAAACGGCCTGTTTTCCAACTTCTGGTGGGCCAGGTAGGCTCGTGTTTTCTCCTCCCCAAGCTCCAAAGGCTTTCCTGGAGCTGGGAAAGGGTAAAAACACCCTCCCCCATGTCCTTGGAGGCTTTCTGGAAGCTAAAAATGCCCTTCCAGAACCTCTGTGTGAGCCAAAAATCAGCTGGCTGGCGCAAACATGCACATTGGAGCTGACCCACGGGAACGCCTTGCCTGCCAGCAGATATGTCTCCACGTGCCATCTGTGGCACCCTTGCCATAGTTTTGTCATCACTGACCTAGGATTTAAAGCCTCTTCATTCTTCTGCTTTACAGTACTTTTCATATATGACTTCTTTTATACTTGCAATAAAAGCTTTTTATTTAGTTGTGCTATGTCCTTGAAGCAGTTAGTTGCTGAGTACAGGTCAAGTTTCTAGAGAAGATTTATTGTCAGGTCAGGTGTGAAGTCTGACGCAACATGAAGCCAAACTACTTGAAAATTCCCTTGGAGAAAAATGGTGGGAAGACATGAATTAAGGGGTTACCTGTAGAGAGGCTGACATTTGAAAAAAGTTGTGAGAGTTTCCAACAACAACAAAAAGACATTAAGAGAATAATTTTGATGGAATAATCTGTCTGTCAATCTGTCTATTAAATTAGTTTGCTAGTCATCTTACCACAAGTGCCTTAAATTAGAAGGCAGATTACTTTCCCTTCCTCCATTATTTTATATGCAGTAGACCCTATCTGGATCTATAACTGTATAAAACCCTATAATCTGTGAATAATTACAATTGCAAAAGACAGTTTTAATGTCTTAAATAAGTAAAATGGATAAATAAATAGCAAACCAAGAGAGGGACTCTTTCCCTATATTTCTATATTTTCCTATATTGGATTTACAAAGCAGTTTTGAAAAAGTTTGGAAGAAGGGATAACGAAAAGAAAAAAGGAAAGGGAAATTCTAGGACAGCCAACCTTTCTAGCTTCATGGACCAGAGCATTGGCATCAGCAGTGTAGAGGGGGAGGGATGGTTTTGTGTGGAACCAATATCCTCCACATGTGCAAATGATGTGGCCCAGTTCCCAAAGGGCAGTGGACAAGAACTGATCTGTGGTCTAGGGGTTGTGGACTCCTGTTCTATGACATTATTTGAAGGGACTAAGAGACTGTTAAAGTAAAAGGAACACATGCAAAATTGAATATGGGAAGAGATTATTTGTTGTATTTTAGGAGAAGGTGATAAACTACAAAAATTATACATTACATTCAATTGATCAATCAATCAATCAATCAATCAATGGCTGGGCAATTCTAATTCCAAAATGATAAAAACAATTCAAATCCTAAAAAGAATTTTAAAAACAAAACTTATGAAAATGAGAGTCATTTATTTCTTAACTAGTTTTTATATATCCCACGCTTATTTTTTCCCCTATTTTTTTTTGCAGTAATTTGTAAATTTCTTTTTTTTTATTTTCTTTTTTGGTTCTATTGTTTTTTATTGTTACTGTAATTTTTAATAAGTTTACTATTTAAAAACGAGGATGAGATTTTGTGAGATGAGATGAGATAATATGAAAGATAAAAAATAATAAACAGGATTACATACTAATGTAATATTAGTATAAGTGCCTTAGTATAAGTGCCTTACTATCAGCTAGTTTATAGTATAGTCTATTCAGTATGAGATGGTATTAATTTATATCAGAGTGATATAAATTATATATCGGGAAATGTGTAGAACACAGAAATGTTTAAAATATTTGTTTTTCTTTGATCCCAAAACTCAAGAGAATATCCTTCATAGTCATTGACAAACCACCAAATAATAAAGACACAATTTTATGCCATTGTTTAAAGGGAAGGAAAAGAAAACTTTCAGCTTGTTAATAATATTATACATTTAACCACTGTTTTAAGTGTACTAAAACTAAACTAATAGCAATAACTATTTAAACTATAGTCTCTGATTTAGATAAACTAAATTTAAGCAAGTTCAGTCTGTCTCTAAATTCATTGTAAATGTATTAATGTCTTGTTGCAATATATAAAGATAATTCTTTTATTCATGCTTTAATAATAATAATAATAATAATAATAATAATAATAATTTATTAGATTTATTAGATTTGTATGCTGCCCCTCTCTGAAGATTTGGGGCACCTCACAACATAACATCAATACAATATACAAATCTAATGTTAAAAACTTTAGAAAACTAATTTAAAATACATTGTTATAAAAACATATGTTACACAATCATACACATTCAGTCCGACTGAACATAAACATAATAAAGGTCAGTGAAAAAAGGAGGTTAATTAAATGCCTGGTGGCAAAGGTGAGTTTTCAACATTTTACGGAAGGCGAGGAGGGTAGGGGCAGTTTCAATCTCCGGGGGAAGTTGATTCCAGAGGGCCAGGGCTGCCACAGAGAAGGCTCTTCCTCTGGGTCCTGCCAGACAGCATTGTTTTGTCGACAGGACCCAGAGAAGGCCAACTCTGTGGGACCTAATCAGCTGCTGGGATTCATGCAGCAGAAGGCGGTCTCGTAGGTACTCTGGTCCGATGCCATGTAGGGCTATATAGGTCATTACCAACACTTTGAATTATGACCGGAAATTGATCGGCAGCCAGTGCAAGGCGCGGAGTGTTGATGAAACATGGGCATATCTGGGAAAGCCCATGATAGCTCATGCAGCCGCATTCTGCACGATCTGAAGTTTCCGAACACTTTTCAAAGGTAGCCCCATGCAGAGAGCATTGCAGTAGTAGAACCTTGAGATGTTGAGGCCATGAGCGACTGTGAGCAGAGACTCCTTGTCCAAATAGGGCAGCAACTGGTGCACCAGGCGAACCTGGGTAAACGCCCTCCTCACCACAGCCAAAAATGGTGTTCTAGATTTAGTTGTGGATCAAGAAGAACGCCCAAGTTGCGACCCCTCTCCAAGGGGTCAATAATTCCCCCCCCCCCCGGTAATGCACGGACAGATGGAATTGTCCTTGGGAGGCAAAACCCCACTCTGTCTTATCAGGGGTGAGTTTGAGCCTGTTGACACCCATCCAGATCCCAACAGTCTCCAGGCACCGGCACATCACTTCCACTGCTTCGCTGTCTGGACATAGGATGGAGATGTATAACCGGGTATTATCAGCATATTGATGATACCTTGGATGATCTCACCCAGCGGTTTCATGTAGATATTAAACAGCAGGGGGGAGAGGACCAACCCCTGAGGTACCCCACAAGGGAGAGTCCTAGAGGTCTCCCTCTGACCCCCCACTAACATCGACTGCGACGGACCGGAGAGGTAGGAGGAGAACCATTGTAGCACAGTGCCTCCCATTCCCAACCCCTCCAGTCACCACAGAAGGATACCATGGTTGATGGTATCAAAAGCCGCTGAGAGGTCAAGAAGCACCAGGACAAAGGATAGACCCCTGTCCTGGGCCCGCCAGAGATCATCCATCAGCGCGACCAAAGCAGTTTCCATGCTGTAGCCAGGCCTGAATCCTGACTGTTGAGGGCCTAGATAATCAGCTTCTTCCAAGGACCGCTGGAGCTGGAGCGACACCACCTTCTCCACAACCTTCCCCATGAAGGGAAGGTTGGAGACTGGATGATAATTATTAATAACAGCTGGGTCCAGGGAAGGCTTCTTGAGGAGGGGGCACACAAGTGCCTCCTTGTAGTGAGCCGGGAAGGACCCCCCTCAAGGAAGCATTAACAATCCCCTGGGCCCAGTTCCATGTCACCTTCCTCCTGTCCGAAAACAGCCAAGAGGGAACACGGATCCAGTAGACAGGTGGTGGAACTTACAGCTCCAATAGCCTTGTCCCCCCTCCTCAGCAGCTTTCGATACCATCGACTATGGTATCCTTCTGTGCTGCCTAGAGGGGTTGGGAGTGGGAGGCACTGTGCTCCAGTGGTTCTCCTCCTACCTCTCCGGTTGGTTGCAGTCAGTGTTAGTGGGGGGTCAGAGGTCGACCTCTAGGTCTCTCCCTTGTGGGGTGCCTCAGGGGTCGGTCCTCTCCCCCTTGCTATTTAATATCTACATGAAACTACTGGGTGATATCATCCAAGGCCATGGGGTGAGGTATCATCAATACACCGATGATACCCAGTTATACATCTCCCTTCCATGTCCAGTCAACAAAGCAGTGGAAGTGATGTGCCGGTGCCTGGAGGCTGTTGGGACCTGGATGGGTGTCAACAAACTCAAACTCAACCCAGACAAGACGGAGTGGCTGTGGGTCTTGCCTCCCAAGGACAATTCCATTTGTCCATCCATTACCCTGGGGGGGAACTACTGACCCCCTCAGAGAGGGTTCACAACTTGGGCATCCTCCTCGATCCACAGCTGACATTGGAACATCATCTTTCTGCTGTGGTGAGGAGGACGTTTTCCCAGGTTCGCTTGGTGCACCAGTTGCGGCCCTATTTGGACAGGGAGTCATTGCTCACAGTCGCTCATGCCCTCATCACCTCAAGGTTCGATTACTGCAATGCTCTCTACATGGGGCTACCTTTGAAAAGTGTTCGGAAACTTCAGATCGTGCAGAACGCAGACACCAGAGCTATCGTGGGGCTTCCAAGATTCGCCCACATTTCTACAACACTCCGTGGCTTGCATTGGCTGCCGATCAGTTTCCGGTCACAATTCAAAGTGTTGGTTATGACCTTTAAAGCCCTACATGGCATTGGACCAGAGTACCTCAGGAACCGCCTGCTGCCGAGTCTATGGAGAGGGGTGGCATATAAATCTAAATAATAATAATAATAATAATAATAATAATAATAATAATAATAATAATACCGCACAAATCCCAGCAACCAATAAGATCCCACAGAGTTGGCCTTCTCTGGGTCCCATCGACTAAACAATGTCGTTTGGCGGGCCTCAGGGGAAGAGCCTTCTCTGTGGCAGCCCCAGCCCTCTGGAATCAACTCCCCCTGGAGATTAGAACTGCCCCCACCCTCCCTGTCTTTTATAAACTACGCAAGACTCACTTATACCGCCAGGCATGGCGGAGTTGAGACACCTTTCCCCCAGGCTCTTTCATATTTTGTTTTATGTTTGGTATGAATGTGTTGTTTGGTTTTTTAAATAATGATAGGGTTTTATATGTTTTTTTAAATATTAGATTTATTCTACTATAATATTGTTTTTATTATTGTTGTGAGTCACCCCGAGTCTTCGGAGAGGGGCGGCATACAAATCTAATAAATTATTATTATTATTATTATTATTATTATTATTATTATTATTATTATTATTATTAAGAAAGCAAGAGAGAGAGAGACAGAGAAAGCAAGAGAGAGAGAGAAGAGTGGAAGGAAAAGAGAGAGAGAGAAATGATAGAGAAAAGGGGAGAAAAAAAGAGAAATGAGAAAAAGAGAAATGAGACAAAGAATGATAGAAAAGAGAGAGAAACAGAGAGAGAAGTGACTCTTGATTTAAAGCATATGGTAAAAGCACTTAAATAATAACAGAGAAAAAAACCCCCAGCCCTCACCTGTTTTTATTAATAGTTATGTTTTTGGTTTTTTTAAATTATTAATTTCTTTTAATAAAAAAGAAGGGATTTATTTGTTTCTTTCTTTCTTTCTTTCTTTCTTTCTTTCTTTCTTTCTTTGTTTCTTTCTTTCTTTCTTTGTTGGTTTGTTTATATGCCACCCAGTCCCAAGGGGACTGCTGCTCAGACACTATACTTTTCCACCCAAACTTAAAAAAAATTAGAGGGAACATTGCCTGGACCAAACCAATAAAAATTTTCTGGGCCAAATGTCTGCAAGAATTAACCAGTGGAAATATCTAAAAAGGTAGCTCTCTTCTTTCAAACAAACCAAAAAAGAAACAGATCTGGTATCTGTTAAGTGTTAAGGAGTGTACAGAGTAATCTCTGAGTAGTCAAACATACACATACAGAGAGGAAAGGTGGAGGTGGCAGATATCCAGCTGATAGCCCAGAGATTCTAGTAATAATTCAGTAATACAATCCAGATACATTACGTATATAAAATACAATTTACTTTGGCAAATATTTCAGTCAAGAACAATCCTAGTCATACACAATTAAATCAGTCAATAGCTCTCAATGCATATACAATACTACAAGCTTACTTTTTCAGTTTAGAACTACATTAAACCAGCATTGGAACACACAGTTCTAAATACAGCATAGTCACAAAGGCAAACTAGCAGAGAATAGCTGAGAGAGAGAGAGAGAGAGAGAGAGAGAGAGAGTCACACTTCTGGATCCCTCTTATGGCAATCTGCAACACTAGCTCTTAAAGCAATAGTGTTCTATTACATGTAAGCATACATTGTTGGTTTGTGTTATATATTGCCAAACCCAACTAATTATGTACATAGTACTAACAGTATCTACAGAATTGTGGTTTGTTGCACAGTCAGCTAGGTGTTTAGATTTGATTTTATCTACCTATCAAGCCCTTCTTAAGGACATGGGATAAGTAGTTGTTTGATGGTGTTAAATTCATTGTTGTAGGATACAAACTATTCCAAGTAAAGCTGCCTTTTGTAATCGACCAATAGTGATTTTGTCAATGCTGATGGTGCACCAGATGTTTTGGGATTGCACCAAATGCTCCTTTTACTGATGTTATCTTTTCTTTCTTTTGCCAAGGTCCTTCAATTTCTAGTTGCAGGTACAGTATTTGTATTTTGTGATTTTCTCAAGTTTTCTTTTTACTTTCATTAAAAGTCACATTTTAACTTTCCAGAGGCTTGGAGGAAGAGCTATTGTCTATGAGTGGGAGAGACTGGGAGAGAAAGGTAGATTGAAACTGCCCCCATTACATTTTAACCTCACAGAGGCTGGTGGGAGGAGCTATTACCTGTGAGTGGAAGAGACTGAGAGGAAATACAGGAGATAATGATAGCAGCATAATGATTCTGTTTTGAAGTACTCTTAAAATTTGGATGCTATCCTCTTCATAAACAAACCACTAGTCTACTTGGACAGATTACCTATCTAGAATCTCTAATCTGTGCTGTCCAAGCAGAAATTAGATGCCCAATTCAGCCATTCAACTTTATTGAGCTGCTGCACTATCAGCCCCATTTATCACAAAGATCCTGCAGGAGAAGGAAAGTATGGACAACTGTGGGACATGCAGGGTGAGAGCTTAATAGGGACACTAAAATGACAGGTGAAGATAGTTGTAATAATGATAACTCAAATAAGCAGGGGATCATCGTCAGAGATGAAGAACTTACACTGGAAATAGGAAAGTGTGAATCAAGCATTACACAATAGTCACACAGAAACAGCAAGGTATCTAAAAAGAGAAGCCACCTTCTGGTTGGGGATTCAATTGTAAGGGATGTAAATTTAGGAAAGGATATGGAGATTTTGAAAGAGGTCAGGTATCTGCCAGGTGCTACTGCCACCACAAAAGGTGTATTTTAAGATAGTCGAGAATGGCAATAAGAACTGTAATGTCAATACTATTATAGATCTTGGCACAAATGATCTGTCCCAAAAAGATGTACTTTCTGTGCAGAATGACTTCCAGAGCTTGGGGTATGAAGTTAGTACTATAAGTTGTAGACTTATCTTTTCAGAGGTTTTACCAGTTTATAAGGAACAAAAAGGGAAAGACCAGTGTGTAGTGGAGTTTAACGTGTGTCTAAAGGAGTGGTGTAAAAGGGAAGGCTTTGGTTTTATTAGTCATGATGTCTGCAGCTGGTCCAATGAAAAACTGTACAAAAGAGATGGCTTGCATTCATCAAAGAAAGGGACTGAGCTACTTGGTATTAAATTCACAGATATCCTGGATAAATATTTAAACTAAACAGTGGAGACAGAGAATTAATTAATACAGAATACTTCTGTCCCCAGCAATCTAAAACTAATAGGGTTGTTAGTGCATGCGACATAGATGTGTGTGAGAGTAAGATGAACCCTGCTGTTAAGCAAAACCAAGCATTTAATAATGAGTGCCATATCATGTGCACTAATCAAAAGCAGCAAAAAAATTAGGGGCAGTCAGACACAACACAGGTTATGTAGACAATAAACACAGGGTCAATCAAAATGGACTCAAATGTCTATACACCAATGCACATAGCATATGCAGGGGTGAATAAACAAGGTAAATTAGAAATTCTAGAAAATGAGGAAAGATATGACATTGTTGCCATTATGGAAACATGGTGGAATGAACCTGACAAATGGAATATACAGCTACAGGGATTTAAATAACTGTACATACTCAAATATAAGTCGAGTTTTTCAGCACCAAAAATGTGCTGAAAAATCTGATCTCGACTTATGACACTGAGTCACTGAGTTGGGGAGAGCGGAACAGCAAAGAAAGTGCGGGGAAAGCTTCCAGTGATACCTCATCTTACGAACTTAATTCGTTCGGTGAATAGGTTCGTAAGAAGAAAAGTTCGTAAGGTGAAATAATGTTTCCCATAGGAATCAATGTAAAAGCAAATAATGCGTGCAAGCCCATTAGGAAAATCCAAAACATTAAGGCTTTTAAAAAAAAGCAGTGGGTGGACGAAGCTGAGGCAAACGGAGTGGGGGGGGGACAGCGAGAGGTGGCAAGAGGTGACAGTCCCAACGAAGCAAGGCAACAAGAGTCTCTCTTGACCTCCATGAGTCCCTGCCTCCCATTTCTGTCCACCCCACTGTGCTCAATTCCCCCACAACTTTCTCCTCTCTTGAGTTCCACGAGTCCCTGCCTCCCATTTTTGTCCACCCCACTGTGCTCATTTCCCCCACAGCTTTCTCCTCTCTTGAGCTCCATGAGTCTCTGCCTCCTGTTTCTGTCCCTCCCCCCAGGTCGTTCACTTGTTTGCTGGCATACAGGGCTGGGAAGGTGATCGCGCTTCCCCGGCTGTCTTCTGGAACGCCGTAGGGCAGCACTGGCACAGCTTGGGGAAGGAAGGAAGGGGCTCTATGAGGGGGTGGAGGGGTTGGTTACAGGATTCTTTTCCTCCTCTTCCTTCTCCTCCTCCTCCTCCCCTTGTCCCTCTCCTCTTCCTTCTCCTCTTCTTCCCCCTCCTCCTTTCTTTCTCTTCCTCCCTCACTGGCATCCAAACGACTGCCCCCCCGTCCTCCTGGATCTGTCCTTTCCGCTGCCGGGACATCCCCTTTGCTTGCCTTAAATCCTGCTATTATAGTGCCTCCGAAGCCAAGAGAGAGGGAAAAAAAAGAGACTTGGCCATGTAGTTTGGAAAGGGGGAGTTTGTCGCTGGGATTCAAAGCAGTGCCGGCAAGAATGAAGGGAATTCCAGTGAGGGGAGCTTCAGGGAAATCCCAGCAATGCAAGAACGGGTGTTTTGGCTGGCAATGGAAGTCTGGAGGCAGGGATTCCCAGCAAGGGGAGGCTCAGGGAAATCCCAGTGCTTCAGGGCATCCCAGTGGGTTCGTAAGGTGAAAATAGTTTGGAAGAAGAAATCTTAAACACCGGGTTCGTATCATGAAAAGTTCGTATGAAGAGGGGTTTGTAAAACAAGTTATCACTGTACCTGCCTTGGGGGACATATACAGTGGTACCTCTACTTAAGAACTTAATTTGTTCCATGACCAGGTTATTAAGTCGAAACATTCTTAAGAAGAAGCAATTTTTCCCATAGGAATCAATGTAAAAGCAAATAATGCATGCAAAGCCATTAGGAAAAAAATAAAAGTTTGGAATTTGGGTGGGAGGAGGAAGAGGAAGAGGAGGAGGAGATTCACTGCTGAAAGAAGGTGAGGGGAATCAAAAAAACTTTAAGGCTTAAAAAAAAAGAGGGACTCTGAGGCAGCGAGGAGGAGGACACGTCTCCAATACACCTGGTGCGAGGCTGCCTCCCATACACTACCTTCCATACACTGGCTGCTGCTGCTGCTACCAGCTGCCTTTTCCTTCCCATGCTGAAGGGCTCCCCTCTCCTCTGGCTCGCTCGCTTTGTAGCCGGTGCCTTCCTTCACTGTGGTGACTCCTCAGCTGCCCAGAGCGAAGGGAGTGTTTCTTTTCTCTGTACCAGTTGGATCTTTCACTTGGTACAGAGATTTTCTCCCAAATGATGTCAGGATAGTTTTAAAAACCCATTACTATTGTGATGTGCTTCCTACATACCTTACTTAGTTTACTAACTCTGTACCAAGTGAAAGATCCAACTGGTTCCAACAAACCGAGCAAAACACTTTGTATCCCAAAATGTAAAGAAGGAAACAAGGGGATCAGCCATATTGGACTTAATTCTCATTAACAGAGGTGAAATGATAGAAGATATTGAAGCTACAGGAACCTTGGGGGCAAGTGATCATGCAATATTGGAATTCAACATTATGCAAGCACAAGCAGTAGAACAAAATCAAACTAGAGTCTTGGACTTTAAGACAACTAATTTAAATAAACTTACAGAGAGCTTGGGAAGGATTCCATGGACAAGAATTCTCAAGGGGAAAACAACTCAAGAAGTTTGTGAAATTTTAAAAATTAGATTATAAAAGCCCAGTCTAGTACAATATCAATGAAGAAGAAAAATAATAATAGCTTTCAAAGGAAACCAGTATAAAAGACAAAAAGGACAAGTATAAAAAGTAGAAAGAGGGGCAAATAATTAAGGCAGAATATCAGCTGTTGGTGTCATCCAGCGCAACATCACTTCACTGTAAAATGACCTACAATTCAACTATGAACTATTTTTGCAAAATATAATTTTTATAACAACTGGTATCATTTTATTTATTTATTTATTTTGTCCAATACACAATGAAGTTTATAGAGGATATGCTCGTAGTAAAATATACCAGAGAAAGAACAGAAGAGAAGATATAGGAATAAAATATATCAATGAAAGAATAGAGAAGGCTATAGGAATAGAAGAAAAGATATAGGAGATATAGAAGAGACAATAGGACAGGGGATGGAAGGCACACTACTGCACTTATGCACACCCCTTACTGAGTTCTTAGGAATCTGAAGAAGTCAACCATGGATCGTCTAAGGGTAAAATGTTGGGGGTTAGGGGATGACACTATTCAGTCCGGTAATCAGTTCCACACTTCAACAACTCGACTACTAAAGTCGTATTTTTTACGTATTTTTGGGAGTGGTTAATATTAAGTTTGAATCTGTTGTGTGCTCTTGTGTTGTTGTGGTTGAAGCTGAAGTAGTCATTGACAGGCAGGACATTGCAGCATGTGATCTTGTTTAAGGCATCGTAGTTCTAAGATTTCTAGACCCAGGATTGTAAGTCTAGTTTCATAGGGTATTCTGTTTCGAGTGGAGGAGTGACGGGCTCTTCTGGTGAAGTATCTTTGGACACTTTCGAGGGTGTTAATGTCCGAGATGCAGTATGGGTTCCAAACAGATGAGCTGTATTAGAGAATGGGTTTGGTGAAAGATTTGTAAGTTCTGATAAGTAGTGTGAGATTGCTGGAGCAGAAGCTATGTAGGATTAGGTTAACAATTCTTGAAGCCTTCTTGGCGATGTTGTTGCAGTAGGCTTTGGCACTTAGGTCTTTTGTTATTAGTATTCCCAGGTCTTTAACTGAGTGGGGGTTATCTGTGATAATTTGTTTATTCAGTTTGTATTTGGAGTTCAGATATTTTTTTTTTTGCTGATGTGTAGGACAGAGCATTTGCTGGTTGAGATTTGGAGTTGCCATGTGTTAGACCAGCATTTCCCAACCGGTGTGCCGCAGCACACTAGTGTGCCACGAGACATGGACAGGTGTGCCGCGAGAAGCTCCAGAAGAATCTATCCTAAAGTCTATAATATTTTAATTTATTTTTTGCTGAAACCTATAGAAAAAATATGAGTTTTTGTTGCAAAGATACATTACCTGATAATAATTGAACTAAAAATTGTTATCATGATTAATAATATATTTATGATTTTATACATTGTGCAAAAAAGCAACTTCAGGATACCCATCAAGCACTTATGGGTTTTCATCAGTTTATTTTTGTCAATGTTTTACTGGCTGTCATGTGCCTAGCAATTTATGGAAGTGACTATAGATAATATCATCTTGTTTGAACACTTAATGCTTGAATAAAAGTAAATATTAGTTCTTAGTTCCTTGTGGAAATGGTTATCACAGGAGGAAATTTAACAATTCACATTTCATATGGACACACTTTATTACAAAATGACAAGCAAAAGTATTTAATCTATCCATCAAGATGTGTTACTAGGCCTCATTGCGATAATATGGATCAATATGGAATATTTTTATATTCAAGGTTTATTGATAAAAGCAACTTAGTTGTAATCTGAGAAATTTACATATTAGTATTAATAGGAGGCTAGTGTAATCTACATGGGATATAAAACCATAAAAAACCAAGGTGTTTGATGAAACCTACAGAATCTCAGAGGAAGCAGTATTAAGGGTTTGCCTAGAAAATATTGAATATTGAAATTGTCTCACTCTACATATTATATTTAAAATCTACTCTAGTTATATTTCATTGTATATAATCTTGATCACAATACAAAAAATACTTAAACAGTTTTATTTTAGCCTTTATTCATACAATGTTTTCATCAAACATGAAGCATGAAATTTCCACTCCCTGGACATCTTCATCTTCCCTGCTTTATTGCTTTCCAGTGAAGCTCCTTACCCCTTCTTTCCTCCCTGTTTATCTGTCTCTTGATATCTGGTCATTATTGCACCTGTCTAATTTTTAGCTTGGCCCACTTATTTCTGTTTTTACCCTTTAAATAAATTTAAGATTCCATAATTTTTATCACTAATAGTTTTGTTTAATTTTTCTGTTTAATTTTTCTGTTTGTTCAATTTTTAAGATATATATATGAATGGGTTGATCTCATCCAATCAGATAAGGACTGGCACTTCTGCCTTCTTCCCCTCAATCTGGACAGACGTGGTCTTGTTCCATCCTAGGATTGATATTTTCTTCATTTGCCATCAAAAGTGAGTTTAAGATCTTTTTGGTTCATCTGACAGTTTCAAGCCCCACTGGCTCTGATTGGGAGGCAGGAGCAATAAGGGGCCTTGGCCCTGCTCTAGTCCTTACAGGACTTAAGGAATACTCTCTGGAGCCTTGTTCCCCTTTAAAATCCCTCCCTTTGCCAGCAACTCTCAGGAACGTGTATGTTCCACCTTTCCCCTACTTGCCATCATCTGCATCTCACTGAGGGGAAAGGTTTAAGTCGCTGTGGGAGCAATTCCTTGGTTTTTGCTCCAGCGTTAGCAGAAAGATTCTCTAACTGCTTCCAGCTACCCCAAATAACAGGCCTCTCCTTACCTCAGCACTTGTCTGGCCATACCTGCCTTCACAGAAAAAAGGGAGTTCTGCCTTTGCTCCCTGCTGTCCTAACTTCTCGCTGCTGCTGCTACCAGAGCTCGGCCTCTACTGACTCTTGGTGTAATGTCTGCATTATCCTAAAGGGCGCCAGAGAGAGGAAAGGTGGTGTTGATACCTCATTGGCTAAGCAACCTTGACTACAAGCTTGACTACAAGTTATTGTTCAGGGGTATTTAAGCACTCTCCTTTTTTCCTTGATAGCTGGTGTCAGTTCGCCCAAGTGGGCTTCAAATAAATTTGCTGTCTTTCTAATCTCCTTACCAATACTTACAAGGTGGTATTATAAACAGCATTCTTGAAATATTCCCATCTTTTGGATGTGTGTGTCTCAGATGGGCCTGAGGGCATTTCCTCTAGTACTTGTTCAAATTCCTTCACTTTACCCTAGTTGTGGGTCTTGCTGATACCAATTTGTGGTCTTCCTTCCTTCTTTGACTGACGTAATTTCTTTGTTTGCAGTTTTATTCTGGTGCACACCAAGGAGTGGTCTGTATTGCAGTGAGCACCCTGATATCTATGTATGATTGTAATACTGGGAAGATTAGAATGCCTGGTAAGAATCAAGTCGAGCTGGTGCCAGTACCGTGATCTTGGATGTCTCCAAGAGACTCTGTATTGAGGCTTTGTTTTGAAGAATGTATTGCTAACACAGAAACCATAGTAGCAGCAAAACTCCAGCAGGCATTGACTATTTTCATTCATCTTCCCAACAGCAAACTGACCTAAACAAATAGGCCAAGAACTATAATCAGTCTCTGACTCTGACATTAAAATTGCCAAGGATATACAGTAATTATTTCTCGGGGACTTTCTTAATAGTGGCAACTATTATGGTTATTGCATGGTGAAAAGTTATTGATCTGCTTGTCATTGTCTGCTTGCTGTATCCTCTCCAGAGCACAAGGCCTGGATAGGTTAGTAAGGAGAATAGACTGTTACCCAAGTAGCAGATCTACATCATTGAAATAATCCAATGGAATGGCAAAGGCGATACAATTAGTTCCAGCTGCATAGCAGGAGTTATCAGAACATGGTTGTACACAATCCTGAACTGGTTCCAAGATTCCAGCTCTGGATTTTGCCTCAAAGTTTACCCCTGAAAACCTTTCCAATGATGGATATAACCACAAGGCAGTAAAGGTTTGAAGTCAGAGTTTTCCTTCTCCTAGAAGATGGATTTACTGCTTTATCTGTTTTGGGGCATATAACCCCCCTCCCCCCCGCCCTCTTGTGCCTTCAAATTGTTGATCCTCTTCCCCTGTAATCCTGAAAAGGAACATTTATGAAGCGCTACCAGCCAGGCCAGCTGGACCAAGGTTTTTTTTAGTGAATTATGACTCTTCCAACATAGTGGTATAATGGACAATGTTTTTTCAAGCATTCATGTGAATTTGTAAAACTTTTTCTCCAACAATACTTCTACAATAGTGGTTCATGTGGTAATTCCTCGATAACTGGGATGCCTATCCACTACGGGATTAGGTGGGTGGGAAAGCAGGCTAATTGCCTGTTGGTGGCAGAAGGCAGAATCAGGATTGAGGGGGAGGAGAGAGGCCTATCTTTCTGTTTGGTGGTAGGAAAGCAGAAACATAAAATACATCATACCCAGGGGTGAATTCCTCCTGTCATGATTACATCACAGAATCAGTCGGTGCTGATCCGTGGACACTGCCATCTTTTAAAAACAATTTTAAAAATGTCAGCATGAGCAGAAGTTGAGTTTTTGGCACTGCGCATGCATCACCATTTTGTT
Source organism: Erythrolamprus reginae (assembly GCF_031021105.1). Classification (NCBI taxonomy): domain Eukaryota; kingdom Metazoa; phylum Chordata; class Lepidosauria; order Squamata; family Dipsadidae; genus Erythrolamprus; species Erythrolamprus reginae. The sequence goes on from NC_091956.1 coordinate 48,548,138, forward strand.
TTTGATGATTTTTTAAAAATGGGTTTTTTGCACTGTGCGTGCATGCACATGTAACGCACGCACCTATAAGGTGCAGCCACCCGGCATGGGAGGTGAGGTGAACCAGCAGCGAGGTAAGTTGGAATCCACCTCTCATCTTATCCATAACAAAACCATAACAAACAAAACCACAGCAAAATAAAACAAATCTCAGCAAGTCAAATCACAACAAATCAATCCACAACTAATAAAACTAGGCCACAACAGGTAAACCACAATAATTAAGACCACAACAAAGCAAGCCAGAAGAAATAATGCCAAGTCACAACAAACAAAACCACTACAAATAAAGCCATAATAAGCAAGGCTCCAGCAAATCAAACAAACCAAACCAATAAAACCACAGTTAACAAAACCCCAACAGATCAAACCACAGCAAGTGAAGCCAAAATAAATAAGACCACAATAAACCAAGCCATGGTAAATAAAGCTGGGCTATAGCAAACAAATAAAATCAAGCTAATACAACTAAAAACCAACCCACAACAAACCAAATCACTACAAATAAAGGAGAGTAAAATTTACTTTGTATTGTTTGCATGGAAAAACCTCAAATTCAGCTTACACTACTTCTGTAACCACCTAAACGTCAGTAAAATATACTCTGGGCAAAAGCAAATAGCCAGGAGTCTTTGTTTGCTAGATGACTGAGTGGGAAAGTTGAGAAGGTTGCAACTGCAGTGGAAGTTTTTTTAATGCACACATGTAAATAAATACAGATATATAAATGATCTAAACTGGAAATTTATTGTACAATTCCTGCATTGATATATAATAAAAAATCTGGGATTTGAATTCAGAACAGGTTATTTCTAGAACAAAGGAAAAACATAACTAATGTCCCGCCATCCAAATTTGTTCAGCAAGAACAAAATGGGTAGTAGACCTACCCCTCTCAAACTTTCTTTGGGAAACAACAGGATAAAAGAAGCACTTCTTTGCATTCTTAGACATGAACAAAAACAAATGTACTTTTAGACTTATTTTAAAGAACTAATTAGACTGAAATAGTAATACATTTTTGTTCTTTGGCACAGAAACCTTATTGAAATCATTTTCTTACAATCAGGAAACCTTCCTTCCTTCCTTCCTTCCTTCCTTCCTTCCTACCTACCTACCTTCCTTCCTTCTTGATTGTTTCATGTATGTTTTTAATCACTATTTATTTTTACATTCTTTTTCTGCCTGGGTTTAATGCCTTATTTCAAATCTCAGAAGCTGTGTGGAAAATCTTCTTCCTTCAGTTTTCACTTCTATATATCATCTGCCATTCCTGGTCTTCTTTGCTGCAATCATTTCTTCTTAGATAGTCTACCCCCAACCTGCTGCTACCCTGCTGCCCCTGATTTATGCCTTCAATAGTCTTGTTGGGATTTAGGTTAGTTTTCTGAGCCCAATTGCTACTGACACCACTAATGGCCTGCTGTCTTTCCACCCTCTTTGATACTCTTGACCTGATCCCAGTGCTGTTTTCCTCCCGACTGCCACTACTGAACTTCACAACTCCTGAATCAATGTTTCTGAATTTTTGAATTGCTGTCATAATTAAGACTCTGGGCTTCTTCATCCTCTTTTGAGTAACTGCTTCTGATGATCATCTGCTACCATGCCATTGCTATCATTGCATTCTTTTTTGCTGCCTGGCTCCTACAATTTTTCTTCCACTTTTCTTCACATATTCCAGAACCTGAACTGATAGCAAACCATTAGTGATGTTGCTGCCGGTCCATGGACGCTGCCATCTTTTATATATATACATTTAAAATATATATATATATATATATATATATATATATATATATATATATATATATATATATATATTTAAATGTATTTTTTTTAAAAAAATTAAATGTATTTTAAATGTACATTTAAATTAAAACATTTAAATGTATTTTAAATGTATTTTTTTAAAAAAATTCTGGGTGTTTTCTTCTGCAGAGCATGCATAGAAGCTGAATTTCCAGCACTGTGCATGCATTACCATTTTGGGTTTGGCTTTTTGTTTTGGATTTTGTTTCTATTTTTTTGGCAATGTACATGTGAGAGAAATTGAACCAGCAGCAAGGTAAGGTAGAACCACACCCGACATTTTCCTACATCCTCTGCACTCATTCCCCCAGTCTGACTTACCTGGCTTCTTTCTTTTATATTTTCTATCTCAGTTGCTTCTATTCACTGAGCTAGGATTGTCTCAGAATATACATTTTTTGAAGAAATATATGTATTGACTATTTAACTTGTGTTTAAGCTTTCAAGACCATCTTTTTGTTTTAATGGTTTAAACAGAGCATCCTTTCAAAGCTGTTTCAAAGATTCATCTTGTTTCATTTTGTAAGATAAAACACCTGCAAGGCTTTGGTTCACCTTACTTATAGGTGCTTTCTCCAGAAAGCAGATTGAAATGCTGGAGGAGGTTCAAAATGTATGTGAAATCTCCTAATGGGACCAACCACAACATTATTATCAATGTTTCCCTGAAAATAAGATCCATTGTTGTTGTTGTTGTTGTTGTTGTTGTTGTTGTTGTTGTTGTCATTATTATTATTATTATTATTATTATTATTATTATTATTATTATTATTATTATTTTGCACTTAAAAAAGGCACCAGATCTCATATTTGGGAGGATGGGTTGTCATCCATTTATTCACGTTACTTGCACGCGTTGCCCCCTGTAATGTCCGATTCTTCTCTAGGGGGCATCAGAGAGCGAAAGTTAGTGACAAGTTGCCTATTGTTTGGGAGCTGTGACTACAACATGTCAATGACTAGCTGTCATTTTTCTGAAATACAAATGGCTGTCATCTCAGAGTAAAAGTACGCGAGTTGTCATGTACTTACATTAAACAGTTGTTCGGTTGAAGTCTCGGTGAAGTCTGTCATATATTCTACACCCCCGGCCTCCTTTTTACTGTCAGAAGCCTTCATGAACTTCTTAGACTTCAGATATTTGCAGTCAGGCCTCGCACACCTTACCCCCATTTCTTCTGCAGCCAGCAAGGCTTTCTTGAAGGTCTCTGTAGCCAATAACAGAGCCCCAGATTGATCCAGCTACAGAGGCTTTCAGAAAAGCCTTGCTGGCTGCAGAAGAAATGGGCCGCAGTGTGCAAGGCCTGGCTGCCACTATGCGAAGATAACTATTAGGGTAGCTCCACCTCCTTTCCCCACCTTACTTAATTTTTATCTGTATATCCTGGAGTGGGAGAGACCTTAATTGGGGCTTATATTGGGCACACATGTAAAAATCAGGCTGTGACTTACTTTCTGAGTAGGTAATATTTTTGGGAAAACACGGTATACTTCATTTCTGGCTTTTGTAGTCATGTTGAATGATTCCTATCTTGCATTAAATATCTACCAGTTGCTTCCATTTACAAAGTTAATGTAAAATACCGAGCTCAAAACCTCCACATATGTATTTCAGCACAAAGAATCCTGAATACTTCAATTAATTCTGGTAATACATTAATGAATAAATCGTTTCTAAATATATAAAAGATCTAGTTGTCCATTTTCAAAGAGACATAGATTCAGGTTTTCAACGATTAGAGTTGGTTTCCAGGTTTGGAATTGGGAGACTGACAAACAAATCTCAAGGGAAAATAAAAATACTTCTAAATAATTGAAATGAGTTCTGTACTGAATATTGTGATTTATGCACAACTCCAATTTGTATAATCTCAGGAATGAAATATAAATATAAAATCAAGGCGCAGAGTTTGTTAGACAATCATATTTTTCATATTCATTTTATTGAGGGAAGCTAGTTATTGATTTTATAACCACATGCTTTGCATTTAATGTTCTTAATTACATGGAAAGCTATAAAAATTGGTTTGAAAACAATGCCAATTAATATAAATAGATTTTTCTGCCCAATTTAGTGATATATTTATATATCTCAGTGTGGGTTCTAACTTACCTTGCTGCCAGTTTGTTCTTCCTGACTTCAGTTTTACAAGTCTCTAGTACCATATTTTGAAATACATCAAAAAGGAACTTTTTCTGCTTCTGAAAAGAACTAGTAATTTTACACATGTTATACATTTTTATATACATTTTTCAAAAAATGCACATAAAGATATTAATGTAAGTATTAATTACACAGTATTCTCAAAATTTGAAATTTTATAAAGAACATTGACTCTATAAAATTTTGAATTTGGCAAAGAGATTTTATTTCTTGTTAAAGACAAAGGAAATTTATAGTCCTGGTGTTAAAGAGTAGATTCAATAGAAGTGTTCTTTATTAATGTGTGATTTCTTAATTTGTGAAATCTATTCTAATAGTGAGCAGGATAATGTGTTTTATATGCTTTAGATTTAATAACATATTGAATTAAACTAATTTTTAAATTATAGTTGAATAGTATATGGACTTTTTTCTTAATTTTTAAATTTATGTTAATTATATGTAAATTCTTTTTATTATTACTCTTTTTATTTTTTGACTGCTATATTTTACCAGTATATATTTAAATATAGACATTATTAAACTAATTAGGATTAACTCAACACAAGCAGTTTTCTATTAGGTCTGCACTATTTTATACAATAGAATAATTTGAGTTATGTAGTTTGTAAATTATTTATGATCTATCTTAATTTAATACACTCTATGGTGTTCTACCTCTCTATATGCGCCTTGAAAAGCAGAACACTGCATTCAAGTAATTCTCAATTAGTGATTGACTCATTTAGTGACTCTTTGCAATTACTATGCAAAGCAAAAGAAAACTGAAATAATATTGTAAAATTTTTGTGATCACTTTGCTTTATAACTATCATTGTCAATTCTAACTGCAGTAATTAAACAGGGACTACCTACACATGAAAAAAGAGAACCTTTTTAAAAAGTACTTTATTTATTTATTTATTTATTTATTTATTTGTCAAACAATTATAGGATGGTAATTTGCACAAATAAAACATTAGATAAGTAATGATAAAAAGTAATGATAGAAGACAATAGGACAGGGATGGTAGGCACAATGGTGCGCTTACAAACCCTTTTAGAAACGGTGAGAGGTCAATTGTAAACAATTGTAAATAATCTATGGTTAAAGGTTTTGGGGTTAGGAGTAGAAACCACAGAGTCAGGTAGTGCATTCCAGGCATTGATTACTCTATTGCTGAAGTCATATTTTTTTGCAGTCTAGTTTGGAGCAGTTGACATTTAGTTTAAATCTATTTCGTGCTCATGTGTTGTTGCGGTTGAAGGTGAAGTAGTTGCTGACAGGTAGGACATTTGGGTATATGATTTTATGAACTATAGTTAAGTCGGAACGGAGACGATGGAGTTGTAAGTTGTCTAATCAAAGAATTTCAAAGTCTGGCGGAGTAAGGTATTTTGTTCTGAGAAGAGGAGTGAAGGACTCTTCTTGTGCAATATTTCTGGACTCTCTCAATTGTGTTGATGTTAGATATGCAATTTGGGTTCCGTACAGGTGAGCTGTATTCTAGGTTGGCCTGACAAATAAGATTGAACTGACAAATGTTTTGTAAGCTCTTGTTAGCAGTTCAATATTATCAGAGAAGAAGCTGTGAAGGATTAGGTTAACAACTCTTAAAGCCTTTTTGGCAATGTTGTTGCAGTGGGCTCTAGAACATAGGTCATTGGATATGAGTACTCCAAGGTCTGTGATAGAGTGAGGGTCATCAATAAGTTCAATTCCTCCAAGTTTATATTTAGTATTCTGATTCTTTTTTTACCAATGTGTAAGATGAAACATTTAGTAGTGGAGATTTAAAGTTGCCAGGTTTTAGACCATTCAGCTATGTGGTCAAGGTCTTTTTGAAGGGTGACAGTACTGTCGGTGATATTAAATAGTTTAACATCATCGGCAAAGAGAATGCAATTGCTAGTGATGCGATCACAAAGATTGTTTATGTAGAATACGAAGAGTGTTGGTCCTAAAACACTGCCTTGAGGGACACCACTGTTGACAGGAGCAGGAAGAGAAGTGGCACTTCCTATTTTGACCACTTGTTGTCTGTTAGATAGGAATGCTATGAAGTAGTCCAGAGACGTCATAGGATTTAAGTTTTAAAAGAAGTTTGTCATGAACAATTGAGTCAAAGGCTTTGCAAAAGTCGATATAGATTGCATCAATTGAATTACCTTGGTCAAGTTGAGTGGTCCAGATGTTTTTACAGTGTAAGAGTTGTAGATTACAGGATAATTTTTTTCCAATTGTTTATTGGAAAGTAGATTATTAGCCTCACGGTGGAATGTAATGGGTTGGTTTATGATTGATTCTATGACTTTGCAGGTGACACAACACAAAGAGATAGGTCTGTTTATTTATTTTTATTTATTTATTTTATTCGATTTTTATGCCGCCCTTCTCCTTAGACTCAGGGCGGCTTACAACATGTTAGCAATAGCACTTTTTAACAGAGCCAGCCTATTGCCCCCACAATCCGGGTCCTCATTTTACCCACCTCGGAAGGATGGAAGGCTGAGTCAACCTTGAGCCGGTGATGAGATTTGAACCGCTGACCTTCAGATCTGCAGTCAGTTTCAGTGGCCTGCAGTACAGCACTCTACCTGCTGTGCCACCCCGGCTCATTATTTTCAATGTTTCCTGGATTTCCTTTTTTTGAAGATAGGGATGACTGTGGCAAGTGACCATAATAGTAGGGAGCTACTACTGAAAGATTTATTAAAAATTATACTCATAGGTTCAGGTGGAAGAGAGATTTTTTAAGAAGTATGCACATAGTCCATCTGGTCCAATAGGTAAAGATGGTTTTAGTTTGTGTAATATCTTTGTAACGTTGGTATATGTCTGTGTGTATGATGGTGTATGACGGTGACTGTTTTTATCTTTATCGGGTGTATGATGGTGACTGTTCTTTATCTTTATGGGGTTTCATTTGAGAATGTTTTAGTTTAGGAATGTTTGACTTCTTTTATCTTTGTATCTTTTTTATTATATTTTTATCACTGTTGTAAGCCGCCCCGAGTCCTTTGGGATTGGGTAGTATAGAAGTCAAATAAATAAATAAATAAATAAATGAATGAATGAATGAATGAATGAACGAACGAACGAACGAACGAACAAGCAAATAAATAAATAAATGAATAAATAAATAAATAAATAAATCTTCTGTAAAATCAATTTGTGTAAGAGGTTATTTGTGGTGTGGCTAAGAAATGTTGGGCATGAGCCATTGTTGTTAACAAAGACTGAGCTGAAGAAGGTGTTAAAGAGGTTGGCTTTGACTGATTTATCATCATGGTCTATGTTGTTTGGTCCTTTAAGGGGTGGGATGGATCTAGAGTCTTTGAGCTTATTGTTAACAAAGTTGTGGAAGGCACGAGTAGACTTTGTCCATAGAAGGTTTTCTTCTTAAATGATGTGATAATTGGTACATTCAATCTTTATTTGGTGACATAAACTTTTCTAGTGGCTTTTAAAGTTTGAAACATGGCCTGCTTTATTTTTGTACCAAATCATTCTCTCTTTTTTTGGATTGGAGCTTTCTTATTTTTATGGTAGTTTGTTTTTCTTAGTTTTGGTGAATATTAGTGGTACGTATAATTTGATGACTTTTTGGATTTCAAGTAAAAACACGTTATAGTAGTCTTCAGTAGTGATGCAGTCTGAGAAAATTGTGTGCCAGTCAAGAATTGTGAGGTAGGCTTCAATGAGGTCGTAGTTGGACTTCTTGAAGTTATAGTTGGTTGTCATTTCATTAAGATGGTTTTTGTGAGTGCGTACGTTTAGGTAAAAGTCAATAATGTTATGATCACTGTTAGAAAAGGGTTCTTTTATTTGTAGTCCATAAATTTAGTGTAGACTATTGCAGAAGATTAGGTCTAGACAATTGTTAAATTTAGTGTTGTCAGTAACTAGTTGATCTAATCCTAGACTAGTAATGGCATTGTAAAGTGTTGAATGTATGGGTTCAGTGGAACATTTGTTTAGGGTATAGTTTATATGTGGTAGGTTTAAGTCTCCAAGAAATATAAGAGGATGTGGGTGGGAGGTTGCCCATGTTAATAGTGAGGTTAGTTTGTTCGCGTGTGTGAAATCATAATCCGGAGCTCTATAACCTAGAAACAAGTGAAGTGTGGTATCTAAAGTCAGTTCACAGATGAGGGTTTCAGGAAGATAAAGTTCTTGTTTAACTTGCACTTTTTTTAGGTTGAGTGATTTCTTGTAGAAGATTGCAACTCCACATCCTCTGCGAGATTCACGGTCAGAACGGTAAACTTGGAAGTCACTGTGATAACAGAGTCTGGGAGGAATTTGTTTAACCATGTTTCACAGATAAATATGATGTTGAATTTAGCAGTTTGTAGTAAGAGAAGGAGTTCAGGTATTTTATTAATGATGCTTCTTGACTTCATCAATTTACATTTGAGATTGGCAGTGGATGGTGTTGAGGAAGTAAGGGGCGTGCATACCTAGTCTTGGTTTATTGGGAGTTGGATTTGATTGGTGATGGATTGGAAGTTAAGATAATTATGGGTGATGGTGCCTTGAAAGTTGTGGTTAATGAGGGGTTGATTTTGGTTGGGGGTAGATTGGAAGTCAGGGTGGTTTTGTTTGATGATGGTTTGGGGGTTAGTTGATGGATTCTTGGTTTTAATGCAGCTGGCACGATAGTTGATATAAAGGTCAGTTTGGCCTTGGTCTTGTCATTTTTTAAGATCTGCTCATAGTTCACGGGATTCGATTTGTTGTAAAATGGATAAATCAGGTCTAGAACAAAGGAACTTTAGCACTTATTTAATTCCTTGAATTTAGCTCTATTCTCAAACAAATCTGTAGTCTCTATTGTATTTTTATGGATAAGTGAAAATATGATAGCAAATTTTATTCCATTCAGATTTTTGAAATTATTGTGGACACCACACAAACACAAACTATAACTGGTTTTTTTTTGTGAATTGTTTCTAGCATCTTCTTTATGAATACAATAATTTCAGTTCATTTGGGTGGATTTTTCTTGTTTAAATGTATTCACTGCTTATGTAAATCACTTCCATGGCATTCAATTTACCTTTATGAGAATTTTTTGAACATATCTAATTCATTTCCAAAGTAAAACATAGCAGTATCTTAAGTACAGCCATTCTCACTTATCCTTCACAACAAACTATGTACTTACCTGTTATTTTCCAATCTGCAGTTGAACATCTTAAAATGTCTCCATCTGTTTTTCAATCTTTAGTAAACATTCTGCCAAGGTACACAAATTCATCTGCTAGCTTTTTTTTTTACCATGTATGTATAACTTGCAACCATTCAATCCCTTTTTACTTGTCAAACATACCAACCTTGATCTTGAACATCCATATTGTTTGCTACCTTATGCAAACTATTCAACATTCCCTTCAGACAATCAAGGTTCTTAGGCAACAAGACTGCATATTCTGCATACAAAAGAACATACTTGTTCACATCCCCAACTAACACATTGCAATGTTAGAGACATTCCTTATATTTTAGCCATTAATATATTGAAGAAGGAGACATCACACATCTTCCCATTATTTTCCCAGGTGGATGTAAGAATGCCACTGTTTTACATTAACATTAACATTCTTCCATCATCAAGCAGAGATGCAGACTTCACAAAAATATTATTTATTTATTTATTTGTCAAACAAGTAGTATTATAGTACATATTAACATAACATAACATAACATAACGTAAGTAGAACGTAGTAGTGAGGATCCGCTGTTAGTTCAGTTTTACCAAGTATGTATTTAGTATTTGGATTCTTTTTACCAGTGTGTAGGACGGAGCATTTATTGGTAGAGATTTGAAGTTGCCAGTTGTTAGACCATTCAGCTACATGGTAAAGGTCCTTTTGAAGGGTAGAAGTATTGTCAGTGGTATTAAATAGTTTAACATCATCAGCAAAGAGAACTCAATTGCTTGTCATGTTGTCACAGAGACCGTTTATGTAGAGTATAAAGAGAGTAGGTCCTAAAACACTGCCTTGTGGGCAATGTTCCCTCTAATGTTTTTTCAGTGTGGGCGGAAAAGTAAAGTGTCTGAGCGGCAGTCCCTTTGGGACTAGGCGGCATAGAAGTATAAATAGATAGATAGATAGATAGATAGATAGATAGATAGATAGATAGATAGATAGATAGATAGATAGATAGATAAGAAAAAAATTCCCTTCTTTTTTATTAAAAGAAATTAATAATAAAACAAAACCAAAATCTATTACTATTATTACTATCTTCTCCTCTTTTTCCATCCCTGTCTCCTCCCCCCTTGTGTGTGTGTGTGTGTGTGTGTGTGAACTCTTGAACCATTTCCAATAACAGGGTTTTTTTTCTGTTATTATTTGGGTGCTTTTTACCATATGCTTTAAATCAAGAGTCATTTCTCTCTCTTTCTCTCTGCCCCTCTTTCTCTTTTTCTCTTGTTTTCTTTCTTTCTCTCTCTATTGCTTTCTCTCTCTTGCTATCTCTCTCACCCCCTTTCTCTCTCTCTCTCTTTCTCACTTACTTTCTCTTTAACTCTGTCTCTCTGTCTCTCTGTCTCTCTCTCTCTCTCTCTCTCTCTCTCTCTGTCAGCAAGGGGGCTTTGGGAAGAGGTTGGTTGTGAGATTCCTACTGGTCGAGGTCCCTGCACTCCATGCTTTCTCCCTTCTTTTTTTCCCTGCCTCCGAAACCCGAGCTCTTCGGATCCCTTAGAAAAAGAAGGGATGATAGATGGTGGCACTTTATTTCTAGATCTGGTTTTAGGCCAACCCTGTCACTGTCTTTCTCACTGAAGTATTAAAGAGTTGCAATGGGACAGAGATACAGAATGATGTGTGTCAAAATAAAATGTTGATTGATAGCTATTAGAGGTTTGTTCTTTTTAAAAAAGAAAAAAAGACGATCAAGCAGCCGCCTGCCCCCTGTTACAGATGCAAAGGAGAGGCAAAGAGGCCCATCTGGACTTCCGTGCTGCCGTCTGCCTCGGGTCTCCCTCTTTGCATCCAGTGAATAAAGTCCTTTCTCTTGGTGGTATGAGAGGAGCTTTTCCCACCACCGAGAGGAAGGAAGAAAGGAAGGAAATGGGAGGAAAGGAATGGAACAGGGAAAAGGAAAGGAAAGAAAGGAAGGAAAGAAAAGAGAAGTAAAGGAAGGAAGGAAAGAAAAGAAAGAACAAAAAAGAAAGAAAGAGAAAGAGGAAGGAAAAGAGAAGGGAAGAAAGCAAAGGGAGCTTATTTTTGATGTCACTTTTGACATTTCATTTTCTATGTAACAGACAGGCTCACTCCATTCCTAGGGCAGGAGGCTCCACTTCAGCAAAGTTTGAGGAAGTTGCAAACACCAGAGGGGTGGTGGAGGCAGCGGGAGAAAGCACTGTAGCATGTATGTGTGTGCGTGCTGCTTTTATGATGAATAAGCCTCACTTCCTGCCATCTTCTGCTGGCTATGTTCTATAGCATGGGGCTTTGGGTGGGTAGTCCGAGTAGCCGAGGAAAAGGGAGCTGCCTTTGCTGTGTTCCAGGTGACCTTGGCCCAGGAGAGAAGGAAGGAGGAAAGGAATGGAACAGAGGAAAAGAAATCCCATACTGGGATTTGATCCTGGGGCTTCTGCCTTGTAAGGGTATGGATTCCCAGGATCAAATCCCAGTAAGGGTATGGCTAGCTGATGAGACCAGAACATGGCCGAAATAGTGCTATCCTAGTCTCCCTTAATTTTAAAAATTCAGCAAAAACATGTAATACATACAGAATACAGTTTGTTGGCTATAAATAAATTAACTGCCTTGAAATGGCCCTGGGTTGGGCCTAGAGGCAAAAAGGAGCTGTGACGTTCCTTCAATATACCAGGGTGATCCCACAGAAAAACACACACACACAGAGACATATATATATATCACATGTTTTTTGCTGAAATTTTTAAAATTAAGGGAGACTAAGATGGCACCTTTTCGGCCTTGTTCTGGCCTCATCAGCTAGCCACACCCTTACTGGGATTTGATCCAGCAGCTTCTGCCTTGTAAGGCAGAGAATTAACAGCTGAGCCACCAGACCTGATCCCTTCAGTTCTGTACCAGGGAGGGGCTATATGTTTTTTTTCTTTTTTTTCCTCTGCCTTACAAGGCAGAAGCTGCTGGATCAAATCCCAGTAAGGGTGTGGCTAGCTGATGAGGCCAGAACAAGGCCAAAATGGTGCCATCTTAGTCTCCCTTAATTTTAAAAATTTCAGCAAAAAACATGTGATACATACAGAATATAGTTGTCAGCTATGAATAAATTAACTGCCTTGAAATGGCCCTGGGTTGGGCCTAGAGGCAAAAAGGAGCTGTGACATTACTTCAATATACCAGGGTGATCTGACATAAAAAAAAACATATAGCCCCTCCCTGGTACAGAGCTGAAGGGATCAGGTCTGGTGGCTCAGCTGTTAATTCTCTGCCTTACAAGGCAGAAGCTGCCGGATCAAATCCCAGTAAGGGTGTGGCTAACTGATGAGGCCAGAACAAGGCCGAAATGGTGCCATCTTAGTCTCCCTTAATTTTAAAAATTTCAGCAAAATTTTCAGAAAAAATTATATATATATAAATAGTATATTTTGGATGTTCAGTAATAGTAAATATTTGTATCTCTTTGAGGTGAGGAGAGGCCAGGCACCCTGTGCCATGTTGCCACTCCCACCCGGTCACATGACCATCAAGCCACACCCACAAAATAAACCATGTCCACAGTGCGGTAGTAAAAATTTTGGTGGCCCTTCACTGAATATAATGCACCAATATAGAAAGGATTATGTATAGGTCCAGTTAAGACAGCAAATATATATTTAATCCCCTGTCAGTTAAAACAATGCAAATGAATGAATATCATATGTGCAACAGAACTCCATGAAATATTATATAAGAAAAAAATTCTTATGCTGTATATTGCAATGCTTTTAAAATAATCTCAAAAGCTGATAAAGTAATATGTTCATTTAAATGAAAATAATTAGGCAACTAAGCCCAAATAAAATGAAGATTGGATCTGGCAAGCAAGCAAAAGTTAAATCACAATATAATTGAAAGATTTATAATGGCATGCTATAAGTCAGTCTTCATCACCTCCTAATCTTTACAGGAAGTTCTATTGGAAAAAGAACGTCCTGAATTTTATCTTTAAGCTTCTACATTTATAATAATGTACTCTAATTTTAATAATGAAAATACTTTGAATAAAACTTATTACAGCCATAATTGATTGAAAACTGTAATTATGGTGGATTTTGAACAATCACTTCTGTTCAGAGATAGAAAGTTCATGCTTTAAATTAGTGGAACTAAGCATTGATATTTGTAATCGGGGCGAGCTACCATTCCCAGCCCTACTGGCACTGCCACCCCTGAGTGCCCCCACGCCCTGTGTGCGCATGCCCCCCAAGTGGAATTCAGCATCTGCACATGCACAGAAGCCTAATCTCCCACAAGGACGAAATTTCTGGGGGGGGGGGTTTCGCTTCTGCATATGCCCAGAAGTGAAAAAACCCTGGGAAATATCCTAAAAAAGGAGTAAGTGGCCACTTGCCACTGCCGTTCGCCCCGCTCACCACTGTTCGCTCCCCCACCCATGCGCCTGTCACAGTGGCTCCCTGCCACCTTTTGCCCTGCCCACCCTGGTGCCTCTCACAGCAGTGGCTCCCCACCATCACCCACTCCCGCCCGCCATGCTGCATTGTGAGCAACCCACCCAGTTCTTACCTTGCCTGCGGGGGCGCCGCAGCATGGTGCAGCCGGAGATGGGCAACAGCTGGAATGGTGCACGGTTGTCTTTCCTGCAGCAAAAATTGCCAGCTTCTTTGCTTTCGTGCAAGCCAGTAATTTTTTACCAGAATTGCTCCGGCTGCTCATGCACATGTGTGCACAAGCAGCTGGAACCGGAATGGGCCTACGCACTCCGCTTTCCCCAGTTGAACTACCGTTCCGGGCGCTCCGGCTGGAGCCCACCCCTGTTTGTAATCCAAATATGTTTAGTAAGGGAGTTATGACCTAAATTTTACCTTTTATAGATGCATTACTATATTATATACTCCAGATAGGAAAGGAAAGAAAATAAATAAAATTTCCTTGCACCATGGTTTAAACCTAAGACAAATGGTCAAATAAGCAAAACATCAAAATGATTATTTCCGACTTCCGGGGCGGGGCTGGGCCGGTGCGACGTGCAAACTTGGGGCTCCAGGTTTGTAGTCGAAGTTTTCGCTCATTAGCCGTGATAACGGAGATAGTCTCTCACGGTCGAGGGTGCTAAAGAAAGGGGAAGTCCTAAAGAAGGGGGGTCTCGCAAAACCCCCCTGGAAATAGGGACAAATCCCCGTGAGTGGGCGAAAAAAAAAGTTGTGGTTTACCTCATCCCAAAGGCCGAAAGGCCCGCGGCAGATTACCACCAGGGAGTCGAAACTACAGGCGGTTTATTCAGCGAGAATTTAATTTAATTTCTAATAGTTAAATCAGGTGTTGAGTTTACCTTTGCATCAAGAGTTGTGTGTCTCCTGGAGTGCGGTATAGCGGCAATCGTTGTGTGCGGAGCATAAGTTTAAGAAAGCAAAGTAAGTCGGAGTGTGGGGAAGGAAGTGGATGGCGGAGGAGCGGAAGTGAAGGAAGTGAGGAGGAGTGAGAAGATACGGCCAGACTTGACTTCTGTGCGTTTTGCTGACAACTGAGAACTGATTCAACAAGCCGAAGAGCAGAAAAAAAATGGAGGATTAACGGAGGAGTAGTGTTTGCAACGTAGGCTTGGAAGAAAGAGCGGCGAAACAAAGCTACACAGGAGAGGAGAAAGGCGTGGTGGAAGGAGAACAGAAAACGAAAGAAAGAGACATTGCGGCGGAGCGGCGGAGCGGCGGAGCGGCGGAGAGGTGGATGAGCGGCAGCGTGAGACAGCGTGAGACAGAAGGAGAAAGGAGAAAGGAGCGGTGTGGACAAAGCAGAAGAAGATTTGCCGGTTTGCCGATTTGCTGATTTACTTGAGATGTCATTCTGCCTCGTTTGAGGCTGGGAGAGCAATCAGGGGGTGGTAAACTTGTTGTGCAGCGAAAGAAGTTAGAAGTGACGCAGAGGGAACGAGAGCCGACACCAGACGCCGAAGAACAAAGCGAGACGACAACACGGAAAAAGGAAGGCTAACACCTTAACGCAACCCGGAAAGTGGACTTTTGTAAACTATTTTAAATTACCTTAGATTACTTTAAGCTAGCTCTTTAGTTTGTAACCTTTACTCCAAACTAGTTTTTTAGTTAGTAACTTTTCTTTTCCTCCTCTCCTATCATCCCTTTTCTCCCTTTTGTTGTTCCTACCCCTTAATTACTATCAAAACCTGCATACAAAAACTTGCTTACTTATTTCATAGTACATTTTAAATAATCTATCTATTTTGCATGCATCTATTTCATAGTTTAAATATATTTCAAATATTGTAGAGTATAAAGCTTCTGAACCTTATCCCCATACCATTAACTGTTATTTAACCGTGATTACTATTAACTATTTATTATTGATTATTAATTATTGGTAGACTAAACAGATTTAAGAGACCTGAGAGACTCAATGAATTGTATTGGTACTTGGTAGAATTTTATGTTTAGCATTTAATGGTTGATATTTAAGAGTTAATATTTAAAACATAGTATTTAATATTTAATATTTAATATTTAATATTTAATATTTATTGAAGATCAATTATATAAGTCTATTAAATATATTAACATAAGTATACTAAATATATTAGCACAAGTAGAATTTCTAACCCTACAAAACTATCTTTAACGTTAAAAAGGGCCATACAAAGTGTTATATAAGTCTTTTACAATCTATAATATTTGGTACTTCAGCTGAAATTTAATTAACTGTTTTTATGTAATTAACCTGTTTATAATATACGTTGTATAACGAAAAGACTTGAAAAGATAGAAGTGACTGGGAATTGTGGTCTAGTGGAAAGCAGAGGAAGACTTATTGATTGAACCAAAACATTTAAACAGTGTTAAGACATACTACACATAAAATCATCCATTTAGTAAATTCAATAAGAAACTGGGGTACCAGATTTAGGTTTTTAGCAGTAAGATATTTAAACATTTTAGACAATTTACTATGAAATAAAAAAAAAGAAAGTTTAGGTAGATGGTCTGAGGGCAAAAGAAGAAGTGGCTTAAATTTGTAAACCCGCTTAAGAGAAAAGAAGCAGACTAACTATCAACTAAACACTGTTAGAAAACGGCATTATTTAACAACAAATCTTGTATTATCAATTTTATAAGCAATTTCCCTCCAAACATGTCAACCACCTTTACCAAAACAGCCAAGAAAACAAACATTACAGGAAGCCCGAACACCCTCAACTTGAAACAGACTACAGAGATGGCCTTGACAGAAAAACAAAATCAATTACCGACATTACAATCAATCCAAGCCTCTCTGGATTTGATCCAAGAATTTATGGCTAGAAGTCAAGAGACCTCCATTGCAACACAAGAAACGATGGTTAAAAACCAAGAAGAAACCAACAAAAATTTTGAGAAGATGGCTGACAAAATCGAAGGCCTAGAGGCAAAAATGGGATCAATCCAGGAAACGGTCAACAACCATGAGTTGAAAATCAGAAACATGGAAGAAAACATAATAAAAACAGACAAAAACATTGTTCTTGTCGAGGGAAGATTAAGGGCGGAAAATAAGGAGCTGGAAGGGGCCGTGGCGGTTCTAGAGATGGAGAAAGCCTCCTATTATCTTCGTTTTCAAAACGTCCCCGAGCAAGCGGACGAAGATCTGACTTCCAAAATGGTAAAAATCCTATCAGAAAATCTGCAGATAGACGAAGAAGAAGTAAAAAATCATATAGACGAGGTCTTCAGGATCCAGACAAACTATGCCAAAAAAAACAAAGTCCCAAGAGAGGTACATATCCGTTTCACAAAAAAACCCGCAAGGGATGCGATCTATAGAAACACAAGAAACGAGCAAATTCTGTTTAACGACAGAGAAATAACTATACTAAAACAGGTACCCAAGAGAATTAGAGAGGGACGAAGGGAGTTTCACTTCTTGACCGCTAAACTGATGAGAAGGGGAATCTCATATAGATGGCTGATCCCAGAAGGTTTGTTGGTGACTTGGAAAGGAAGAAAATACAAGATCGATTCTTTCGAAAAAGCAGACAATTTTATTATACAACATCTAGAAGGAGAAAACACACTTGGCCCTGAAGGAGCCCCTCAGACCAGACCAGAAGAAAACGAGCAAGGACAACAAAGTGCAGAAAGCGAGAAGGATCTTAGTTTTAGAGAAGAAAACAGAGTAATAACAAGAGCAACAGCAAAAAGGAAGTAGAAAGGAAAATACACAATATCAACCATAATAGACCATACATTTAGATAAATAACACACAATAGGGGAGTCCCTCGGCGAGCAAGCAAATTTTTTCTACTCCCTCCCTTTTTCTTTTTCTCTCTCTCTCTCACTCCCCGTATCCTTTATAAATAAATATGAAATTATTAAAAATTTTCTCAGTTAATATAAACGGACTAAACTCAATTATAAAAAGAAAACAAACGATGATTAAATTGAAGAAGGAAGAAGCAGACATAATCTGCTTACAAGAAACGCACATTAGATCGCAAGATGAAAACCTACTTAAGAATAAAAAATTAGGGAAACTGTTTACGGCGCTAGCAGAAACAAAGAAAAGAGGCATAGCAGTGTATGTAAAAGAGAGGCTACAACCAGAGCTAATTTTTGCTGATCCCGACGGAAGAATACTCAACTTGAAAATCAAAATTGGTCAAAGTCTTGTAGTCTTGATGGTGATATATGCCCCAAATTCAAACCAATCAGAATTTTACCAAAAAATAAAGGATCAATTAATACAATTAGAAGCGAAGAATGTGTGTATATTAGGAGACTTCAACGCGATCACTGATTAAAAAAAAGACTATTAAACATCCAAAAAAAAAATTCAGGATAGGAAAATCCTACCTAACAAATTTTTTGAACTAACAAGAGAATTTAATCTTTTGGATCTATGGAGAGAAAGACACCAGGGGAATAGTGAATACACCTTTTTTTCAAACCCACACCAATCCTGGTCAAGAATAGATATGGCCTGGGGTGACCTGAACATGGATAAATATATAGAACAAGTGGAGATTGGTCCCAATATTTGGGCAGATCACCACCCAATCACAATCATGATAAAAGAACCAAGGAAAAACTTTCAAAAGTGGTCTTTGAACCAATTATTACTTAAAGAAAAAAAATTACACTGACCAGGTTAAAAAAGAACTAATTCTATTTCTTAAAGATAACTGGAATGATGATACTTCTGTACAAAATCTATGGGACACCTTAAAGGCATATCTAAGAGGAATCACTATATCATACTCCTCTAGAGTAAAGAAAATTAAAAATCAAAAGATTAAAGATTATCTAGTTAGAATTAAACAATTAGAAATAGAATTACAACAAGATCTCTCGAATGAGAAACTTACAGAGGAAAAGGATAAATTAACCCACCAAATTAATCTAATGGCTCAGGAGGAGTTAGCAGGGAAACTAAAAAGAGCTAAATTAGACTACTTCGAAAATGCAAACAAGCCGGGCAGATGGCTTGCCCACAAACTAAAAAAAGAAGAAAAGGAACGATATATTCATTCGCTAGAAGATAACAGGGGAGAAAGACAATCCACTCTAGAAAGGAAAAAACAAATTGCCACTGATTATTATATAGAATTATACAAAAGGGAAATAAAAACCCCAGAGAAACAAAAGTTGTATATAACAAAATCGGAACCGGGAGAATTGACGGACAACGAAAGGGAAAGATTAAACAAAGAAATTACGATAATTGAATTGGAGGAAACAATTAAAAATCTGAAAAATAATAAAGCCCCAGGCCCAGACGGCATCATTTCTGAATTCTATAAAGAATTCTCCACTGAGTTAGGAGACCTCCTACTAACACTCTATAATGAAGTCCTAGAAAAAGGCCTAATGCCCAACTCATGGATGGAGGCATTCACAAGTCTGATTCCTAAAAATGAAGAAGAAAAGCATAGAATCCAAAATTATAGACCTATCTCCCTGCTAAATGTGGATTATAAAATTTTTATGTGTTTAATGGCAAACAGACTAAAAACAGTTTTAAATAATAAGATACATTCCGACCAAAACAGCTTTCTACCCGGCAGGCATATAAGAAATAACACGAGGATAATATTAGACGTATTAGAATTTTATGAAAAACACTCAGACAAACAATTAGCTCTTATTTTCTTAGACGCCCAGAAGGCTTTCGACAATCTAAATTGGGGATTTATGATAGAAGTAATAAAACATGAAATTTGGTGCCAAATTTATAAGAATGATCGAGACAATTTACCACAAACAACACACAAGAATAGCAATAAACGGAGATTTAACCGATAGAATTCAGATTGAAAAAGGAGTTCGGCAAGGCTGCCCACTTTCCCCATTACTATATATTCTCACTACAGAAACCATGCTAAGACAAATTAGAGCCAACTCTAAAATAAGAGGATTAAAAACTAAAAGACAAGAGTTTAAATTACAGGCATATGCGGATGATTTGGCCCTGATACTAGAAAACCCACTGGAATCAGGGAAATTTATTATGAAAGAGGTGGAGGATTTCGGCGAGGTAGCAGGTTTAAAAATAAATATGCAAAAAACCAAAATTATAACCAAAAATATGACAAAGGAGCAGGAAAATGATCTGGAAGAAATTTTGAAAATTAAAATAGTCAAAATAGTTAAATACTTGGGGATCTTACTTACAAAAAAATGTAGTACTATTAAAGAAGATAACTACGAAAAATTATTAAAGACAACTGAGAAACAATTAAAAGACTGGGACAAGTTGCAAATTTCATTACTAGGTAGAATAGCGACAATCAAAATGTCAGTACTGCCGAAATTCTTGTACCTCTTTCAAACAATCCCAACAAAATTAAACAACGACTTCTTCAACAGATTGAATAAAATCACTTCTAAATTCATATGGAACAATAAAAGACCCAGGATCAGATTAAAATGGCTACAAGATAGAACTAAACAAGGGGGTTTAGGATTACCGGACTTTAAGATTTACCATTTATCTTGTAATTTGCTATGGATAAAAGACTGGATAGAGCTTAAAGCAGAGAGAACATTAGCTCTAGAAGGCCATGACTTACTCTCTGGCTGGCACAATATGCTATGGAATCAGCACCAAAAGATTCCGACTTACTTTAAAAACCACATGATCAGAGATGTTTTAATAACAACATGGCTTAAATTAAAAAAGGACCATTATACAAAAATACCTAGATGGTATTCCAGTCTGGAAGCTCTTACTCACCCGAACACTATTGAATTAAAAAATATGATAACTTATAACCACTTATTAAATACAGAAGGAAATATAAAAACGAAAGAAGAGTTAGCAGAGCAGAACATAACCCTGAACTGGTGGCCATATAGGCTAATATTTTCAAAATGGCAAAAAGACACTAAAGAAGAAGGAATAGCAGCACACAACACTCCCCTGGATAAACTTATATTAGGAAGTGATAAACATTTTATTACAAGAATATATAGTTACTTAATAATGTATGAAATGGAAACGGAAATATCTAAAGACCCAATGACCGGCTGGGCAAAGAATTTTGGCTACAATATCCATATAGAACAATGGGAGACAATCTGGAATAAAAATTACAAAATTACGAAGTCAGTATCATTCAAAGAAAACATCATAAAAATGTTCTATAGGTGGCATATGTCGCCATCAAGACTAGCACAGATCTTTCCTAAAACCAGGCCAAATTGCTGGAGGTGTTCAAATCCGTCGGGAACCTTTTTCCATATTTGGTGGAGCTGTCCAAAGATAAAAAAATTATGGTCTAAAATAAAACATTGGATATTCGAAATTACGGGCACAAACCTACCTCTCAAGCCAGAGATCTTCCTATTGGGAATAATAGGCATAAAAATAAGGAAAACAGATTATCATACAATCCAACACATTATAACAGCAAGCAGAATATCAATAGCTCAAAACTGGAAAAGGGAGGAGGTACCATCAGACAGAGAAATAATCAAAAAAATATTTGACTGCGCCGAATATGATTCCCTAACACAAAAACTGAAAGATAATAAAGAAACAGAAAATATAACCACATGGGATAAGTTCTATAACTGGATTGAGGAGAGGGAGAGAGAGACAGAAACGAAAAGAAACTGAGTAAAGGAGAACAAATCACAAAGAGACCAGGAATGAAGAGAAAGGAGGAGAAGAATAAGACAAAACAACTTATTTGATTGCTCGCCGATATTCTATTCTTTTATTTATTTATTCAATATGAAGGAATATACCAGAAACATAACAATTAGAATTTTAAACACAACACCTAGAAAAGGAAACACTAGACTAATAGATTAAGCAAATTTTAAGAAACAGGATACCACTGAAAGTATAACCGGAAAAATGAAATATAAATATAACTGCAGGTTGGCAGAGGGGGGGGGGGGAGAGAAAAGGGGCATCCTACGTTTTTTTTTGTTAGTGTTAAATGTGGTTTGTTCGACCTTAATGAAAATAACAATTAGACACATATGATAAGAACACCTTGTCCTGTCCATACTGTTTTGTATTGTCTTTGTATATAGTTTTGTATATATATTCAATAAACACTATTTTAAAAAAAATGATTATTTCCATAATGCCGAAAGCCTAATAATAAATTATATTGTCTAACTGGCAGAGTTTTGTTGTTTAATGACAGGCGAACAGTTGCTACTTGAAATGAGCACAATAATCTAATTGCATATAGTTGTTCAAGAAAGGTTCAGCAGAGATCTGAACAACTGGGGCATTTATCACTTCCTGTTAAATCAACATTTTGATTTTGCCATTTTATATTATGATGCTTTCTGATGATTGAAGTTTAATGGGTTTTAGTGTTTTAGTGTGAACAGAAAAATTCTGTGGCCATCTTACTACTGATAAGTAGTATTTGTTTCCATGAGAGTTACATAAAGATAATGGATCAAGGATTGTTTATGCACTATTTTAAATGAATCAATATAAATATTTGCTAAATATTCTTTCATGATTAAATTAATGCATAATGCTAATCAGAAAGAACTGCTTAGGCAGACTTTGAATGGGGAAAAGAATATAATATTTCTACTTTAAAGTTTCAGAGACTATAGCCATATTAGTGTATTGCAGAAAAAGCAGCTCAGAGAAACAAATTAGTTAACACATAGATTACCACTGTTGGAATCAAGTTTTCTAGTTCATACATAGACACAGCTGCTTTGGGGAAAGGTAAAAATGGGAAAGGTTGTAGTGAAGGCAACAGCTATTCTTTTGTACTTCTATGAACATTTAATATAGCTCTTGGCCTCAACACATAACAACTGGTGTACAGCAATAAAGTATTAATTTATGATAAAATACATTAACATGAATATTTTTATTTGCACTGACAGAGAGTGACTTGTCCAAAATCATCCAGTTGCCTTTCATGCTTAAAACAGAACTAAAATTCCCAGTCTTCTAGTTTCCAGCACCAAACCCATCTGGCTCCTTATCACATATCAGCATTTATTCTTATCAGCAATAAATGTTATTTGCAAAAAAAGTGTTCCTTTTTAAACTCTGATTTAGTTAGTTAAATTTCCCTTTATACATCAAACATTGTACCTTCCTTTTATTAGCTATGACCAACTAAATAATATTTGTAATGGGAAGAAGGCTAGAAGCTAAGAAAAGAAAATTTAACTTTACTGTGATATTGCTCATGATGGGGTAACCATTGTATTTCTGTGAAATGATGTTTTAGTTTCAAGGTTTGTCTTAGTATCTGATTTAAGATCTTTGACTTTGTCATTGAAAAATGATACTTATGCATATTTGACTAGCATACAAGGTTGCTTATTCTTCTTATGAAACAGAGAGACAGGAATCTCTGGAACTTTCTGTTAGATAATTCTGTAAGCTCTTAAGCCTTGCATTGAGCAGTGACTATGATATCTATAAATCGTTATCTTATATTATCAAATTCAACTTTTTGTACTTTACAGAAAGCCAGTAGCTTCATTCTTATTGCACCGAACTGGCATTTATACCACTAATTGAGGAAAGCTCATGTGATAAGATGTTTATTAGAAAATTAATTACACAAAGTAATAAACTTTTGCTTTGTTACAATATGAGAACAGAAATAGTGTACTTACTAAATGATCATAACAGCTGTCCAGGAAGTATGCCTTGTAAATATAAATAGAATGAAAACATGTAGCTTATATTAATTTGGCTAGTGGAAATTTAAATTGCAATAAGAGCTGGCATATCTCATATGAAATGAACAATATGAAGCTTTTACAAATGGCAAAAGATTTAGTGCCAGTTGGATATAGTTTTGTTGGCTAGCTATGCTGACTTCCCTGTTAAACAGTGGGAAGTTATACAGATAAAAGTAAATAATTACTTTTGTACCTGGTGCTGTAGAAGTGCTTGCACACATGAAGGCCAATCTGAAACAGAGTGAGAGAAAGAGAATGAGAGAGGGAGGGAGAGAATATTATACCTAAATCTACCTTTGAATAATTTATTAACTTGACAGACAGATTTTAAAATAAACAACATTATTTATGTTATTGAATAAGAATGGAAAGAATTTGCACCTGTTATTCTTAGTGAACTAAGATATTATTTGATAAAGTCTGAGAAAATAAATAATCACGTAACATTTTCTGGTAGAATAAAGTTATAGCTGAATGAATAATTCTAAGAAAAAATAATTACCATAGAAATTGTAGCAGGAAAGTTTAGGAAATAGTGCCTTATTTGCTTCAAGATAAGTGATACTCTAATGAATGCCTGCAATAAACAGTTTTGCAGTATCCAGCTACAAGCAAAAAGGTTTTATTTGGAAACAAATAGGACAGCTGTTGAAGTTGAAGATAAAGGTAGTGTATTTGTGAAGACATGAATGAAGAAATGAAGAAATGTTACTCCCTATTATCAAATTACTATTGGCTCTTTCTGAATGAAGCAGAAGCATTTTTTCTTTCATTTGTTACTCAACGGTAGATACCTGCAGTAGTTGTCCAAATATAGTGTCATTTTCATCTGAGCAAACAAGACTGTATATATTTTCTTTATCCCTATAATATAATTCAATTGCATAACTGCATCTTTGAAGTACTAGAAATATATAATGATTTAGAGCAGAAAAATAAATCTAAGGCAATCCAATTTAATACAAACCTAATATTACATCACTTCCAAGATTATTTACAGACTATGATTTTTTTTCAGGGAGATATGATTATGTATTTCTTTCTGTCTCTGACATTAGAATTATTTCATATTTTTAGATTAGATGGTCTAATATTATATTTATTTTGTTGACATTTCAAATGGTTGCCTACTTCTAACAAGTATATTTACTTTTTACTATTAGAAATTTTGGTAAAATCAGTAAAAAAATAAGTATAACTTTATGTTTCATCTGTATATTTATGATAAGGTATTCCAAATCTTGTTTATCTAAATGTTTAACATTGGCAATAGAATTGACTTGAGAAATACCATTGGTTAGTATCATATATAATAGTTTCAAATCTGGAAAGAAAACAACATAACTGATTGTCCAATAGCACATCCACTTTTCAGGTCTAATTAATCCAGAAGGGATCTTTTTGAACAATTTGTAATTGATAAATGCGGTAATAACCAAAACATAAAGCAGAAAACATAAAGCAGAAAAAACCTTGAATTGAAAACTGGAAGATCATGAGTTCTAATATTTCCCTAAATATGAAGTCAGCTGGATGACAGTGAATTAGTCATTATATACAGTGGTACCTCATCTTGCAAACACCTCTTCTAATGAACTTTTTGAGATACGAACCCGGTGTTTATGATTTTTTTGCCTCTTCTTCCAAACTATTTTCACCTTACAAACCCAAGCCGCCACCACTGGGATGCCCCGCCTCCAGACTTCCATTGCCAGCCAAAGTGCTGGGATTCCCCTGGGCCTCCTTTCGCTGGGAATCCCTGCCTACGGACTTCCATTGCCAGCCGAAGCACCCCTTCTTGCACTGCTGGGATTCCCCTGAGGCTCCCCTCACTGGGATTCTCTTCATTTTTGGTGGCGCTGCTTTGAATCCCAGCGAGGGGAGCCTCAGGGAAACCCCAGCAGCACAAGTGCTTCGGGTGGTAAGGGAAGTCTGGAGGTGGGGTTTCTCAGTGAGGGGAGCCTCAGGGGAATCCCAGCAGTGCAAGAACGGGGGCTTCGGCTGGCAATGGAAGTCCGGAGGTGGGAATTCCCAGTGGCGCAAGGCAAGAGGGGTGAGTTTTGGGATTGCACACATTATTCACTTTTATATTTATTCCTATGGGAAACATTGTTTCATCTTACAAACTTTTCTACTTATGAACCTCGTCACGGAACAAATTAAGTTCGTAATATGAGGTACCACTGTAAATGTTAAAAACTGACAGCGGGGGACAGATCCTAGTGCTCTATTGTGCCTATCTATGTCTCTATCTATGTCTCTATCTATGTCTCTATCTATGTCTCTATGTCTCTATGTCTATATGTATCTATGTCTCTATCTATCTATCTATCTCTCTATCTTCTATCATCTATCATTTATCTATGAGAGAGAGAAAGAGAGAGGGAGGGAGGGAGAGGGAGAGAGAGAGAGAGAGAGAATTCTTGGAGAGGATTATACCTCCTTTGTAGAACACTACCCAGGCATCTGGTTATTCATGTGAGAAATAAAAATGTACAGTAACTGAGACCTTGGCTTTATCTCATAGAACTCTTCTTAGAGACAAATTCTTCAGACTATATATGCATCATTTGGACTGTAATATATTAAAAAGTTAATGCTATAATAAATTTATCCTTTTAAAACAAGGCACAAGTCTTTTGCTGTCCATTGAAAAAGAATTAATAACAATTATGCATATCCTAAGTAGGATCTTAAAACTATACTTTAAAAATAGTCTGTAAATAATAATACAGTATAATCCTAACAATGTAATGTCTAGGTAAATATGTTTTAAGTTAGAAAACAATTAAACAACTAGAATAGAAAATCTTTAAATTATATAGTTAGAAAAGGCAGTTATAAAGAAGTTGTTTTGAGAGAAATTTAGGGCACATTTCCAAGATCTAATGAGACAAAAGAAAGTAGAAATCCCTTTTCAGTTTCAGATGTTGTAAACCCACTATTATTTTAAAGGTAAGTTGTAGAATGTAGGAGAACCTCTTCAGCATAATGGTTAAGAAGCTGGTATAGAATCCAAGAAATCATGAGGGTCAAAGGGTGCAAAGCCAGCTGGGAATCCAGTCACCTCTTCTTAAGCCTAGGAAGAAGAATATCGCCGGCTGACTTACCGGCCCCACGGCGCTTTTGCGGAAGGGCCGGGCAGACTCGGACCCTTCCTATGGCGGCCGCCATCTTGTTTTCGGCCGAAATCTCGCGAGGCGAGATTTCGGCCGGGAATGCTTTGCCCACGTGGCTGGGCATGACGTTGGGTCCGGGCGGGGCCTGCTGGCCCTATTTAAGGGCAGCAGGCCTTGAAGCAGGCCTTTTCGCCCCGGACCCAGCTCACGAGCAGACACTCGGCTGAGTGCTGCTCTGGCGCCATTTTGGGTTCCCCTCGTGTCGCGGCCGCCATTTTGTGGCCGGCAGAGGGAGCGAAAGGCTTGTCTTCAGATCGAGAATCGATTGAGCTCAGTTCTGCAAGGAGATCCCCCTCGGGCCCGAGGGGGACTGGTAACCTCCTTCCGGCCGGGAGGAGGGCGCGGTGGGGCGGTTTGGCTTCTGGGGTCCCCGGGCCAGGGTGGTTTGGAGGCCGGCTTGAGGCCTTAAGGGCCTACCTGTGAGGGGAAGCTTTCTCCTTTGGGCCTCGGAGAAGGGGCCTAGGGGGGTTGGCAAGGGCTTCTCCCTTTCCATTCATTAACCTAGGTAGGGCCCAGTGGTGGGGACCTTTGCCTGCCACTCAGAAGGTGGGGAGTTCAATACTAGGTAGCAGTTGAGGTTGCTCCCTGCATTTTAAGGTTTTTGAGGCTTTGGGATGGCTCCGAAGAAGAGGCCTGCCACTGCCCCTATGGCTCCGCCGGCTGCGCGTCCCAGGAGGGCCCTTAGGCCTTCTGCCCGGGCTCGGGCCAGTAGGGAGGGGCCTACGGGGGTGGTCCCCGAGCAAGGTGGGGTGGTTTCGTTGCCTCCTGCCCCTCAACCTGATCTTTCTCCTGCCATGTCTTGGGCCAGGGTGTTGGAGAGGCTCGACGAGCTCGAGCAGTGGAGAAGTGGTTCGGGCTCCGGAGGGTCCCTTGATCAAGTTCCTGCGGCGTTGGGAAGAGATCCTGCGGCGGCCCAGGCTGGGCAGATGGCTCCTGCTGGACGACAGGCCCCGGTGGGGCCGATGGCGGCTTTCCCGGGCCCCGCAACAATGGGCCCCCCGTGGATGTCATCAACCCCGTACGGGGCAGGTGAGGCTGCACCACACACTACACCGCTGTCCTTTCTTCCTTCACCCACCCCGGGTTTTCCCCCGGCGGGGGTTGGGAGTGGGTCCAGTTTTTTGGGGTCTTCCACGGGCACCTGCGGGCAGGTCTGGGCACAGCCGGTTCCTCCTTCGGGACCGCTGGCGGCTGGCCCTGCTCCGCTGCCCGGGCCAGGTCCTGCGGGGATACCTGCGGTGCCCGGGGCAGGGGGGTGGGTTCCTCCAGCCCCTGCTGTTATGCCCCCGCTCCCTGTCTTGCCCTACCCCCACGGGGCGGGAGTTTTTGGTGTTGCGGCCAACACGGTATGGGACCCGTTCGCTTGCATTAAAGCAGGGGCCATCTCGTGCGGGTTGCCGTCCACCCCTTTAGGATGCCACCTTCACCCTTCGGTGAAGGAGGCTATATGGCGGGGAGAATACGTGGATCTTTTTTCGCTTTTGAACCGAGAAGTTCCTAAGCAGGAGAAAGAGATTGTCCCGGGGGAGAAAACGAAGAAGACCAAAGTAACGAAATGCTTCAGCTCCTGGCTGTATGCTTTTCTTACTTATGGGTCTGTGGTGATTCAGAGGCAGCCGGCTATGGCCTCTGCCATGTTTAAATATATAGATTTGATTGCCAGGGCCCACTTCGAATATAAGGGCACCATATGGCGCCATTATGATAAAGGCTTTCGCATGAGGATGGCGGTAGAGCCTAACTTGCCTTGGGATATGGTGGTTCCGGACCTTTGGTTCCGGGCCACGCATATGTCAGGGAAGGAAGGGTGTGAGCGTACGGATAGTGGGCATTTCATGGAGGAGGAGCCTGGCACGGCTTCGCCGGCCAAGGCGACTCCTGGTGTGGCTGGCAAGGGGGCCTCGCCCGCTTGTCATGAGTTTGCTGCAAAAGGGGCGTGTTTTCGTCCCTTTTGTAAGTACAAGCATGCCTGTGGGAATTGTGGGGGGTCCCATGCAGCTTCAGTCTGTCCCCGCCCCAAGAAAGGGGCGGAAAAGAAGGGCGGGGGTCCAGGAAAACCTTCCCCACCAACTGGGGGAAAAGGGGCCCAGCCCAATTAATGTTTCTGTGCTCGAGGGTTGGTTGGTCGACTACCACCCTCGCCCGAGAGCCGAGTTGCTCTTGAGGGGCTTCTCCGAGGGATTTAGGATCCCTTATGTGGGCGTTAGGAAGGCCTTCATGTCCGACAACCTCAGGTCGGTTGTCGGACATGAGGACATTGTGCGGGCTAAGATTCGGAAGGAGGTTGCTGAGGGCAGGGTCCTCGGGCCTTTCCCGGAGCCGCCCTTTTCGAATCTTAGAGTGTCCCCCCTGGGGGTGGTCCCCAAAAAGGCGAGTGGTGAATTTAGGTTGATTCACCATTTGTCTTTTCCAAAAGGGGAGTCAGTGAATGACTTCATTCCTGACGAACTTTGTTCAGTCCGGTACGCGTCCTTTGATGCGGCCGTGGCCATGGTTAGGGAGTGTGGGGTGGGAGCCCTTATGGGTAAATGCGACATTAAGTCGGCATTCCGGCTCCTCCCCATTCACCCAGGCGACTTCGAGCTTCTGGGCTTCCATTTCGAAGGTGGGTTTTATGTGGACAGGGCATTGCCTATGGGCTGCTCTGTTTCCTGCTCCCTTTTTGAGAGCTTCAGTACCTTCCTGGAGTGGGCGCTCAGGAGGCGTAGTGGCCTGGGTTCGGTCGTTCATTACCTTGATGATTTCTTGATGGCCGGGCCGGCGCACTCGGAGCAATGCTTTGCTTTGATGCGGGACTTCGAAGCCCTTTGTGCTCAATTGGGGGTGCCTTTAGCCCCTGAGAAGACCGAAGGCCCTGCCACCAGGATTACCTTCCTCGGTATTGAATTGGATTCAGTGGAGCAATCTTCCAGATTGCCCCTGGATAAGTTGATTAAGATTAGGACCAAGCTGGAGGCGGTCTTGGGCTGCAGGAAGGTTACTCTTCGGCAGCTCCAGGAATTGGCCGGGATCCTTAATTTTGCCTGTCGGGTAGTGGTGCCAGGCAGGGCTTTTTCTCGCCGGTTGTATGATGCGATGAAGGGGCTCCGTTTGCCCCACCATCGTACCCGCTTATGCGCTGGGGTCAGGGCTGACCTCTGCGTGTGGCGGGAGTTTTTGGAACATTTTAACGGGTTGTCTTTCTGGCGGCACGAGCTTCTTTTGGAAGCGGAGCTGCAGCTGTGTTCCGATGCCGCAGGGACTTGCGGTTTTGGGGTAGTGTTAGGTGACCAGTGGTGCTGGTCGGCATGGCCTCCGGAATGGAGTGCCTGTTCATTGGTTAAGGACTTGACCTTTTTGGAGCTTTTCCCTTTGATAGTGGCCTTAGAGCTCTGGGGAGAGCAGTTCAGGGACAAGACCGTGCATTTTTGGTGTGACAATCTAGCGGTTGTCCATGTTGTGAACGCCCTGTCCTCTAAGAGTGACAGGGTAATGCGGCTTGTCCGCCATTTTGTGCACAGGTCCTTGTCTCTGAACGCATTGTTTTTGGCCAGGCACGTCCCGGGGATAGATAACGGGGTGGCTGACGCCTTGTCCCGTGGTCAGTTGTCCAGGTTTCGGACCCTGGCCCCGTGGGCCCGAGAGTCGCCAGAGGTGTTTCCAGCCCACCTGTGGAGCCTGGGCGGGCTCCCGAGAGCTGGAGAGACGAGGCCTCCAGGGCGATCGCCTTATCTGTAGCACCTGGCACCCTGCGAGCTTACCAGCGTGCAGGTAAGGAGTTTGGGGATTTCAGGCAGGGTAGGGGTTACCCCCATAGCTGGCCTGTCCCGGTTGAGCACCTAGCTGAATTTTGTGTCCTGCTGAAGGGGCGTGGCCTTTCAGTTAGGACTATCAGGTCTAGGTTAGCCGGCCTCGCCTTTCTTTCCAAGGCGGGGGGGTTTAGTGATTTTTCGGGTGATTTTCGCATCCGGAGGATGCTGGAAGGCTGGGTGCGGGAGCGACAGGGGTTCCCTTCTGACACTCGTCAGGCCCTGACGGTTCAGCAGCTGTCTTTGATTAATCAAACATTTGACAGTCTGTGTGCCTCTCTGTACAAGGCCCGTCTTTTTAGGGCAGCGACTTGTGTTATGTTTTTTGGGGCCCTCAGGGTCAGCGAGGCAATGGCCTCCTCGCAGTCTGACTTGTCGCTCCGTGCTTTCCAGCTCACTGATCTGTCCTTTAGACAGGGGGGTGTCTCCCTTTTGGTGAGACACTCCAAGACAGATCAGTTACACAGAGGGGTTAGAATTGAGCTTAGCGCAGCCACCGATCAGTCTGTTTGCCCGGTGGCTGCTTTGCAGCATTTTTGTGGCTTGCGGGGGTCAGGGCGTGGGTACCTTTTTCAACACCAGGACGGCACCCCCCTGACCCGGTATCAATTCTGGGCGGTAGTGTCAAAGGCAATGGCTCAGGTAGGCATGGATCCCGCCGGCTACGGAACGCATTCGTTCCGTATCGGCGCCGCCACTAGCGCGGCACTTTCTGGTTTCCCGGCCCAACGGATTCAGGAGATCGGCCGCTGGCGGTCAGCGGCATATTTGGGTTATGTTAGGCCCGCTGAGGATTCTGGGCAGGGTTTAGGCTAGGTAACCTCTCTGTGTGTGTCCTCTTCCAGGTTCCCAGTCCAGGCAGAAACCGACGGCGCTGCTGTGTGGCCACAGCATGGTCTTCTGGGCCGGCCGCTCAGCAGCCAGAAGCGCCATTGGGACCCAGCTGTCGTTGGGACGGTGGGTCAATGTTGTTTGGATGGGCCGGAGGGGTATGCGGTGGGAGGGGCTCCTACCGACGTTGCTGGGTACTCAGCATCTCAGGGCGGTACCCGGCGCTGCTGGGCGGGCGGCTACCCAGGGTCGCGCCCAGATGGGACTGGGTGGTCGGCAACCCATAGCCGCACCCAGATGGCTGGTCTTGCACCTCGGTGGCAATGACCTGTGCCTGCTTGGTGGTCTCCCATTGATCATCCAGGCGCGCGAAGACCTGCGGTGGCTTCGCACGCTATGGCCCACCACGCAAGTGGTGTGGTCAGAGATCCTCCCAAGGATCGTTTGGAGGGACGCCATTTCCCTTAGGGCCATACACCGGGTCAGGCGTAGGGTGAATAAGGCCGTGGGAAAAACAGTCAAGGAATTAGGTGGGGTTGTAGTGGCCCATCCCCTCATCACCGTAGATCGGCCGTGGCTTTACCGGGCCGATGGCGTTCACCTGTCAGAGCAGGGGAACGCCATTTTCTTACAGGACCTGCAGCGGTCTCTGCGTGAGCTGGCGCAGATAGAGGGGGGAGTCGGGGGGCCAAGATAGAGATCTGACCCCCGCTCCGTGGCAGGTATGGGGCGGAAATCTGGGTGGTGGTTCAGCAACTGCGCGTTCTCCCTTGGGCATCTTTGGGGATGATTGACAGGTTCTCTCCAAGCCCATGGTAGGTGCTACCTGCGCACTTGGGGGGAACCTGTCTTTGGGTCCCGCTATTGAAGTCCCAGGGTAGGGGTGAGCCGGCGGGACCCCCCTCATGCGAGTGCATGGCAGGGTCTCAGGTGAGGGAGAGGTCCCTCACCTGGATCAGCATCGACTACGCCCTTAGTTGCCCAGGAATGTTGACCTTTTACGTCATTTCCGCCCCGGAAGTGTTTGTTTGACCCTGCAGGTCCACTGTTTCCGAGTCATAGTTGAATATGTTGATTTATGCAAATTTATGATAATTCATGCTAATTTAATTAATAAATTATGCAAATTTATTATAATAAAAATGACCCAAGTTTAAATCCAGCTCTGGTGTCCGAGTCGTTACTCCGTCTCTTCTGCAATTATGACCTTGGTGGTTCCTGAGGTCCAAAAGGTTGGGGACTCCTGGCCAAGATTGAAAAGTTGCTTGAAAAGTTGTGTGTGTGTGGGGGGGGAGCTCTTGAAAACTAAAATGGCAAATCACCTTTCCATACCTTCCAAGAAATTATATTGAAATTTTATGCATTTTAAAGAAAGGTAATAATTAAGTCTTTCTGATTAAAACTTAAAACAGCTTGTGCATCAGTACATTTGGAATCAAATATACCATGAATATGTATAAAGTTATTAATAATCTAGAACCATTCTCCAGTAGAGCTAATGCCACTTAATATATTTTTATAAACGAAAACATTTCCTTCAGAAATTACTTCTGCTTCATGCTTTGTGAGTTGCTTAAGAAGATTTAATCAATACTATTTGAATTCACTGCTATCTGACTCAGCACCTCTCTTGAACATATGGACATCAATGCTTTCCCTCCTGAGCATCTATATTTTATTTGAGAGTAAGGTTGCAAATAACACTTTTGCCATTCAACCTTTGAAGTACATTCAGTCAATGGTGAAAAATCTTATATCACATTTTAGTTTTAAAAATGGTTTAATGGTTTGTATTTAAAAATGTGATCACATAGAAAGAACATTTTTAAGATTAACTGATGCTCCTTCCAGATGAGTTGTTCACTGTGCAATGGCTGTATATTGTTCATTCAGATTTAATAGAAGAATTCTCAAAAAACGCTATGATGCTTCTGTTGGCTATCCATTTATTGTTTTCCTATCTAGAGAACTTTTTTATACCATAATAATCTAATGACTCTATAAAGACAAAGGGGGGGAAATGTCCAATTGACACAATGAGAGATGGAAATTGTATTTTTCTTTTTTCCAAGAAGGGTGGAGTTAGGCTCAAAGTGAATGGATTAAGACCAGTGACATGTTGGACTGAATCAAAGGCTATAAAAGGGATTGACTCTAATTGTTATCCCTCCTTTGATTTAGTTCATGACAAGCAGGACGCATGCTTCTCCTTTGTCAAACAGCAGGCTTTAGCCTTACTTTACTCATCATCAACTAAACTAAAATATTTGGCTTGCCAGCTCCCTGACTGCTACTAGCATATGTTAATTGGAAAGGAATTCCAAAGTAGCAGCTAAGTCATCCAATCAGTCCGGTAGGGTCTTGGGAGTTGGTGGAGCCCCTCCCTCAGCAGCCTTCTTTCTCGTGTATATGATCCCTAAAGATCTTTTGCATTTTGCCTTATTTAACCTTGTTTTATCTAATCTGGGTTAATTTCTCCTTGCTGAGTAACATTTTTTAAAAAGATAATTCCTTGGGTATGATGTAAAGCAGTCCTTGTGGTTCCTCTCAACATCATTAGCACTTCTTTAATTAATACTTCTTTGATTTATTTCCTTCGTGCTGTAAATTTTTCTTAACCTAGATACAATAATTAGCTATTAATTGAAATAAATTATTTTTTAATTATTTCTTATTTTTAAAAGTATTAATGCTGCAGCGCATTCTATTATAACAGAATACCGCAACTATTGTAAGGAAAAAATAATGTATAAGATTGCCTAGTGCTTTGGCTCCAAAACTATAGATTGTACTCAAGTTTTTTAAAAAAAACCCTCAAAGAAAATGTAGTTCATTCACTTCACATTTCATGGATCAATCTGCCTGGACTTCTGCTGATCTCACTTTAAAAAAACCCCTGTTCTGTAAATGTTTAAAAACCTTTGAAGTTATTGAATTGTAATACCTAAAGTATATTCTATTCCTACAGTACAGTAGGTGTTAGCCAAATATCAGTCTTCGGAGAGGGGCAGCATACAAATCTAATAAATTGAATTGAATTGAATCAGGCAATCAGTAATGTCGAAACAAATCCTGGCTCTTGAATTTGGGATTTACTTTATTCCATGGGAGAAAAAGTATGGCATTTTCCTTCTTTTAAAACGAGTTTCTGTAACATTTTCAATAAAAAGATGAAATAGGTCTACTTCAAATATGAATATCAAGTATAAAGTCAACCCAAGAAGACAAACGTCTACTGATAATAAGGAAAAATGAGCTGCCTGAAAATTTCCAAAGACATGTGATGCCATCTCCTCTCCTTAATTTTACCTCCTTTCCTTAATAGCAAGAATTAAAATGCCAATAAATAAGTCAAATTCTTATTTTTTTAAGATGACATATTCATTTATTGCCTTCGGTTCATTTGTTCTAGAATAACCTTCTTTTACAAAGGTCAAACAAGGAACATATAAACTAACAGCTGAATATGAATTAAATACACATGAGCTATTTATGCTATGACTTTAAGGAAAGGCTTTCTGTAATTACACAGTGATTAACAACTGTATTTGTATTTTCTTATCTAGGTGTCATAAACATAGTCTTTTTGAAGCTGAATTAATACAAGCTGTGAAAAAGGAATACTGATGGCTCTTTTCAATATAGAACAATATTTTGCTTGAGGATTATGCAAATTAATTCTTGATGTCTCATTAAATGATAATATTTAAGCCCATTTTTTTAATATGCCAGCTAAATTCTGATCAGTCAACTGTAGTTTCAAGGTAATACCTTGACAGGTATGTTAAACACAAGCTATCCTTTAAATACTTTATGTTCAGCTAATGTTCGTGATACACCAAGCAATTAATCTATCTTTCTATTTTCCATTCCAGATATATTCAGTGTATTTAGAAAGTATTCAGACCCCTTTCACTTTTGTCAATTTTTTGAGATTCTCCCTTGCAAATCCTCTCAAGATCAGTCAGATTGGATGGCAACTCTTAGTGTATAGTCATTCTGAGGTCTCTTCAGAGATGTTCAACAGCATCAAGAAGAATTGTCTCCAATCCACTCCCATGTTGTCTTGTCCTTAGGATCATGTTGGAAAGTGAAACTTCGGCCCAGTGTGAGGCCCTGAGGGCAGGATCATTGAGGATAACCCTGCACCTTTCTCCCTTCAGCTTTCCCTCAGCCTTGATCAGTCTCCCAGCACACTGGTGAAAAACACCTCCACAGTGTGATGCTACTACCACCATGCTTCACTGTTGGGATGGTATTAGGCAGCTGATGAGTAGTGTTTGCAGTATTTGGTTTCCTCTAGACAAAATGCTTAGATTTGAGACAAAACAGTTCAATCTTGGTTTTATCACACCAGAGAATCTTGTTTCTCAAAGTCTGAAAGTTCTTCAGGTGCTTTTCTGCAAACTCCAAACAAGCTTTCATGTGTTTTTCATTGAGGAGATGCTTCTATCTAGCCACTCTGCCATAAAGCCTATATCATTGGAGGGCTCTAGTGATGGCTATTCTTCTGGAATTCTGTCCCTTTTCCACACAGTGACTCAGTCAGAGGGACTATCAGGTTCTTGGTCACTCATTTACTATGATCTTTCTCCTCCAATTGTTTCACTGGGGGACCGATTGTGCCAAACAATTGAGCCAAACTTCTTCCATCTGAGAATTATGGAAGCCACTGTGTTCTTTGAAACCTTCGGTGCAGCAGAAATTTTATTGTAGCCTTTTCCAGATCTGTTCCTTGCAATAATCCTGTCTTTGAGTTCTGCAAGCAGTTCCTTTGACCACATGGCTTTTCCTCTTCTATAGTATGCATTGTCAGCTGTGAGGCCTTCTATAGAGAGGTGTGTGCTTTTTCAAATCTAATCCAATCAATATAATATATCACAGGTGGACAACAATCAAAGTATAGAAACATGCCAGCAAGCATCAAGAAAAGTGGGTTATACCAGATCTAAATTTCACATATTGTTGCAAAGGGTCTGAATACCTATGCAAATGTTATATTTCAGGGTTTTTTTTAATTTTTAATAAATTTACTAACATTTCTAAAATGTAGTTTTCACACTGTCAATATGATGTACTGATAGTAGATTAATGAGAAAAAATGAATTTCAACAAGTGTAGAATCAGCCTATAGGATAACAAAAATGAAAAAGGTGAAGGGTCTGAATACTTTCTGAATATACTGTAGTTCTTAAATACTTTTTAAAAAGAAATAATAACAATAAATACTGTCATTTTCAATAACCAAAATAAACATCTGGATGATTGTGTACAGATCATAATAATCATAGCTGAAAACAAACCCTCACTTCATTGGTTGTGGGCTGTATTCTCTGAGAAAATGAGACCTAGGCCAGAATTTAACCCTGTTGTTCTGTTCAAGTCTGTGCAACACGAAATTGAAGTTTGAGACCATGTAAAAAAATTTCCCTGCATTTCTAAAACTTGAAATTTCATGATTTTCATCATTTCAGGGGTTCTCTCTATGAGAATATTTTTTGGGGGGGACTTAGTTTTTGCTGGGCAAAAAAAGTCACACTTGTACTGTTTACAAGTCTGTGTGACTCGCACTGAAAATTCTTTAGGGTAGAAATATTGGGAATATCCTTTTGAAAAGCAAGCACATGATAGCCAGACAACTAATTTTATGAAAGAAATCCATTTTACTAAAAACAAGTATGGAATTTTGAAATTAACAGCATACTTTTAATATAAATTGAAATAATTGAACACAGGGGGAGACTTTTATGTGCAAAATAAACAAATAAGCATCAATGCTTTCACTTCAATTTTCATTTCATTATGTTCAGAAATGTTCACACTGGTAATTCAATGCCAAAGTTATTGAAAATATTTGGAATTAGTGGCCTAGAAAAATTTATAAAGTGACATGCTTGAAAAAACGGGGGGGGGGGGAGGCCCATTTATGAGCAAAATAAACAAATAAGCATCATTTTTTTTCAGTTCAATTTTCATATCATTATGTTCAGAAATGTTCAAATTAGTAATTCCACAACAAATGTAGTAAAATTATACGTTGTTTGGAGCCAAAACCATCTATAAATTGAACAAAAATTCACAAAAAAGGGGGGCGGGCTTTTATGAGCAAAATAAACCAATAAGCATTATTTTTTTATTTCAATTTTCATTTCATTGTGTGCAGAAATGTTCAACCTAGTTTCCAAGGGAAAGAAGTTTTCAAATTGATCAAATATAAGCACTTAAAATAAAGAATTTTTGGTGCGAGTCACACAGACTCGTAAACAGTACAAGTGTATAGTGGTTTTGAACAGAGCAGCAGGGTTAAACATACTCATAAGAAGAGCTACTTCTGAAGGCAACCCATTCTACTTGCCTTCGAATGCTTTGGACAATAGATTGATCTGCATTCTTTGTGACAGTGCCTCAAATATTGGAACATCGCAACATTTCTCTACGGTAGACATGTGCTGTCTTACTATAATCTTGCCTATTTTAATTTGTATTCGTAGTCTTACTGTTATGTTTTTCATAGGTAGTGCTGTTTTTTTCCTTTGCGTGAAGACAGATACAAAGAATGAATTTGAAAGAATGTCAAGGTTCAAAGTAATACTCCCAATGAAAGAAGGCATGAGTTTCCTCAAAGTTCCATATTATTAGAGATGTCATATTGGCACATCTGGGAAAACCAGAATCTGAAAGTTTCCAGGTTTTCCCCACTCAAAGGAAAATTCTAGTCCCTGTCCATAATCCATAAATCCATCACATGGTCCAATCAATGCACCATCCCAACTTTCCTAACCGCTCCCCTCCAGGTGCAGGGCAAGATGGTCTTGACTCTCTAACAAAATAATGTTATTATGACTACATATCACCCTCATTTCATACAATCACACATTTCAGTTTCCCACAGTAGTAAATTATGGCAGGCCTGAAGGCCTAATACAAAGGATAGCTTTCAGGCCTGACACAGTTCTCCTTTCTCCCTGCTCGTTGTCACTTCCTTGCTGTCTTCTCCCATGAATGGAACAATTGCTTCTTAAACTTTTTTTCTTATTTTTCATGTTTAAAAGACCCTTTTTTATTTTTGACATTGTTGTAAGTTTCAGACTTTCATTCTGAGCCTTAGCTTTCCGGACTTTATTTTTGCAAAATCAGGCTATAACCTAGTATTCTGCCTTTGTTATATATGTTCCTCGTTCCATTTTTTAATATTTATCCTTTTTTTTTTTGGTCTTTATTAGATTAGAGTGTTGTTTGTGCAACCATGCTGGTTTCTTTTTGGATTTCTGATTTTTATTTTTCAGTGGTATTATGCTGGATTTGGCTTTTATAATATTTTTAGAGCTTCCTAAGTTTCTTGTCTCATGGATTTTTACCCATGGAATCCTTCCAAAGCTTTCTCTAAGTTTGTTTAAAATCTAAGGTACTAATTTGATTTTCTCAATTGTTCATGTCCACATTATATTGAATTCCAATATGATACAGTCATTCTTCACTAAAGGTCCTGCAACTTTAGCATCCTCTATCATTTCATCTCTGTTTGTAAGAATTCAAGTCCAGTATAGCTGACGCTCTAGTTCCCTCTTCTACCTTTTAGATGACAAAGTTGTCATCTGCAGCTATGTGTGTGTGTGTGTGTGTGTGTGTGTATGTGTGTGTGTGTGTATACATGTATGCTTTCTCTCTCTCTCTCTCTCTGTGTGTGTGTACGTCTACATGTATATGTATGTATACGTGTATATACTATGCATATATATGTATACTATGTGTTGTGGTTAGCTCTGGCCCTGCTCCTGCCCCAAGGACTGTGGATGTGGGGGAGACATCCACATGCTGCAGGCCTGTTTTGCCCCCGGTGGAATCTGCTGATGAAGGCTCCTCTGACCAAGAAGACATGGGTGACAGGGAAGAGGAGAGTGTGGCAGACAGCTCAGAAGGAGATCAATTATCTAGCTCTTCCTTGGATTCAGAACAAGAGTTAATGATACAGCCACGCATGAGGAGAGTGATGCATAGGCAACAACAACTGAGAGATTATTATCAAAGAAAATGAGGCCACCTGTGTTGGGTGGGGCTGTGGTAATTAGTGAGACTGCTATAAATAGCAGCCTGTGGGTTTGGCCATTGTGGAGGATTATCTGATCGTTGTGTTTTGTGACTGCTTTACTGCCTTTGACTTTTTGTATGCTGATTTTTCCCCGCTTTGAAACTAAACCAGAGCAAAGTGTGTGTCAGTTTGTGAAAGAAGGACTGTGAATTGCCTCACAGCTGCAAGCTAAGTATCACAGAACTGATAAGGGACTTGTACAAATTACCAGTTTGTTTGGAGATGAGTGCTCTCTGCTATACCAAAAGAGGGCTTGGTTTAAGTGAATTTTCATTATAAAGAACATTGTTTTGAATTTTCAAATGTGTGTGTGTCTGAAATTTGTACCTGTGAATTTTTGGGAGGATTCTACCAGAGAGCCCGACAGAACACTATGTATACTATGTATATAGGGTATAGTATATACTCTAGAAAATGTCCAGAGATACTTTACTAGAAGAGCCTCCACTCCTCCACTTGTAACAGAATACCCTAAGCTACTACACTTACAATCCTAGGTTTAGAAAGCTTAGAAATATGTTGTCTTAAACACGACCTAAGCATAGCCCATAAAATCATCTGCTACAATGTTCTTCCTGTTCACAACTACTTCAGCTTCAACCACAATAACACATGAGCACACAATAGAATAGAATAGAATTTTTATTGGCCAAGTGTGATTGGACATAGAAGGAATTTGTCTTGGTGCATATGCTCTCAGCGGTAGATAAAAGAAAAAGATACATTTGTCAAGAATCATGTGGTACAACACTTAATGATTGTCATAGGGGTCAAATAAGCAATGAAGAAACAATCAATATTAATAAAAAATCTTAGGATACAAGCAACAAGTTACAGTCATACAGATGCAAACAGATGCAAACTTAAAGTAAACTGCTCTAAACTCGACTGCAGGAAATACGACTTTAGTAACTGAATAGTTGATGCATGAAACTCACTACCAAACTCTGTAGTATCATCTCCTAACCCCTCCAAACTTTACCCTTAGAATATCCACTGTTGACCTCTCCTGATTCCTAAGAGGTCAGTGAGGGGCGTGCATAAGTGCACCAGAGTGCTTTCTGTCCCCTGTCTTAATGTTTCTCTTTTACTACCATCATGTACATAAATATTATATCGTTGTATACCACCAATACGTACCTGACAAAACAAATAAATAAAATAAAATAAATGATCATTACCATGATGGCACGGTGTTCATTTCACTCTTGCCAGGGAACGCCGAATCCCTGCTGTTTAGGGGTGCTGATTTAGATTGAATTGGCCCAGTTCCTCCCTAAAGGGGAAGGGAAGAAGAGGACTTGGTCCAGACCCATTTGGGGGTCGGCATACCCCATGGAAACTGGTTCTGGAGCTTCTACCAGCAGCAGTGTGAAGGTGGCTAGCTGCCATTAGCTGAAGCGACTACATGTCAGAACAATTGGATTGAAGAGAACGGAAGTTACCCGGGAAGAAAAGGGAACATAAGTCTGTTCTGGAGGATGAGGAGATGAAGAATTGATTGTTGTGGTGATCACTTTTGCTGGAAGGAAAATATTGTTTTATCTGCTTGCTTTTGGACTAATGAAAAATATATAGAAAAGCTGGGGGGAATGGCTAACTGGACACTGAAACTGTTTCATTTCATTGAATGGAAGTAAAAAGTTTATGACTAAAACCCATTGTGTAAGAGCACTGCTAGATTATTAGGCGGTGAAAATGAACTTTAAAAATTGAATGTTTTTATTGCAACTTTATTCAATTTTATTTGTATTTAAAAGTGAAATACTTGTGGGAAAATTACAAGGAACTTGAAACTGTACAGTGTTGCCATCTATTGCAGGAGAGACGGAGTAACGGCATGGACACAAGAGCTGGATTTAAAACTGGGTCATTTTTATTAAAATAAATTTGCATAATTTATTTAAATAAATTAGCATAATTAGCATAATTAACTATAACCCTAACAAGGACCCGCAGGGTCAAACAATTGCTTCTGGGGCGGAAAATGATGTATAATAAACTTCCAGGGCAACTTATGGACGTAGCTCCATGCTAATCCAGGTGAGGGACCACTTCCTCACCTGAGACCTTGCCATGCACTTGCATGTGGGAGGTCCCGCCGGCTCACCCCTACAAGGGGAATTAAATGGGCGGGACCCAAAGACAGGTTCCCCCCAACTGCTCAGGTCGCCAATACTACAAGCCTTTGGAGAGAACCTGTCAATCATCCCCAAAGATGCCCAACGGAGAACACGCAGTTGCTAAACCACCACCCAGTTTTCCGCCCCTAACCTGCCTACTCAAATGACCAAAGGTAAGCCAATTAACCTAAAACAGGTGCAAGCACCCCCTAAACGCTTATCCATCTCCACAGTGTGGAATAGGCGAAAAAACGGTCATGGCTAAGTGCCCAGACCACCAAAAATTCCTATTCGGCCCCCTAGGGTGACCCTCAGTGGCACACTGTAAGATAAGGAGGGCGGGCGGGTGTTTGCCTCTGACGAAGTCTGGGCGAAAAGGCCGAACTCCGAGCCTGCCAGCCCTTTTATAGGGCTGGCAGGCTCCGCCCAGACACGTCACTGATCAGGCCACTCTGATTGGATTTTGGGCCGAGATCTCGCGAAGCCTCGCGAGATCTCGGCCGATGTCCAAAATAGCAGCTACGCCATGCCTCCGTGTCCCCTGGGCCTCCTGCAAAATGCCCCGGGGGATGAAGACCACCGGTGCTATTGCAGGAGAGGCGGAGTAACGACACGGACACAAGAGCTGGATTTAAAACTGGGTCATTTTTATTAAAATAAATTTGCATAATTTATTTGAATAAATTAGCATAATTAGCATAATTAACTACAAGCCTAACAAGGACCCACAGGGTCAAACAATTGCTTCTGGGGCGGAAAATGACGTATAATAAACTTCCGGAGCAACTTATGGGCGTAGCTCCATGCTAATCCAGGTGAGGGACCACTCCCTCACCTGAGACCTTGCCATGCACTTGCATGTGGGAGGTCCCACTGGCTAACCCCTACAAGGGGAATTAAATGGGCGGGACCCAAAGACAGGTTCCCCCCAACTGCTCAGGTCGCCAATACCACAAGCCTTTGGAGAGAACCTGTCAATCATCCCCAAAGATGCCCAACGGAGAACACACAGTTGCTAAACTACCACCCAGTTTTCCGCCCCTAACCTGCCATGGAGTGGGGGTCAGATCTCTATCTTGGCCCCCCGACTCACCCCTCTAACTGCACCAGCTCGTGCAGTGACCTGTAAGAAGGTCCTGTAAGAAGATGGTGTTCCCATGGTCTGACAGGTGAACACCGTCAGCCCGGTATAACCATGGCTGAACTATGGTGATGCGGGGATGGGCCACTACAACCCCACCAAACTCTCTGACCAGTTTACCTGGAGCCTTATTCACTCTCCTTCTAACCCGGTGAATGGCCCTAGGGAAAATGGCATCCCACAAATGATCCTCGGGAGGATCCAGACCAGACCACTTACGTGGTTGGCCAAGGTTCGTGAAAGACACGCAGGTCTTCGCGGGGCAGGCGAAGCCCAAACCCCTAGTACACCCGGTCATCGTCGCCGAGGTGTCAAACCAGCCTCCTAGGAGCGACACCCCTTGTGCCGCCCCCCCAGGAGCAGTAGGAGAAAGCCCTTCCCAGCACAGGCCTCTTCTCCCCATAGACTACGCTGACCCATCTGACCCAGACAGCCGGGTCCCCACGGCGACACATGCTGTAGATCGGCCAGCCCAAATACCACTGTGGCCACACAGCAACGCCGTCGGTCTCGCCCTGGTGGGACAACAGAAGAAAGCAGAGAAAGGCTCCCTAACCTGACACCCTATGCTAGTGCTACAACTAACTGTTCAATCTAGATAGGTAGCTGTCTGCCCAAAGGCCAATACCCCGGGTCAAAACGACACGGAAAGCCAAACATTCCTGCCCCAGTTGTAACACCAATACGGAATGAACCCCTAAAACTACAGGAATTTGAAAGAGCAGCCACCGGGCACCTAGGCTAATCAGCGGCAGCCGTCATCCTATCCTGACCCCATGACAACTAATCAGACTCAGGTTGCTTCCCAATGGAGAGACATCCCTGTCCTGGAGTGCAGTTCGGAAACAGGAAGGCACGGAGAGACCTGTCAGCCCGGGAAGAGGCCAGAGCCTCGCTTACTCAAAAAGGGCCCCCGGAAAACATAACAAGGCCGCCTCCTGCAAGAAGCGGGCCTCATACAGAGAGGCGCACAGGCTGTACCAGGCTCAGATTAAAGAGCGACAGCTGCTGCACTAGCAGTGCCCGTCTGCTATCCTCTGGGTGCCCTGGTCGCTCCCTCACCTGGCCAACCAACATCTTCCGAATGCGGGATCACTAAACTACGTACTAACGTGCCCTCAAGGTGCTAGAGCTACCGAGAGGGCCGTGGCCCAGAAAGCTACAGTCCTCCACTGCCCAAGGACCCACCCAGGCTCCAAAGGTGGTTGGGGAATGCTTCTGGTGATGCACGAGCCCAAGGAGCCAGGGTCCGAAACCTGGACAACTGACCCTGGGACAAGGCGTCAGCAATCCCGTTGTCCAGGCCGGGGACATGTCAAGCCATAAACAGAGCATTCAGGGACAAGGACCT
Source organism: Erythrolamprus reginae (assembly GCF_031021105.1). Classification (NCBI taxonomy): domain Eukaryota; kingdom Metazoa; phylum Chordata; class Lepidosauria; order Squamata; family Dipsadidae; genus Erythrolamprus; species Erythrolamprus reginae. Next base: position 48,591,972 of record NC_091956.1, read on the forward strand.
ATGCACGAAATGGCGGACAAGCCACACGACCCTGTCGTTTTTTGAGGACAGGGCATTCACAACATGGACAACTGCCAAGTTGTCACACCAAAAGTGCACAGTCCGGTCCCTAAACTGCTCTCCCCAAAGCTCTAAAGCTAATACCAAGGGAAAGAGCTCTAAAAAGGTCAAGTCCTTGACCAGGGGAGAAGCAATCCATTCCAGAGGCCAAGTGGAATGACACCACTGGTGGCCTAGTATAACCCCGAACCCACGGGTCTCTGCAGCGTCCGAGCATAACTGTCAGTCAGCTTCCAAAAGAAGCTCATGCCTCCAAAAGGAAAGCCCATTAAAGTGATCTAAAAAATCCCGCCACACACGCAGGTCGCGTGTAGGCGGGTACGATGATGGGGCAACTGAAGCCCCTTCATCACATTGTATAACCTCCGGGAAAAAGCCCTGCCAGGAACAATTACCCGGCAGGCAAAATTAAGGAGCCCCGCTAGTTCCTGTAGTTGCAGAAGGGTGACATTCTGGCTGCCTAACAGGAAGTCGAGCTTATTCCATATCTTAACTAATTTGTCTAGGGGCAATCTAGAAGATTGCTCCTCTGAGTCCAATTCAATACCCAGGAAGGTAATCCTGGTAGCGGGGCCCTCGGTCTTCTCGGTGGCCAAAGGTACCCCCAATTGAGCACAAAGGACTTTGAAGTCCCGCATCAGAGTGAAGCATTGCTCCGAAAATGCAGGCCCCGCTAACAAGAAATCGTCGAGGTAGTGAACGACCGAACCCAGACCGCTGCGCCTCCTGAGCGCCCACTCCAAGAAGGTGCTGAAGCTCTGAAAAAGAGAGCACGAGATAGAGCATCCCATTGGCAATGCTCTATCCACATAAAAACCACCTTCAAAGTGGAAACCCAAGAGCTCGAAGTCATCTGGGTGTATGGGGAGGAGCCAGAATGCTGACTTAATGTCGCATTTTCCCATAAGGGCTCCAACCCCCACTTCCCACAACCCCACAAAAGATGCGTAGCGGACCGAACAAAGTTAATCAGGAATGAAATCATTCACTGATTCTCCTCTTGGGAAAGACAGGTGGTGAATTAACCTAAATTCACCACTCACCTTCTTGGGGACCTCACCTAAAGGGGACACCCGCAGAGTTGGAGAGGGCGGATCTGGGAAAGGCCCCAGCACCTGGCCCTCAGCCACCTCCTTCGTTATTTTTGCCCTAACGATGTCTTCATGTCCTACAACCGACCTAAGGTTGTCGGACATGAAAGCTTTTCGTACCCCCACATATGGGATCCTAAATCCCTCTGAGAAACCCTGCAGGAGAGCAACCGCTCTCCAGCGAGGGTGATAATCCGCTAGCCATTCCTTGAGAACTGGAAGCTTAATTGGGCTGGGCCCCTTTTCCCCCAGGGGGCGGGGGTTGTTTAGCCTGACCCCCTCCCTTTCTTATCCTTCCCCTTTTTTGGTCTGGGACACACTGTAGTGGCATGGGAACCCCCACAGTTCCCACAAGCATGTCTAAATTTGCAAAAGGGATGAAAACAAGCCCCCTTTTCAGAGAATTTATGACATGTGGAAGGGGCGGCTTTCGCCGCACCCCCCATGGTCACCTTAGCAGGGGTGGACGCTGGAGGCTCCTCCTCCATGAAGTGACCGCTATCCGTGCGGTCACAACCCTCGTTCCCCGACATGTGGGTTGCTGCAAACCACAGGTCGGGAACGACCATGTCCCAGGGGAGAGTGGGATCGAATGCCACCCGCATCCTGAAAGCCTTGTCATAGTGACGCCAAATTGAGCCCTTGTACTCAAAATGAGCACGGGCTATTAAATCAATATATTTGAGCATCGAGGCAGCCCTAGCGGGCTGCCTCTGAATCACTATGGAGGCGTAAGTCAGATAAGCATATAGCCAAGAGCTGAAGCATCTGCTGACTCTCGTCTTCTTAGGCTTTTCCACCTGAGCCTCCCCTTCCTTGTCCTTCCTGGGGACCTCCCTGTTAAGGAGGGAGAATAGATCAACATATTCTCCCTTCAAAATGGTTTCCCTGACTGAGGGATGTAAATGAAACCCTAGGGGCATGGATGGCAGCCCCCACGGGATGGCCCCCACCCTAATACTGGCAAAAGGGTCCCATGCCGTAGTGACCCCAGCCCCTGACACCCCTGGCCCCAATGGAGAGGCCATCCCCGGGGCCTGCGCTGGCGCAACAGAAGGTTGTGGGGCCCAAACCTGGCTACAAGTGACCGCTGGTGTACCCATAAAGTTGACCCCACTCTCAAAACCCGGTGGAACAATGGCCTGTCTGGGTAAAGGGAGGAGCGGTGAAGATGTTAGGTGTGGTGCGATCTCACCTGCCCCCAAAGGGGTAGAAGCCATCCATGGGAGCCCTGCTCCTACGGAGCCCGGTAACACTGCCATCTGCCCGGGCTGGGCCATCTGCCCGGCCTGGGCTGTCGGTTCATCAGGAGCTCTGCCGAGGGCCACTGATGCTGATGGGGAGGCACCCCCTGGGCTGTACACCGACTGCCAATGTGCGTCAAGGTCGTCCAACCTTTCAATGACCCTGGCCTAGGAAAGAGAGGATATGTTAGCATCGGCAACCGGGGGTCCAGACCTCCTACCCCCCCTCTGGGCTCCACCCCAGACTAGCTCGAGCCCAAGCTGAGGGCCTAACCGCCCTTCTTGGCCTCGTCACAGGCTCAGCCTGTGGAGCCGGGGCCTTCTGCCTTTTAGGGGCCATCAAAATAGGTTTTTTTTAATTAACTGGACAGCAGTATGGCCCAAGCGGCTCAAAGTGACATGGGGCCCGCTAGGCCGCACACCCCTTTCCCGCTAAATCCACCCCCCAAGGGGCCGTTCAGAAAAGAACCCTACTAAAGGGAAAGATAAATGCAGGGGAAAAAACCCCCTCCTCAGTTCCAAGGAGGCTGAAACACCCCAGCCCAAAGGCTCGAGTGAACCGGGCCTACTGGGCTGCACCTCCCCCTGCCCGCCGAATCCACCCCTCCAAGGGGCTGTTCAAAGAACCCCCCCTACTAAGGGGAAAGATGCGCAGGGGAAAAAGCCCTCCTTGGTCCCGAGGAGGAATTCCCAGGCTTTTTGCCCCGACCAAAATCCAAAGAAAGCCTCCGATGAGGCTTCCCTAAAATGGCCAACGCACGAGGCCACACAAAATGGCCGATGCAAATGAGGCAAACACCCAGCCGAGTGTTTGCCTCCGACGAAGTCCGGGCAAAAAGGCCGAACTCCGAGCCTGCCAGCCCTTTTATAGGGCTGGCAGGCTCTGCCCAGACACATCACCGATCAGGCCACTCTGATCGGATTTTCAGCCGAGATCTCGCGAAGCCTCGCGAAATCACAGCCGATGTCCAAAATGGCGGCTATGCCATGCCTCCGTGTCCCCCGGGCCTCCTGCAAAATGCCCCGGGGGATGAAGACCACCGGCGCTATTAGTGGAGGTTTTTTGTGAGAAAGTGTCTGAGTTAGAATTTCACGTTTACACAGATGTGACCTTTAGGACATAAACTATTTGGATTAAGTAAACCTGCTGTTGTCTTTTTTACAAGAGGGGAAAAGAATGACTTTGATATAAGGAAGGCTTTTTAGGTTGTTTGGAGATTTACAAACAGCTGGACGATAAAAGGCATTTTACATATAGAAGAGACAAATAAGAGATCTGTTCAATGAGATTTGTAAAGACAGTAAGGAATTCTATGAAGAAATAAGATTCACAACCGAAATTGTATTTGGAGGAGGGTCACAAGGAACTGGGGATGGTAAAGAGGTCATTGATAATTGCTACAAGGCTGACAACCATGGAGCAGGAGTAGAAGACATAGGAGAACAAGATGAACAAGAGGCACAGAAGGAGAAAACTTTTGGACATGGAAACAAAAATAATTTTCAGATTAAGAAGGAACAAACTAAGGGACATGATACACATTTTCTTGTTGATGTATGTTAAATACTGATATGGAGCAAGAGGAATTTGTGGATAAAAATGAAGTCTTTGAAAAATAATTGATTGATGAAAATGTCAATGTTCATGTCCCACATGACAATTATACCAAAATAAGCACTAATAAAAGATGGAAAAGATGTGAGCAGAGACATTGGATTTGTCTGATCCTAAAAAGAAAAGAAATTAAAGGGAGAAGATTGACAAAGATTGAATATTTAAATAGTAGAAGGGGGAGGAAGAAGAGGAAAAAGAAAGTGAAAATAAAAAAGTGGTATAATAAAATGAGAAAGGAAATTACTGAGTTTAGACAAAAAGGGGGGATTTGAAAAAGGTTGATTGAATTTTGAATATTCTATTAGTTTCTTTCCTTTTGTTGTTGCTTTTCAATTTATATTTAGTAGGAGTAGTAGATATATTAATTTTGACAATCTTTATATACTGTATAATAAATAAATGAAATATATCAAGGTGATTTGATTAGATTTGATTAAGTAAAGTGATTGTACAAGCTTTGATTCTCTTGGTTTAGTCTATTAAGAGGAGTTAATAAATATACTTAATGTTAAGATCAAAAGTCATGAAACTTAGTACAGTGATACCTTGTCTTACGAACTTAATTTGTTCCATGACCAGGTTCGTAAGATGAAAAGTTGGTAAGACGAAGCAATTTTCCCCGTAGGAATCAATGTAAAAGCAAATAATGTGTTCAACCCCATCCCAAAAGTCAGCCCTTTTGCCTTGCACCACTGGGAATCCCTACCTCCACACTTCCATTGTCAGCCAAAGCATGGGGATTCCCCTGAGGCTCCCCTTGTTGGGAAACCCCACATCCAGACTTCTGTTGCCAGCTGAAATGCTGGGATTTCCCTGAGGCTCCCCTCACTGGGATTCAAAGCAGCGCCGGCAAAAATGAAGGGATTCCCTTCGTTTTTGCCGGCACTGCTTTGAATCCTAGTGGAAGTCTGGAGGCGGGGCATCCCAGGGGTGGCGACTCGGGTTCGTAAGGTGAAAATAGTTTGGAAGAAGAGACAAAAAAATCTTAAGTGTTGTGATTCAGCCTGAGGCTCCTCAGGGACCAGCTGGAGCTCTGCCAGATCCATGCCCAGAGCAGGAGGACAGTGACCAGGAGGGGGAGGACCAGGCAGATGGGGGAGAGGAACGTCAGGAGGAGGAGGAGGGAGAGCAGCCTGAGACCCCCCGGGGGGGCTCTCCCCAGCTAGTAGCCTAGATTCATTGGTTGAAGACGCACAGGCTATAATAGACATGAGGCAGAGACGTGCAGCTCAAAGAAGGGGCCAATTAGAAAGATATTTCCATCCCTGAATTGGCAACAGCTAGGTTTGGGTGTGGTTCTCCTCAGCAGGGTTGAAAAGGCAGGCCCACCCTTACAGTCTCGTGGAGAGTTATCAACTGGGAGTCCTGTGACCTTGCTTCGATTCTTGGCGTCTCTGATCTTGGCTTGTGGTCTAGAAGCCTGGAAGACTTGGGGGAGGCGTGGGTTTTATTATCTCCACAGTTGTTTTTGCCAGCAAGAATCCTGTTTTATTGCCTGGCCTTCGTGAAACCTCTGTGAAACTGCATCGTGTTCCTGTCTGTAAGAACAGTTTTTGTTACCTGTGGTTTGCTTTCCAGTATATAAACTGCCTTTGCTTTTTACCAGTGTGTCTGGATACTCTTTTTGGTTGGTGTTGGCGTCTGGGGGGACCCAGACAGAACATTAAGCATCGGGTTTATATAATGAAAAGTTAGTATGAAGAGGGGTTCGTAAGATGAGGTATCATTGTAATAGGATAATGAAATATATTACGGTAAATGGAGTAGATTTGATTAAGCAAAATGATTATACACTGCTCAAAAAAATAAAGGGAACACTTAAACAACATAATATAAATCCAAGTAAATCAAACTTCTGTGAAACTAAACTGTCCACCTAGGAAGCAACACTGATTGACAATCAATTTCACATGCTGTTGTGCACATTCAACTTTGTACAGAACAAAGTATTCAATGAGAATATTTCATTCATTCAGAACTAGTATGTGTTATTTGAGTGTTCCCTTTATTTTTTTTTGAGCAGCATATAAGATTTGATTTATTTTTTGTTGTTTTGGTTTAATTTACTGGGATGGATTTAGTGAAATATAATAATGGGATACAATAAGCAAATGTATAAGGTTGTATTTGTTTGGTCTCTTCTTTATATTTACTAAAAGATAAAATGGGGTTTCATAAGGGTTTTTTAGTCTTTTGTGAAAAATGTATAAAGAGGGAAGGAGACACTATGGCTCAGATTTAAGACCTTAAAATATATTGTTTTTATTAATATTTAAAGAGATATCAATAGTGAATTCAATTAGAGGATAATTTGGACTTATCTGGATGACAAAATTAGAAAGAACGGAGTAAGGGGGTGTTATTTGATACTGAAATTAGATAGATGGGATTTTAAAAAAAATGTATCTGGAATATCTAAGGGTTACTAATTTGAGACTATTTTATTGTAACAACAATAGAAGGTATATTGTTTTTCTATGTTGTTACGTGGAGAGAGAAAAACATTGCTCCCCAAAAAAAGAAAACAAAGAAATAATTACTTGTTATTACAAGCCAAGTACAATGAAAAAGTGATATGTAAAAAAGAATACATCAGATCTTAGAAAGAAAAAAAAACTTCCAGAAAAGTAACAGAAGTAGATAAATGTCAGTTTTAATTCAAACTAAATATTTACTGAATTAAAATTGGAAGAACTGCAAAGATCTATCTGTGGCAGAGAAATCAAGCTTTGCTAGAAGTAGCTTAGACTATAGAGGTAAATCAGAGGGGTTGGCATAGAGAAAGCCAGCATAGATATTGAATCATTTTTATTCCCAAGTCAGGCATCCTTTCCCTGTCTCTCAGAAAAAACAAAGCTCTATCTCAGTGCTGAAGAACCTTTTTTCTTTGGGTGCCAAAAGACCATGGGCACGCACTTTCATGCATGTGCAAGTGCCCACCTGCATAATTCTATGCCTGGGGAGGGCAAAAACTGCTTCTCATGCCCCCCGGAGACCCTCTGAAGGCCAGAAATGGCCTGTTTCCCAACTTCTGGTGGGCCCAGTAGGCTTGTGTTTCGGCCTCCACAGGCTCCAAAGGCTTCCCTGGAGCTAAGGGAGGGTAAAAACGCCCTGCCAGAACCTCTGTGCAAGCCAAAAATCAGCTGGCCAGCACACATGCACATTGGAGCTGATCTAGGGTCTAGCTCACATGCCAGCATATATGGCTTTGTGTGACACCTGTGACACCTATGCCATAGGTTCGCAACCACTGCCCTATATCTTTAAAAAAGAGGAACTGAAACTGAATAATATTGCATCTAAACAGCACAGTACCTCTACCTAAGAAAACCTCTACTTAAGAACTTTTCTAGATAAAAACCAGGTGTTCAAGATTTTTTTGCCTCCTCTTAGGAACCATTTTATACTTAAGAACCCGAGCCCAGAAAAATTTCCCAGGAAATTTGAGAGCGGCACAAAGGCCCAGCTAGTTTTCCGCCATTCCCCCTTTAATCCTGGCCATCTCGGGCTTTTCTGAGCTGCCAGAAGAGCCTTTCGGTGGTGCTTAAGGAGACTTTGGCAGTCCAGAGAGAACAAAGCATTTTCTTTCTTTGGGTGCTTAGAGAGGGAATAAACCACTTCGCTGTGGTGACTCCCTCGTGCTGCCTCCCACACACCCGATGCAAGGTTGCCTCCTGGCGCATCTGGGTACAGAAAGGCAAAAGGGGTGCTTTGTCCTGGCCGAATCAACTCGGCTTCAGCCAAACTGAGGAGTCACCACAATGAAGGAAAGACGCCGGCTACAAAGCGAGTGAGCGAGGGAAGAGGGAGTCAGCATGGGAAGGAAGAGGAAGCAGGTAGCAGCAGCAGCAGCAGCTGCTGCCTTTTGGTCAAAGAAGCAGGGGATTCCCCCCTCTCGACCGCCTGGGTTTTTGTCTCTGGCGCAGTGTATGGGAGGCACGTGTTCCTCCTCACCACCTCAGAGTCCCTCTTTTTTTTAAGCCTTAAAGTTTTGGATTTTTTTTATTCCCCTCACCTCACCTTCTTTCTTCAGCAGCTAATGTCCTCCTCTTCTTTCTCCTCCTCCTCCCACCCAAATTCCGAGCTTTTATTTTTTTTTTCCCCTAATGGGTTTGCACACATTATTTGCTTTTACATTGATTCCTATGGGAAAAATTGCTTCTACGTAAGAACTTTTCTACTTAAGAATCTGGTCACAGAATGAATTAAGTTCTTAACGAGAGGTACCACTGTACATGGAATGCAAAATCCACAAGGAATCACCTGGGTGATCAGCTGGGTCTTCTTTTTTGCCCTGCACAGAAGAATGGAACTGGAAAGCAGGTTAATGGGGTGGGGAGGGAATGGGGATTTTTCAGTATCCTTCCCCCCAGGAGTGGGGAGAGAATGGAGATTTTTCAATGTCATTTCCCAGGAGTGGAGAGAGAATGGAAATTTTGCAGTATCCTTTCCCTGCCATGCCCACCAAGCCACCCCCACAGAACTGGTAGTTTAAAAAACTTGAATCCTACCACTGGAGGGCATGAAAGCTGGCTCTAGAAAATGCCCATCTGTATTTACTTACAGTATGTTCAAATTATATAGATATCCTGTAATGGAGTGAAATTCAAAAAATTTCCCTACCAGTTCTGTGGTTTTGGTGGGCATATTAGAGGAAGGATACTGAAAAATATCCATCCCCCCCCCCCACACTCCTGGGGAAAGGATATTGCAAAATCTCCATTACCATCCCACTCTGGAGCCAACCAAGGTTGATATTTGCCAGTTCTCTGAACTATTCAAAATTTCTGCTACTAGTTCTCCAAAACCTGCCATAACCTGATGAATTTCATCCCTGTCCTGCTGTGGAGGGTTTGCAACTGCTTGGTGGTAGAGTTGAGGGGAGCATTTTGATGATCAATGACCCTGATTCTAACTTTTACTATTGATTTGGCCTTCTTCTGGGCTAATTGACCAAATATTCTAGACAAGGGACCAAGATTAAAAAGTTCTCCGATGCAGGGATCAAACATGATTTTAAGTTCTGAGTTTAGAATCCTATATCTCCCATATCCATGCAGGGCAAAACAAAAACGAAAAAAAAAACCTTTTCCTTATTTTCAAGGATCTTTGAATAGAATCATTATAATTACCTTTGGAATTAGAACAGTATGCTAAAGATTTTTCTTTTTTTACTCAGTGCTAAATTAGGATAAATGCTGAGATTTATATAAAATTGTTACTTAAACATGTACTATTTCTTATTAAAATATATGTTACACAATTGAAAGGATTGCCTTTAGTAAATGCATACCAATTAGATACCTACTATAATTAGCTTAATCTAAAACCAATTAAAATAACCCAGAAAAGATCTAGGTAGGGACTGTGAAAGTCACTGATTGTTCTACAAAGAAGTGCTATCAAAACTTGTTGGGATTTGCTCTTTGCCTGCTTGCTTTTTATCGGGTTAAAATATAATAAATTTCCATCTCTGGAAAAGAAGAAATTATACTAGTTGATGCTTGTCTTAGAAGAAAAACAAAACAATAGCTCCAGCAGACAAACATAGCTAGGAAAGATGAAGATAATACACTATTTCTAGTTGAATCTTGCAGTATTTGTTTTTCATTTATTTTATTTACAGAGACTCAGCTTGCTTTATCAATACAAACAGAACATTACAAATAAATGAAATTTTTAAAAAATGCAGAATAATTTGGGACATACTCAGCATATTGCAATCTTCAGATAGAGGCCAAACATATCCTTTGTTTATAGTAATAAATTTCAGGTCCTGAACCTTTCGTGTAACCCTGAATGCATTAACAGTATATAGTGTTCTAATCAAAATGCATTATTAAGTAGCAGCAAATCTGACAAACATGCTTATGTTCACATTCATTTCTTCAACTTCCTTGTATACTTTGATTCTCAAAAATTACTACCTTCAGCAATAACCCATAGCTTCCGAAAGAACACCAGTTTATTTTGAAGGGCTTCTCATTAAATGGAATTGCTGTTTCACAGAAATGCATGATTACACAAGAAGTGCTGACACTAGTTGGCACTTTTAAGTTGGTTGATTTTCTGTGAATGTTAATCAAGGACAAACACTTATATTTCTTCATTTGGTCAGCAGAGAAAGAGAGTTTTCACGTCCTGTGCACTGACAGCTTTATTTAGACAGATTTGATAAAAACATTAATATATTTGACAAATGTTTCATGAAATGTTTCAATTTTTAAACCACAGATAAATACTACAAATTAAAGCTGAAGAAACATAGAATTGAATAGATAGATAGATAGATGGATGGATGGATGGATGGATGGATGGATGGATGGATGCAGAATAAATATCTTATTCTCACCTTCTTGCCTTCCCACCAGTAAATCTACCCAATAATTAATTATAACTTAGTTAAATTACCAAAAAAATGCAGAATATGCCCCCAAATCATTTGATAATCTAGATTTGAAAAAGGCCAACAGCAAGTGTTAAATTCATGGACCATGACTCACCAGTCATCCATGGCAAAGTGAGACAGCCTCTTTGTCCATTAATGGAAAGAAAACTCTACTGGTACCTGAGAATTCTTGACTAAGTAATGAGTTGGCTAAAAAAAAAACCTTTCAAGTTCTATGCTGTAAAATTCTGATTCTGTGAAAAGATGCAACCCTCTATTCCTGTTACAAAATATAGTGGTACCCATACGTAAGAACGCCTCTACTTAAGAACTTTTCTAGATAAGAACTGGGTGTTCAAGATTTTTTTTGCCTCCTCTTAAGAACCATTTTCTTCTTAAGAACACAAATCTGGGAAAATTTCCCAGGAAAGGCTCGGCCACTTTCCTCCATTCCCCCTTTAATTCCGGTCATCTCGGGCTTTTCTGGGCTGCCAGATGAGCCTTTCAGTGGCGCTTAAGGAGGCTTTGGCAGTCCAGAACGAACTAAGCATTTTCCTTTCTCTGGGCGCTTGGAGAGGGAATAAACCACTTCACTGTGGTGCCTTCTGGTGCAAGGTTGCCTTCTGGAGCATTTGGGCATGGAAAGGCAAAAGGGGATGCTTCGCCCCGACTGGATCACCTCGGTTTCAGCCAAACCGAGGAGTCACCACAGTGAAGGAAAGACGCCAGCTACATAGCGAGCGAGCGAGAGGGGAAGGAAGAGGAAGCAGGCAGCAGCAAAAGCAGGGACGTTCCCTCCTCTCACCCACCTGGGTTTCTCTCTCTAATGCAGTGTATGGGAGGCAGCCTTGCGCTGGGTGTATGGGAGGCACAAGCTCCTCTTCGCTGCCTCAAAGTCCCTCTTTTTTTTAAAGCCTTGAAGTTTTGGATTTTTAAAAATTCCCTTCACCTCACCTTCTTCCTTCAGCATCGACTGTCCTCCTCTTCTTCTTCCTTCTCCTCCTCCAACCCAAATTCTGAGCTTTTTTTTCTTTCCAAATGGGTGCATTATTTGCTTTTATATTGATTCCTATGGGAAAAATTGCTTCTACTTAAGAACTTTTCTACTTAAGAACCTGGTCACAGAATGAATTAAGTTCTTAAGTAGAGGTACTACTGTATGTGTATATGTCAAGCTGCCAGTCAGAATTCAGACAAACAAAATTCAGAGTCCTTTTATAAAGGTTCAAAATCAGAACTTGAAGTATTGAAAGAAAAGAAAAGTCTGAGAAAATGGCGTGATACAAGCATATATCAAAACCCCTCTTCCACCCCCTTTTGGGATTATGCCCAATCCTCATTGTCCATATTCATCAAGTGGCACATGTTGTCCCTCAAGTCACTCTTCAGAAATTTTCCCTCTAACAGTCTCCTCCTGATACCTAGGAAAATGAAACTTAACTTTCCTCCTGCGCTCTTCCCAACCCCCTTTTTCTTCTCTAACCCACCCCGTAACTCTATGACAACCAAGTGAAAGAATGCAGCAGCATAGCGAAGGTTGACATTCGCCCCCCCTAGAACAGGGACTTCAGTCCTAAAAAACAAAAAGAACAAACAACACCAATATATACATTTCAACATCAGGGCTTATCAGGCTACTTCGTTCTAAACCGATCAATTTCCCTCTGAGCACTCATGTGCTTCTTGTCAACCCATTCTGCATGAGATGCAGGAAAATGTTTCCATGCCACTAAATATTGAATTTTCCCCCTGTGCTTCCTTGAATCCAGCACTTCTTTGACCTCAAAGTTTTGCTCTCCCTCAATGAGTAATGGGGTAGGGGGATCTGCTTGCGGTGGCCGTAGTTCACTAGTTCGTTCTGGTTTAAGTAAGCTTACGTGGAAAACCGGGTGAATTTTCCTTAATGTTTTCAGCAATTCTAACTTCATTGCCACAGAATTCACCATCTGCACAATTGGGAAAGGACCCACATACATATCCCCTAATTTCTTTGATTTTTGAATGGTCCGTAAGAACTTAGTGGAGAGATAAACCCTATCCCCTTTCACGCTGTGATTGACAGCCTCCAAAGACATTGAGAAACATCCAGTAGTTAGATAGTTAACTCTGTTTACTAATGTAGCTCCTCCTTTGTGATGTAACCTGTTTGCTCACATCCTCCTCCTTGTAGGAAGAAGAAGATCTCTAGTTTTTAGAGAATCTCCATTACGCATCATCTTCATTAACCATGTAGATGTGCCATTTTATGTCTCTTCAGACAATCTTTATTTTTCTATTTTTTCTAATAAAAGTTTAGTTCATTCGAACATGCTCTGTCTGTACTTTAATAACCATCACCTCCGGAAGGTCCTGGCTCAGTCCCAGCGGGCTGAGCACCTTGCTAAGGTCACGGTCCTTCTAAATCCAACATGGTAAGCAGAGAGACAGTTACTATTAAAGAAACAGACGCTTACTCTCCGTAAGCTTCACTGGCTGTTCTCCAGATGCCAGCCAAATGGAAGAAAAATCCACTCATGCAATCCTACATCGATTCAATCTCCAGCCAGCAGCTTGCTGAGGTAAAAGAAATTATCCGTGCTACGGATACGAAAAGGGAGTGCATCATGTCTTTGCAACGTGAGACGGAACTTTCCGACGCTGGCGAATCTCAACAAATCGTAAGTCACTCTTATCTAATTGATGATCAAATTGTGATTCGGGAAGAAGAAAGTAAATCTGCCCAAGGGTGCCCCTCAGGCAGTATTTCAAATCAGCCTAGTGACGAAGAAGCAGAGGAAGAAACTTTAACTCCCTTTCAATCTCAAGATTTTCAATCATCAGCTTTGCCTGCAAAGGCTTCTGCCAAGACAAAGCATCTCGATGATTTGACTTCTCTCACTTCTGCTAGAATAAAGGGGACACCCCTGAATCTGGAGAAAATTGAGGGAATCATTGAAAAACATGAGAGAGAAATTCATCAGTTAGAGTCATTCTGTCTTCACTTTGATAATTTACCTACTATGAAAAATAATGCACAGAGAGAAATTTACTTCAGTTACTTAGAAAAAGCTAATGAAGCAAGAACTGAATTAAGATCTTTGAAGAAACTCCAACTTAAATTAATTACAGAAAAGATGGAGTCAGTGTCCTTGGAAGAAGCCATGTATGCCCAGTCTCAAAAAGCAGATAGTGTAGGAATGTACTCCTCCTATCCAGCCGAAGACACACATGGGCAAAAGGGACACGCTTCGGTGATCACTCACTTCTACCCTGCCATCTTATCTAACATAGAGGCCCTTCCAGAGGGAGAAGGGAGGGCAAGATTGCCCACAGAAAAAAAATGGAACATTTGCCTTTTGCAGCCGGGAGCTGCGGGGGGGTCAATTCACCCACTGCAGCAACTTACGCAGCAGCGGCCACTAGTGGATGGAATGCCCGAAAGGCACAAACTTTTCCTGAAGCCAATGTGTATGATGTGAAGTCTAATGTATCTAGAGCTTCTCTCGCCACACAGATGCAAAGGGATCCAATCCCTCAAATTCCAGGTACTTCTGCGTCACCACAGAGGCCTCCAGTCCTCACTCCACAGATGCAAGCACAACTTCCTCAGATGGCTCAACCACCAGGTTTTCCAGCAGGGGTTGGGGCTCAACTCCAACCGCTGCAAGCAGTTCAGACAACTGCATCTACAAGGCAAACCATCACCTCTTCTGCATTGAAAGGTGAGTTCGTGCTGATGCCCAATGGACACAACTACAGGAAGTGGCTTCACAGGATTAATTTGCACCTACTGGCTCACGACATAGATGGGATTGCTCACAATCCCCCAGTAAGGCGCTGGACTGAAGAAGAAAGAGAAGCTGACATAAAAGCCAAGCTACTCATTCTTATGAGCATAGACTCACAATTGTCAATGAGGTACACTCATGACATCACTTCTGCTGAGATATTAGAGTCACTAGATGGCATGTTTAGGCCAGTATCAGATGAAGGCAACTACATCCTGGTATCTAAGTTTACCAATACTAAACTTCCAAAAGGGAGTGAACTTGCTCCACACTTATCTAAGATGCTAACCATGCATAGAGATTTAGAGGAGAGAGGATACCACTATGACGACAATCAAGTCAATGCTGCTATCATAACTTCCCTTGGTCCTGAATGGAGGGAAGTCATTTACAAGTTCAGTATACTTCCATTGGCCCAAAAGACCACACAGAGACTCTGTAACATGCTAACTGAAGAAGAAGAGTTGCTGCGTACTAGCCTTAGACCTATGTCAGCAGCATTCAAACCTAACTTGGCAAAGAGCGGTCAACAGAAAACTAGTACTCCAAAGTACCCACGCCAGAAGCAACCTAAGAAGGATGACACTCACAAGTCGGCTGATTTGCAAAGTGTCCACTCTGGCACACATGACCCTCCACCTTATCCAACTCAACCAAAGGGCGCACAGAAGAAAGGATCCCGAGGAAAGAGTTCTGATACTGCAAAGACAACTCCCAAAGACTCTAAAGATGAGAAAGCTACTTACGTTAGTACCATCCTCCTCAACACTGTTCCTGAGAAGAGTCCACTCTACGACATACGTGAGTTATGGACCCTAGACAGCGGAGCAGCAGTGCAAGTCGCGTACCAGAAGGAATCCTTCACTGAGCTACACCAGACAGATGTCAAGGAATTGATTGGATTTGGGGATCTACACTCCAAGTTGAAAGGAAAAGGAAAAGTCTTCGTCAAAGAACTGGACTCCCTTGTCTCAAATGTTTTCTACGTTCCAACTGCCAAGAACAACATCCTTAGTGGATATTGCCTGAGAGAAGAATTGAAGGTTGTAATAAACTTTGAACTCACAGACACTAACATCATCAAGGATGGCAAACTTCTTGCTACTGCCATTCCCATTAAAGGTGTTTTTTATTTAAAACCTAAACCTCCAATGAAAGGTGGTGTAAGTAAAAGCGTTCCAATGGGTGAAAGCACAGGTCCAGAGAGAAAACCTGGTGCAACTACTAGTTCAGAGGCTTCTAAAGCCAATGAAATCCCCGAGGTTCCTAATACTGTTACAAATGTTAAACATATATTAACAAACAAATCTTTTCATTCCAGGTGTGTCCACAGATGGCATCGTCGCTTGGGGCATGCTTCTTACCCCGTCTTAGCAAAGATGTCTGAATATGTTGATGGTTTCAAAATTGATGGGACTTGCCAAGTTTACTTAGATTGCAAAATTTGTAACTCAGCCAAGTCCAAAAATTCACCCATACCTAAGGTTGCTGTCCGATTGTGTTCACGCATTTTTAAATTGGTCCACACCGACGTTGTCGGTCCATTTCAGCCTACTGTTGGTAAACGTAAGTATTTCTTAACTGTAGTTGACAGTTACTCACGATTTGGCTATGTTTTTCTTTTAAAACAAAAATCAGAGGCGTTTGAGGTCTTTAAAGACTTTGCTGCAGAGATACTCACCCAACACGACGTCTGGATCAAGCGAATTCAAAGTGACCGTGGAGGCGAATTCATGTCGCAACAATTCCAAGGATGGATGGCCAGGAATGGAATCCGCCAGCAGACCTCAGCACCTGCGACGCCGGCTCACAATGGTATTTGTAAACGGAGGAACGGGATCTTGCAGACGATGTTTCGTTGTCTCCTTGAGGATGCAGGCTTGGACTTTTCATACTGGGGCGAAGCAGTAAGGTATGCTAATTACATTGTTAACAGAACATGGAGTAGCATCATACAAGACACTCCATATCACTTGCTTCATGCCAAGAAGCCTGATGTTCAAAACATCTACATTTTTGGTTGTTATGCCACTGTTAACATTCCACTTGAACAAAGAAGGAAAGGAAGTCCTGTGTCAGAAAGAATGAGATTCATCGGCTTTGATGAAGTCTCCAAGTACCACAAATTTGCTGACTCTCATCACAGAGTTTATATTTCTAATTCAGCCAAATTTGAGGAAGACACAAATTGGTCCAGTATACATAGTAATGATACTTCAGTTTATTTTCCTAAGGAAGGTGTGGCGATACCTGATGCCCAGGGAGCTGTGCCAGATATTCCGAATGTTCCAGACGATGAACAGCCTTCGACAGTCGCAGAGGAAATCCCTGGCGATGAACTTGAAGGCGGAGATGATGATGAAGGATGGACCAGCGTTCCAAGACGTTCAAAGAGAACCACTAAAGGAACTCCTCCAAAGAGATTTGCACAGCAAGTATCTGAATCTCCTTTTCTTTTCATGTGTAATAATCTTACACTTCCTCCTGATCATTTTCACCAGATCAAACTTTTGCCTGAATCTGAACAAGAAAAATGGTATGAGGCTATGGAATGCGAACTGGACTGCCAAAAGAAACTTAAGGTGTTCCAACAGGTGGAGCCTCCCAACAAGAAGAAAGTCATTGGCACACGCTGGGTGTATAAGCTCAAACAGAAACCTAATGAAGGAAAACTGTATAAAGCTAGATTTGTAGCTCAAGGATTCTCTCAAGTTTATCCGGATGACTACACTGACACATATTCACCCACAGTCAAAAATGAGAGTGTCAAGATTGCCCTAATCACTGCTATTGCTTTGGACTTAGAGGTTTTTCAGTTTGATGTAGAGACTGCCTATTTGAACGCTGATCTGAATGAAGAGATCTACGTCAAGGGTGCTCCCGGGTTCCAGGACCGAGAAGGTGAAGTCTGGTCTCTGAACAAGTCTTTATACGGCCTCAAACAGAGTGCCCTTATGTGGTACAAGTTGTTATCCCAAAAGCTAAATTCAATGGGCTTTATTAAGTCCATCCCTGATGAATGCGTGTTCACAAAAGGGCAAGGTAAGACTTATGAAATTGTTCTTGTTTATGTTGATGATATTGTTTACATAGGTCCAAATGAAAGCACCAGTAAAACTTTTGCTAAGGGTCTTGAGAAACATTTCACCTTTAAAAGCCTAGGGCATATTAATGATTATCTAGGTATTCAGTTTGAGAAAACTGAGAAGGGGTTCTCTCTTTCACAAGAAAGTAAGGTTGACCAGCTCTTGCAGAATTGTAATATGTCTGATGCGAAAACTTGTCATTCTCCTATGCAGACTGATTTTTACAGGTTAACCCGAGAAGAGTATCCTGCTTTTGACAACAAAACACTGTACCGGTCAGTGATTGGATCGCTATTGTACATCAGCAGTTGGACAAGACCTGACATTTCGCTGAGTGTGAATCTACTGTCCAGATACATTGGCAACGCAACCACGTTTCACTGGTCTTGCATAAAGAGACTGTTGAGATACATGAAGCTCACAAAGGACAAGAAGTTGTACCTCGAGCCGAATCATGTTGAGTACCCTGAAGTGATTTGTTATGCAGATGCTGACTGGGCAAGTGACACAGAAACACGAAAAAGTACTTCTGGTTATGTACTGTTTTTAAATGGTTGTCCTTTCTTTTGGAAAGTTAGGCAGCAGAAGTTTATTTCTTGCTCTTCAACTGAGTCTGAATATGCATGTGTTTCTGATTGCTGTAATGAGTTAACCTCTCTTTTTAATCTCATTGATAGTATTTGGGAAAGTCCAAAGAAACCAATTGTTATTATGGAGGATAACATTTCAGTCACATATATTGCTGAAGCTGAATTTGTTGGAGCTCGTTCACGGCACATTGACATCCGGTATCAAAATACCAGAGAGAAGGTGAAAGAAGGATTCGTAAAACTTCAGTATGTACCTACTACTGAGCAGATCGCTGACTTGCTGAATAAGCCGTTGCCAGCTGATCAACATGAATACCTCACCAACAAGATGTGCCTTAAGTGAACTGATGCCTTGATGTCCTGATGTCCCTTATATCTCTGATGACTGACAAAGAAGGGGTGTCACGCTGTGATTGACAGCCTCCAAAGACATTGAGAAACATCCAGTAGTTAGATAGTTAACTCTGTTTATTAATGTAGCTCCTCCTTTGTGATATAACCTGTTTGCTCACATCCTCCTCCTTGTAGGAAGAAGAAGATCTCTAGTTTTTAGAGAATCTCCATTACGCATCATCTTCATTAACCATGTAGATGTGCCATTTTATGTCTCTTCAGACAATCTTTATTTTTCTATTTTTTCTAATAAAAGTTTAGTTCATGCGAACATGCTCTGTCTGTACTTTAATAACCATCACCTCCGGAAGGTCCTGGCTCAGTCCCAGCGGGCTGAGCACCTTGCTAAGGTCACGGTCCTTCTAAATCCAACATCCCCCACCTTATAATCCACAGCATCTTGTCAGCCTGGGTCTTATATGTATTATGAGCCTCATCCAATGCCTTCCGCACTATAGGCCAGGTTTCTCTGAGCTGTGTCACCCAATCCGTTAATTATGGAAATTTAGGCTCATCCTGGGGTAGCTCTAGAATTGGCACAAAATCCTGTCCACTCACCAATTTAAATGGAGTGAACCCTGTGTTACTATGTAGCGAATTGTTATAGGCAACCTCTGCGAACAGTAAAAGATTGCTCCAGTTATCTTGTTGATAATTCAAATAACACCTAAGGTACTGTTCCAACACAGAATTAGCCCTCTCACACACCCATTGGTCTGAGGGTGGTGGCTCGAACTGAGCCCTTGTTTCGTACCCAGCAGCCCTAAAAACTCCTTCCAGAAGTTTGAGGTGAATTTTACCCCTCGGTCTGATATGACTCTCTCAGGAACCCCGTGAAGGTGGTACACATGTCATATAAACATTTTCGCTAGTGCTCTGGAAGTGGGGATCTTTGAGCACGCAACAAAATGAACCTGTTTGGAGAAAAGGTCAGTTACAACCCAAACAACAGTATTCCCTCCACTCTCAGGTATGTCCACAATAAAATCCATAGAAATTTCCTTCCTGGGTGCCCCAGGTCTCGCCACAGGTTGCAACAGTCCTTGGGGATGACCTGGGGGCCTCTTTACTGCCGCACACAGGGCAGTTTGCAACATAACTCTCAATGTCTTTTTTCTTGGAGGGCCACCAGAACTGCCTTCTCAGGAAATGTAACGTTTTCAGGAATGCGAAGTGACCAGCCACTTTATAATCGTGTCCCCTCTCCAATATCAGTGACCTCATGAAGACCGGAACATATAAGCAGGATCCTATCCAGGCCAAGCTGCTTCTTTTGGTGCAATCCCCTTAGTGAGCTAAAAACCAATCATCAGATTCTAGGGCTTTCTGAAGATCCACAACCAGACTGTCAGGAAGCTAAGGTTCCCCTGAGCTCTGTTGTCTGGTAAGTGCTGGGCACACTGTTTGTGAAACCCGAATCACAGGTTGAACTAGTTCCAGTCTCCCACTGTGGTATTGTGGGAATCTAGACAGCACATCAGCCATGAAATTGTTGCCCCCCGGTATATAATGCAGTGAGAAATTGAACCGACTAAAGTGCTCAGTCCACACTTGGAAAGGTTGCTTGGCACCTTCTAGAAAGTGTCTCCAGGAGATTAAGGCCCAATGCACGGCAAATGCTTCCTTTTCCTACCCAGCCCACCTCCTTTCGGTTTCAGTTAGCTTTCTAGAAGTGTACGCACAGGGGCGTAGTTCCTGTTCCTCACCCTTTTGTAGCAATAAAGCTCCCACGGCCACATCACTTGCATCCACTTGTACCACAAAAGGCCGTTCTAGATCAGGGTGTTTGAGAATTGGCTCTCTTGCAAACAGTCTTTTCAGTTTCTCAAAAGCTACTTGACACTCCATGGACCACAACAATGGGCTGTTGGGCTTGGGCTTACCCTCCTCCTTTGTTGTCAGTAAGCTGGTGATAGGCAGTGCTATCTGGGAAAATGCTGGAATAAATTGTTGGTAGAAATTAGCAAAACCTAGAAAACTTTGCAACTGTTTGCTTGTGCGTGAGCTTCCCACTCCAAGACTGCCAACACTTTCTCTGGATCCATCTCCACATCTCGGTGATATGCGATAAACCAAGTCGTCAATTTTACTCTGGTGAAACTCACACTTTGCCAAGTTGGCATACAGTTCCACGACTTTGAGTTTCTTCAAAACCTCCCTGACAAGAGCCACATGTTCCTCTAGGGTCTCTGACTATATCAATATGTCATCCAAGTAGATCAAGCATCCTTTAAATAAGTGCTCATGCAGCACTTCATTGATCAGTTGCATGAAAACTCCTGGTGCCCCCTGTAGGCCAAAAGGGAGTACCCTGAATTGAAAGCATCCCAGTGGAATGTTGAAAGTGGTTTTCCATTAATCTCCCTCTTTTATGCGCACCCGGTAGTACGCCTCACGTAAGTCCAATTTCATGAAAAACTTCCCCTTAGCCAAGTAGGTCAGCATGTCCTTCATGAGTGGCAGGGGGTACACATTATGCATGCAAATTGTATTTAAATTTCTATAGTCTACCACTAGGTGGAGCAAGCCATCTTTCTTCTCTCTGAACATGATAGGGGCCGCCATTTGAGGCCTCACCGGTTGTATAAAGCCCCTCGCCAAGTTGTTGTCAATGAACATGCATAGCTCGCCCAGTTCTCCAGGGGTTAAGAAGTACATCCTAGGTTTAGGCAATTTTGCCCCGGACAATATAAATTAAATTAGATTTATTGGATTTATATGCTGCCCCTCTCCATCTGTGGCCCTATGGGGTGGCAGCTTATCAGCCTCCCTTTCGCTGAAAACTGCCTTAAGATCCCAATATTCCTAAGGGATTTTCTCCTCCCCTGTAATTCTCTCCAAAATGGGGGGGGGGGTGTTTCTCCGTCCAAGTTCCACTAAGACAAACCCCAGCTCCTCCTTCCCTTTGTAGGAAATGGTGACAGCACCACTGCGCCAGTTAATTTTAGGATTCCACTTTTGTAACCAAGGCAATCCCAATACAGTCATACCTCGTCTTTCGAACCTAATTGGTTCCAGGGGGAGGTTCGTAAGACGAAAGGTTCGTAAGACGAAACATTGTTTCCCATAGGAAACAATGTAAAGTCAATTAATCCGTGCAACCAAACCCCCCCCCCCCGCAAAAAAACGCTGCCGCCCGGCTGTCACCTTTTAAAACAGCCTGGGGGCTTCTCAGCAACCTCCCAAACGCCGAACGCCAAACCCGAACTTCCGGGTTCAGCGTTCGGGAGGCCGCTGAGAAGCCCCCAGGCTGTTTTAAAAGGTGACAGCCGGGCGGCGGGGCTTCCCAGCAGCCTCTGAATGCCGAACTCGGAAGTTCGGGTTTGGCGTTCAGCTTCGGGAGACGGCTGGGAAGCCGCCTGGCTGTTTTAAAAGGTCACAGCTGGGCTGGGGGGCTCCCCAGCAACCTCCCGAACCCCGAACTTTTGCCAAACTTCCGGGTTCGGGGTTCGGGAGGTTGCTGGGAAGCCCCCCAGCCCAGCTGTCACCTTTTAAAACAGCCGCGCGGCTTCCCAGCAGCCGCCGAACGCCGAACGCGGAAGTTCGGGTTTGGCGTTCGGCTTCGGGAAGCTGCTGGGAAGCCGCCTGGCTGTTTTAAAAGGTCACAGCCGGGCTGGGGGGCTTCCCAGCAACCTCTCGAACCCCGAACTTTTGCCGAACCTTTTAAAACAGCCGGGCGGCTTCCCAGCTGTCTCCTGAAGCCGAACGCCAAACCCGAACTTCCGGGTTCGGTGTTCGGAGGCTGCTGGGAAGCCCCCCAGCCTGGCTGTCACCTTTTAAAACAGCCGGAGGCTTCCCAGCAGCCTCCCGAACGCCGAACCCGGAAGTTCGGGTTTGGCGTTCGTAACACGAAAAAAGTTCGTAAGAAGAGGTAAATTTTTTCTGAACCCCGGGTTCGTATCTTGAGTTGTTCGTAAGATGATGGGTTCGTATCTTGAGGTACCACTGTATAACTGCATTATCGGGCAAAGGTCCCACAATAAACTCTATAGTCTCTTGGTGGGACCCCATCATCATGATAAGAGTTCCTGTCTCATGGGTAGCTGGCTTTCCCCCTGCCATCGATCCATCCAACTGGGTAAATGAAATGGGGTCCCTCAAGCCTCTTAATTTGAGGCCCAAACTCACCACCACCTCAGGAGAAATCAGGTTCCTGGTACAGCCCGAATCCAAAAGGGCTAGCATGCTTCCCCTTGTCCCCCCTGTCGGGTCCCTTAAACTGAGAGGAATATACACACATCCAGGAGGGACTTACTGATATAGCTTCTTCTGGCTCGCTGTCCGCGATGATCGGACAAACTGGAGATCCTAACTCCTCCCTTTTTTGGGGAGCGACCTCTATGGTTTCCTTCCCCACCCGGCCAAGATCTGGGGATTTTTTAATCCGTTGCTCAGGCTTCTTTCCGCCACTAGGTGTCACTATTGGCACAGGCTTGTCCAGACACTCTGCAGCTCGATGACCCTCCTTCCCACATTGGAAACAAGCTGTAGTTTTGGGTTTCTCTGGAAACACCCAAGGCATTGTCTTCAGACCCTTCCCTTCCTGAGGAGGAACTTTTCTCCCGTTGGCTTCTCAGGAGGTCCACCTCCACCTCTGCTGCCAACTTGAACCATCTGCTGAGGTTTCTGGGGATTGCTCTGGCTCTGCAGTGCCGGTAAACCTCATCATCCAACCCATCCATGAAATACTCCATGAGGATATTCATTGGATTCGAACTGAGGTATATTCAGTGACTGATCTCCCTCCCTGCTTCAAGGATTTCAGCTTGGTTCTAGCCTTTTTTTCAGCCTGGAGATCCTCAAAGCACGCCCTGAGGGCGTTCATACATTGATCAAAATTCCTAAGGATGGGGTCCCTTTGTTCATGTAATGACACCATCCTATTCGCGGCTTTCGCATCCAGCGCTCGGGTCACCACCCTCACCCGGACTGGGTCATTAGGGAACTCATCCTCGTAATCTTCCATGTATTGATTCACTTGGGCCAGGAAATATCTCAGCCCTCCCAGTGCTCCATTGTATCACTGGGTGAAGGGGGGCAGCCTGTGGGTTTCGCCATTGTGGAGGATTATCTGATCATTGTGTTTCGTGACTGCTTTACTGACTTTGACTTTTTGTGTGCTGATTTTTCCCCGCTTTGAAACTAAACCAGAGCAAAGTGTGTTTCACTTTGTGAAAGAAGAACTGTGAATTGCCACACAGTTGCAAGCTAAGTATCACAGAACTGATAAGGGACTTGTACAAATTACCAGTTTGTTTGGAGATGAGTGCTCTTTGCTATACCAAAAGAGGGCTTAGTTTAAGTCAATTTTCATTATAAAGAACATTGTTTTGAATTTTCAAACGTGTGTGTGTCTGAAATTTGTACCTGTGAATTTTTGGGAGGATTCTACCAGACAGCCCAACAGAACATGGCCCCATTCATTCTTTCATGTACACAGATCAGTCATCCTGGTCCCTTTGCAGAGAAAGAGCCCCAAAGCATGATGTTGCCACCCCCATGCTTCACAATAGGTATGATGCTCTTTGGATGTAACTCAGCATTCTTTCTCCTCCAAACACGACGAGTTGTGTTTCTACCAAACAGTTCTACTTTGGTTTCATCTGACCATATGACATTCTCCCAATGCTCTTCTGGATCATCCAAATGCTCTCTAGCAAACTTCAGATGGGTCCGGACGTATACTGGCACTTCAGGATCTAAGTCTCTGGCAACGTAATGTGTTACTGATGGTAGTCTTTGTTATGTTGGTCCCAGCTCTCTGCAGGTCATTCACTGGGTTCCCCAGTGTGGTTCTGAGATTTTTCCTCACCATTTTTGTGATAATTTTGACCCCACGGGATGAGATTTTGCGTGGAGCTCCAGATTGAGGGAGATTATCAGCGGTTTTGTATGTCTTTTATTTTCTAATTATTGCTCCCAGAGTTGATTTCTTCACAACAAGCTGCTTGCCTGTTGCAGATTCAGTCTTCCCGGTCTGGTGCAGGGCTACAATTTTGTTTCTGGTGTCCTTCAACAGATCTTTGGTCTTCACTATAGTGAAGTTTGGAGTGTGACTGATGTTGTGGACAGGTGACTTTTATACTGATAACAAGTTCAAACAGGTGCCATTACTACAGGGAATGAGTGGAGGACAGAGGAGCCTCTTAAAGAAGAAGTTTCAAGTCTGTGAGAGCCAGAAATCTTGCTTCTTTGTAGGTGGCCAAATGCTTATTTTCCACCATAATTTGCAAATAAATTCATTAAAAATCAGACAATGTGATTTTCTGGATGTGTTTTCTCATGTTGTTTCTCAGGGTTGTGGTCTACGTATGATGTCAATTACAGGTCTCTCTTGTCTTTTTAAGTGGGAGAACTTGCACAACTGGTGTCTGACTAAATACTTTTTTTATGTGTGTATATGTATGTGTGTGTGTGTGTGTGTGTATAATCATATAACTCTTTCATGGTACAAGCTGAGAAGAGGAGAACCTTTGATCTAGAGGTTAAAGCTACTTCCTTACGGGCAGTCTCCCCAGGTTCCAATCCCGGTAAGGGCATGGCTAGTTTATGAGAGCAAAATAGCTTCAGATACTGTAGATCTATACTAGCCTCCCTTCATTTTCATTATCAGCAAAAATATGTTACACATATAAAATATTGTTTGTTGGCTATAAAAATTTAACTGCCAATCCATCACCTTTATCCTCATCTTCTTTAGTGAGGCAGTGGTCGTTTTTGAGTGTGTTTGGACTCCAAAAGAAGTAGATCATGCTCTGCTTCAGTATTTATTTTATTTATTTGTCAAACATGTATAGGATAGTAGTAGTTTGTATAAGCATAAGTAAAAATAATGGTAAAAGAGGACAATAAGATAGTAGGACAGGAACGGTAGGCACAATGGTGCACTTATACATGCACCTTACAGACTTCTTAGAAACGGGGAGAGGTCAACTGCAGACAATCTAAGGTTAAAGGTTTTGCAGTTTGGAGAAGAAACCACAGTCAGGTAGTGCATTCCAGGCATTGTTCACTCTTACTAAAGTTGTATTTTCTCCAGTCGCCTTTAGAGTGGTTTACATTTAGTTTGAATCTATTAAGTGTTCGTGTATTGCTGTGGTTGAAGCTGAAGAAGTCATTAACAGGAAGGACATTTTGGTATATGATTTTATGAACTACATTTAGATCAGATCAGAGGCAATATAATTGTAAATCGTCTAATCCAAGTATTTCAAGTCTGGTGGAATAAGGTATTTTCTTGTGAGTGGAGGAGTGAAGGACTATTCTTCTGAAACATTTCTGGACACTCTTGATTGTATTACTGTCTGATAAGTGATGCGAATTCCAGACAGCTGAGCTGTATTCTAGAATTGGTACAACAAATATTTTGTACGCTCTGGTTAGCAGTACAATGTTGCCAGAGAAGAAGCTACATAAAATTAGATTGACAACTCTTAGTGCTTTTTTGGCACATGTCACAGTACATGTTTTTTTGGCATTCATGGTTTCCTACATGAATTATAGCTCCCTAGTCCCAACAGCACTCATGCATCCCCAGACCATGACATTCCTACCACCATGCTTGAATGTAGGCAAGACACACTTGCGGCGCAGGCGGAGTAACAGTCGGACACAAAGGTATGGGTATAATGGGGTCACTTTATTAAACCAAACTCCAAATTAACTATTTAACCAATTAAACCACGTGACCTGCAGGGGTGCACAAATCAAATGGGGGCAGAGTTAACTTTCAACAACCTCAACTGAGCAACTCTCAGGCGAAAGCTCCTTGCCTGGGTGCAGGGGCATGGTAAACTTACACCTGCCCCCTGCCCCTTGTCACACCCCCATGGCGTGTGTGATGGCTCGCCACTGGTCTCTGGTAAGCCCCAGCCAGCGAGCCTCAGGAGCGACCCCCTCCCCGAACCCAAGCCGGTCGAGCCCTGTAATCTGAGAAGGAGATCGCCCCTCACCTCACTAGAGGTGCCCCTAAAGGAGATCACACAGTTGCTGCTTATGCCCATTTCCGCCCCCTATCGGCCACTGCAGGTCCGCTATGAATTTGTCATTCTCCTCGTCTGTCAAATGTACCCCGTCCCGTCTATATAACGCTAACTGGGATGCTCTGATGTCGGGGTGATCTATCACTCCACCCCCCCGCCTGGAGTACCCACTTCTTCACTGCTCTGTTGACTCTCTTCCTGGCCCCATCTACCGCCTTAGGGTCTTTGGCATGCTCCAGCACCTCCGTGGTAAAATATTGGACCACAACACGCGTGTGTCCGGCCACCTTTCCCAAATCACCTGTAAGCCGTCCCAAATTTGCCACAGCAAGTCAACACCCGTCATTGCTCCCAAGTCATTTCCTCCCACATGTAAAATCAACCATCCCGGCACTCCCTGCACTTTCCCGCTGTTGAATAACAGGGGAAGCAAATCAAACCACCATAGTCCTCTACGGCCCAACCATTGGACAATCACATGCTGGTCCAGCTCCAACCGTGTGCCGGGCGTCATCACCTGGGCCCTCTTCTCGGCCTAGTACACCATGTTGTGGCCACAGATCAGAATCCTGCAGTGTGCACCCTGTTTGTTATCTAAAGGAAGGGAGGAAATAAAGCAGCATCAGAAGTGGCGGCGCAGACTGCACCCTTTCCCGCCCTACTCACCTAAGGGCGGATGTATGTCCAGAAGGCCGCTGATCTCCATCGGCCCATGGCACGTATGTCCGGTGTGCTGAAGCCCTCTTCAGCTGCAAAGGAAGCTGCGCCAATCCTAAAGGAGTGAGTCCCATATCGCCTGGGGTCCAAGCCCAGCCGGGACAAGGCCTTAGTCGTTACTGCCCAAAACTGGTATCTGGTGAGAGGCCCCCCAGAGGAATGACAGAAAAGCGGGCCCTGCTCTCTGCCCCTAAGGGCCCAGTATGCTGAGATTGCCCCCACGGGGCACATCTTCCTGTTGTTAGTCTGGGAAAGCTTAACCGTAACCCCCCATCCCCTTTGATCAGTCTTGGAGCTTCTCAGCCACAGGAATACCAAGCCCCGCCTGAATCTAATATCCCTAGCCGTCAAGGCGCGGCCGGAGCTATCGGACCTGGATGCCGCCAGAACCTCACTGATACGGAAAGCCCAAAAAAACAAAGTAACCACAGCCGCGTGGTAAAGTGCTGCCTCGTAATCTGAGCGGCACAGCCTGTCCCACATGTCACGCAGCCCCATTAGGTGAGCTAACTTGAGGGGACGCCTGCTGTCACCCTGAACCTGACCCTTTTCCCTGATCCAACCTTCCAGTGTTTTCCTAACCCTGAAGTCCCCCGTGGTGTCAGAAAAACCCCTTGACTTGGCTATAAAAGCCAAGCCTGCCAGCTTGCCCCGGATTGTCCGGGCTGTCAACCCCCGGTGCTTGCTAAGCGCGCAAAACTCAAGCAGGTGCTCCACCGGGGCCGGCCATAGCTGTTCGTATCCCCTGAGTTGACGGAAAGCCCAAAATTCCCTACCTGCCTGCTGGTAGGACCTCCTGGTGCTTGCGGCTATGGACATATCCAGTGCCTTGTTTATGTCGGCCCTTCAATCAGCCACAGGTGATGGGGGGCTGCCTCCGGGTGCTCCTCGGCCTGTGGGGCAAGCAGCCGGAACCTAGCCAACTGCCCCCTTGATAGTGCGTCAGCCACCCCGTTTCTAATCCCAGGGACATGGTGTGCTCGAAAGAGCATGTTACAAGCCAGGCACTTCACCACCATATGCCGCACCAGCCCCATCACCCGCTCATTCTTTGAGGAAAGTGTGTTGACCACGTGTACCACTGCCATGTTATCGCACCAGAAATGTACTGTCTTCCCTGTGAAACTGGGGGACCAAAGTTCAATGGCAACTACAATCGGGAATAATTCTAGAAATGTCAAATCCCTGCAAACCGCGGTACCCCGCCACTCATGCGGCCAGTCAGCCCGAAACCATCTATTCTTCCATATAACGCTGAAACCAGCCGTCCCGGCCACGTCAGACTTCACCTGCAAGTCCCCTTTCAGCAGCACATCTTGTCTCCAAAAAGATACCCCATTGTATGTATCCAGAAATTGCTGCCACACCCCTAGATCCTTCCTAACGCTAGCTGCCAAGCGAATCCTGTGGTGTGGCTTGCTCAGGCCGACCGTCGCCTGATAAAGTCTATACATGAATGCCCTCCCCGGCGCTATCACACAGCATGCGAAATTCAACAGTCCAGCTAGCTCCTGAACCTGCTTGAGGGTCACCCTCCTGGCTGCTCGAACAACCTTCACTGTATCCTTAAGTCTGGCCAACTTGTCCTCAGGTAGCCTGCACGTTTGCGCCACCGAATCTACCTCAATGCCTAGAAAGGTAAACCTGGTGGTGGGCCCCTTGGTTTTCTCATGGGCAAGAGGCATGTCCAGATCTGTGCATAAGTCCTGAAATCCTGACATCCCCCGCCGACATTCGCCAGAGCCAGCAGGCCCTGCGAAGAGGAAGTCATCGAGATAATGTACCACTGACCTAATCCCTGTGCCCTTCACGTGGGCCCACTCGAGAAACGAACTAAATTTCTCAAATAAAGAGCACGACACCGAACAACCCATCAGTAGGGCCCTGTCCACGAAGAAGCCATCCTCAAACTGAAAACCCAGGAGGTCAAAATCATCGGGGTGAATTGGTAAAAGTCGAAAGGCCGACTTAATATCACATTTGCCCATCAGGGCCCCCACTCCACACCCTCGAACCATCGATATTGCCGCCTCAAAGAGTGTGTAGCGCACTGAGCACAGTTCCTCCAGGATGTGGTCATTTACTGAGTCACCCGGGGGGGAGGACAAATGGTGAATGAGCCGGAACTCCCCGGCTGCTCTCTTGGGCACCACCCCCAAGGGGGATACTCGCAAGGAGGGCAGAGGTGGCTCCGTAAAGGGGCCCACCACCCGGCCCTCCCGCACCTCCTTCATAATCTTTTCGCATACCCCATGCCCCATGCCAGCTACTGACTTCAAATTATCAGCTAGGCAGGCATTCCTAGGCCCCTCATATGGTATCCTAAAGCCCTCAGAAAAACCCTTAATCAAAAACTCAGCACCTTTCCTGGGTCGATAGCCGGTAAGTCTGTCCCTTAACCTGTCCAACCTAACGGGGGTTGGGCCCCTTACTCTGAGCTCCTCCTGGATGAGCTTTGGGGGGGGGCCCTGCTTCCTTGTTGCCGCCTCCCCCCTGCCTTTGTAACATGCTGAGGTTGGGTGCCTACTGTTGCACAGTGTACAGGCATGGCGAAAGCGACAAACCGGCCTTGAGCAGGCCCCCCTTGCTCCGTACTCATAACAGTACGCTGTGCTCCGAAAGGACGAACCTGACCCACTACGCTGTGTATGGCCCTGGGTCCCCGAACCCACTGCGGGGCGGGGGAGGGTAGCTTCCTTTCCCTGTGTCAGCAGCAAGTGACCAGTGGGCGTCCGCCCGCTAGCCGGGGTAGCCGCTTGCTGTGTAGCCTGAAGCCATAGATCGTTGTGTTTCATGTCCCAAGGCCAATGCCTATTATGTGCGGCGAACCTACGAAATGTCTCATCGTACTGTTTCCAGGCCTCACCCCCAAACTCCTGGTACGCCTTCAAAATCAAATTGATATACAGTATGAGTTCGTGGGTCTTGTGCACGTCATCCTCTACTACCACTGAAGGGTAAGCCAAAAAGGCATATGACCACGCTAATATCCCCTTATCCATCTTATTGTCTTTTGGTTCATCAGACCCCTTCTTATCATCTCTGTCCTTGTCCTTTTTTGACTTCTCAGGTAGTAATATGCTAAAGATATCCACATATGCCCCACGCCATATTTTCTGCTTAAGGGCCTGCGACATATGCATGCTCAGTGGGGTGTCTGGGAGGCCAGGGGCTAAAGGGTTGTCACTGTCACCCTCGTAAGGGTCGGTGGACTCCGTTGCGGTCGACTCGAAGCTATCCTTTGACATGTCCCTTCTCCTCCTGCCCCGTTTTGCCACCTCCCGTCTGCGCCCCCTCCCCCACACCTGTGCTGCCGTGCGTGAGCGCCATGTCCTGTGTGCCCTATGTGTTCTGCATTTAACGGCCTGCTGCCTGCCTCGTGGCCCCCTTGGACGGGACCACCGATGCTTAGGCACAGGGCACTCACCCCAATGCGAAGAGTCATCGTCGGCATCCTCAGAGCAGGAAGCTGTCCTGCTTACCCGCTGTCTCTTGCGCTTCTTCTTTGTGTGACGCTCTGATCGCTCCTTCTGGGACCGCTCCGCCGATTCTGAGGAGCTCCGCATCTCATCCGCGCTTGTGGTGCCCGTGGCACCCTCCTGCAGGGGCCCTCTCCTCTTCCTCAGCCTCTTATCCAGTTTCTCGAGTAAGGCAGATAACAATTGTGAGGAAACCAAGAGTGAATCATCACCTGCACCCTCCTTCCTGGCTGTCCTCACAGTAGGGGCCCCCTCGTCGGATATGCTGAGCTCTGAGCCACTGGGTTCCCCTTCCTTGGGTCCCGAGGCCTCAGCAACCCTTCCACGTGGCCCCTGTGATGGGGCCCACCCCTGGAGACGGCCTTTTGCCTTCGAAGTTGGCCCCCTGCAGCTTGCCGCCCGTCCCCTGTGGCCTCCTTCCACCCTGGAGCTTCCTTCTCCCTCAGGCCTCCTCGCCTGCTTGGCCACAGGGGCCTCCATCCAAGCCCTCTTGGGGGCCCTCTTCCTCCACGTACGGCGGAGCTGATGGGGGGGTGCCCTGCTCGCCATCCTCCTCCACCGCTGCCCTCCGCTGGGCTCCCGCCTTCCTTTTACTGCCACGAGCCATCGCAGCAGCCACCCACACAAAAAGGCCACCTAATGGCCTCCGCACCAACCGCTAGCCCTCCGCCCGCTACAAGCCTGAGTGCTGGCTGCCTGAAGCCGGCTGCGCCGTCCGCTTCCTTCTTCGGCCTGTGGATCCTGTCCCTCGCTGCGTCACTGTCTCTGTGTGCTGCTGCGGTCTGTCCCACGAAGCCGGGCAAAGAGGAACTGCACCACGAGGCAGCCCCTTTTATAGGGCTGCCTCCCTCTCGCCCGGTACCAATCGGTGCCCAGCGCACCCAACAGACGTCACTGCGGCCCCCGATGATGACGTGGGGCCGCAGGCTCCGCCCCGTAATGGCGGCCTCCTTCTCCTGGCCACGCCGCAACGACCGCCGTCTGGGGTGAGTCGCCAACGGGCATTGTCTTTGTATTCCAAACAGGTTTATCTTGGTCTCAATGGACTACAGAACATGGTTGCAGAAATCCATGTCCTTAGTCTGCAGCAAACATTTGTGGGCTTTCTTGTGCATCATCTTTAGAAGATATTTACTTCTGGGACCACAGCCCTGGAGGCCAATTTGATACAGCACACGGTGCATGGTCTAAACACTGACAGGCTGACCCATCCCCAACCCTTCAACCTCTGCAGCAATACGTCTACCTAATTTCAAAACATTAATCCTTCGGATATATGATACTTGCATAAACTATTAAACATTAATAGTGTTAATGTTAAACATTAAACATTGTAATACAAAGTGTTGTTGCTTTGGTCTACTCAATTACATTCATATAGCTAGCTCTAGTCATATTGCATTTATATATCACAGCACATGGGAGATTTTAAACTGGAAAACATAATAGTGTTTATAACTCTTAATATACAAGGTCCCTGTTCAGACCAGTGGACAATAATGGACTTTTTTCTTTCACCCCACCCCCCCATGGATATAATAAGGCCTTCACATTTTGTGTTACAGTAAATATTTGCTATTAGTCATAACATAGTTCTTCCTTCCACTACCCACACAAACACACACAAATATAAAAAGAACTTTTTAGAAAATGGAATAAACATGTTATTTATGTAATTTATCTAGCCCAGTGATGGTGAACCTATGGCACGAATGCCACAGGTAGCACGCGGAGCCATATCTGCTGGCATACAAGCCATTGATCCAGCTCAGCTCAGTATGCATGTGTGTGCCGGCTAGCTGATGTTTGGCTTGTATAGAGGCTCTGGAGGGTGTTTTTGGCTTCCAGAGAGCCTCCGGGGGAGTGAGGAAGGGTGTTTTTACCCTCTTCCAGCTCCAGGGAAGCCTTTGGAGCCTGGGGAGGGCAAAACATGAGCCTACCTGGGCCACCTATTTGTTGTTTTCGGCCTCCAGAGGGCCGGGGGGGGGAAGAGGCATTGAATTATGGGTGTGGGCACTTGTGCATATGCAATAGTGCATGCCCATGGTCTTTTGGCACCCGAGGAAAAAAAGGTTCACCATCACCGATTTAGCCATTCCGTAGCTTCTATCTAGTATATGATTTAAGATTCATATACTTATTCAACATAATGCACTAATTGATACAACTCTGGGCAGAATTTAGTATTGCTAAATCAATGGTTGTAAGAGTATGCAATTTGAAAGAATATTCCCTGTTATTATTCAAGCTCCATACCTAAGTCTATGATAAAATCATCTGTTGCCCCACAGAAAATGGTTGTGGTACATTAATTTATTTTTTTATTTTTTCCAGAACATTTTAGCTTTAAGAGGCTTTAGGCCATGTAACTCAACCAGATAAATATATGCGTTTACATCTGTAGGTTCCACCAGGAAGGTGCCCTTGGTTCACTTCGCTTTGGGCTATGGTACCAGCCTGCAATTTTAGAAAGCTATGTCTTGATAAGATGAATATTACTGTCTCTTTAATCATTGCCACGATCATTTTGGCATGAACAATTTAGTCTAGCTCTTCAAGTATATTTCATAAAAGCACTGTGTTAAAACTCTTCCTCTACCTCTCATGGAGACATGTTACTTTTGGAACTTGCATCCAGATGAATGTTCCTAGCATTGTTTGTTTCTTTTACTGATAACTTTATTGTACAAAAGGAACTGTCCATAGTTGTTAGGATTCTGATTAAAGAACAATAAATATTAAGGATGCTACAGAAATAGTAGTTTCTGTGATGCAATTTATAATTAATGTTTTAAACTATGTGCCCAGGAGTATGGATTCTATGAGATGAGGCAGGCAATTTGTGGAAATGTACAGGTTTTTTTTTTTTTTACAATGAATGATATTGTCAGGCAAATGATACCTTGGAATTCATGTTTTTTTGGGGAAATAAGCTTTGTCAGTATGAGCAATTGCTTTTTGAATATACAAATATATTGTTGATAAACAAAAGCAATGATGAAAAAAGTCTGCATGGCTCCATTTATCTATCAACTAGACTATTTCATAAATATCCATGTCATACATATATGAAAAAGGAAAACTTTTGTCAATATAGGTTAATCGATGCATCTTCTACCAATTTAGAACTAGGTTGAGGTAGTCTTTTTACTTTGTGAATGAAACAATGATTGAAAAATTTGAAATAGACTGAAACAAGATCAAAGTGAGAGTAGGCAAATGTTGAAAACACACAAAGATAAAGAGGGTGAGTATCAACCATTGGATGGGATTAAACAATTATAAACAATCCCCCCTAGTATGGAAACAGCATCAGCTCCATCATAGGTACTAATAGCATTTTCTGAAACCACAAATGTGATAAACACATACAAAAATATTCCAGAACCTCATGAAAAGACAACAATAAAATAGGATCTAGAGTCCTCGGAGGAGGGTGGCATAAAAGTCCTATAAATAAATAAATAAAATAAAACATTCATAATAAGCAAACAATCAGTGACTATAGAACTTGATTTTCTTCCTAGGTATGTGATTAATAAATGAATACTAGAGTGAAAGTGTATAGAAAAATAAATAAATAAACATGATGAAGTTGACCAACAATCTGAGAGCATCATTTGAATATTGTCTGTTTTGTCTCCTTCCTTGGCTCTTTTTTCTCCAAACCCATTCTTGGAAAGAAAATGTAAGAAAGTATGAAAGTATGAAAGAAGCATATTTTTTTAGATTAAATACTTTTCTATCGTACTGTAGCAGTTAAATACCATTGGATCAGATTTGGGAATATTTAGTTTGCCAGAATATTATTTTCAAAATATTCTTCAAACAAAGCTGATTTGTTTCTTTGATTATGTGCCATCAAGTTTATAACTCATTGGGACAACATAGATTTCGGTAAAATATAATTGACATCTACTTCCTTGGGCCAATGCTTGGGTACTCAGTCATTATTTTACTTGAAAAAATAAGTAATTTATTTCAATCTTATAGCAAAAATATTTGTTCAAAATGCTTCAAAATTTGTCTTCACATAGTTCTAGTTTATCAGGTAGACCAGACAGGAAACATGACCAGAACAACTAATTTAACTTGATTGTAAAGTTTCATTAACAGAATCTTGCATGTCTGAAATGGGAAGGGGGAAATCTCTTTGAATCTCTTTCCTCGCCCACCTTCCTGCTACAGGAAGACAGTAGGAGACAGTGTAACACTATGCATTCAAGGTCTTTCATCCAACCATAGATGCATGGATGCATAGTGTTACGTTGTCTCCCATGGCCATTCCCACATACCATTACTGATAGCTGAGTTCATGATTGATTTATTTTTTGTCTTCTGTTTAGATTGTTTGTATCCACTGCAGGGGAATACAGCTACTTCGCTCAGTAATTTTATTTGGTTTAGGTATTTTCCTTGCCCTGCCCAATTCTTCAAAGAAACAGGAACAGACAACATCGTTAAATGCATGTCTAGGAAATAAGTATACCTAATATACCTTATATTAAGTGTAAACTTGATTGTCCTCAAGCAAATAACAATAACGATATTATTTCTCTAAAAAGTTTTTAAAGAAATATATTAAATTGAATTCTTGTTTGAAAAAATGCAATTTACATTGACTTCTGTAAGTCAATGTCATGACAAACTACTTCTAAAAATTAAATCCTACGGCAACTCAGGATTCCTCTATAGCTGGATAACTGTGTTCCTATCAAATAGACAAGTTGTCAAAATAGGGAGTGACATATCTAATCTAATCTTGTTCCGGTTAACAGTGGCGTATCCCAAGGCAGTGTTCTTGGACCAACACTCTTCATACTCTATATAACTGACCTTTGAGATCACATTACAAGCAACTGCGTTCTCTTCGCCGCCGATGTAAAACTTTTCAATACTACTGATAACAATTATTCTCCAAAAAGACCTTGACTTTGTGTCTGAATGGTCAAACATCTGGCAACTCCAAATCTCAACCAAGAAATGTTCTGTCCTACATATTGGCAAAAAGAATCAGAACACCAAATACAAGCAACAACAAACAAGACCTTACAGACAACCCTCACTCCATGAAAGAACTTGGAATACTCATATCAAATGACCAAAGTGCCAAAGCCCACTGCAACAACATAACCAAAAAGGCTTCAAGATTTGTTAACCTAATCCTACGTAGCTTCTGCTCTGGTAATCTCACACTACTAACCAGAGCATACAAAACTTTTGCCAGATCAATCCTTGAATACAGATCATCTGTCTGGCACCCACACAGTATTTTGGACATTAACACTGTAGAAAATGTCCAGAGATACTTTACTAGAAGAGCCCTCTACTCCTCCACTTGCAACAGAATACCCTATGCAACTAGATTTACAATCCTAGGTTTAGAAAACTTAGAACTACGTCACCTTAAACATGACCTAAGCATAGCCCATAAAATCATCTGCTACAATGTCCTTCCTGTCAACAACTACTTCAGCTTCAACCACAACACATGAGCACACAACAGATACAAACTTAAAGTAAACCGCTCTAAACTCAACTGCAGGAAATACGACTTTAGTAGCTGAGTAGTTGATGCATGGAACTCACTATCTGACTCTAGTATCATCACCTAACTCCAAAAACTTTACCCTTAGACTATCCACTTTTGACCTCTCCTGATTCCAAAAAGGTCAGTAAGGGGTGTGCATAAGCGCACCAGCATGTCTTCCATTTCTGTCCTAATGTTTCTCTTTTACTAGTATTATGTATATAAACATTGTTATATCTTTGTATACCACCAATATGTACTTGACGAAACAATAAAATAAAACAATAAAATAAATAAATCTGCATACAACACAAAAGCTGCAGTTCTGGATTTGCATTCATCTTGGAAATAAGTAATCATCTGGTACAAGTGACTTTTCCAATGCAGATTAAGAGAATATACATAGTTGGTAAGACTGTAATTATGGAGTTATAACAACTGGGCTGGTTTATTTTTTGGTTTGAAATGTTCTATGGCTTATTTTCAATCTGTGGAAGAGTTTGGAATTTACAGTACTTTCATATTTTTTAACCATTGTCCCCACTTCCTCATACAATTTTTACTGCATTACTTAAATTTATTCTGTTCTCTGAATTGAGATTTTATGTCTGATTTCATGTTTACTACAAACAGCCACAAAAGTTTCAGGCTAGTGCCATAAAAAAGCTCTACCATTTGTGATAGTTCTGTAAGGATTACTGGATTATCTCTGACAAACTTTGACTATTTTTACATATATTCCCCAATAGCTTCTCTGATCTTTAGTAAATAAATTGGATAGTTACTACAGTCAACCTAACTCCTTGCCTACTGTTATAAGCAGACATATACAGTGATCCCCCGGTTATTGCGTCCCCGACCATTGCGAACAGGGTAATTTGCGATTTTTGAACCCGGAAGTCAAAACACCATCTGCGCATGTGTGCCCTTTTTTTCTATGGGCACGCATGCGTAGATGGCGCCCGGCAGATCAGCTGCTGGGCGGCTTCCCTGGGTCTTCCCCCTCTTGCTGGCGGGAGGGCGAGTGGCGGGCATCAGCAAGGAGTTTCCCCACCGCCCACGCAAACTCCTCGCTGCCGCCCGCCCTTCGCCCGCCCACGCCGTTCATTCTCGCCGCTTTCCACCTGAGTCCTGAAGCGAATTCGCTTCAGGACTCAGGTGGAAAGCGGCGAGAGCGAGCGCTAGTGAACGGCTTGTCCGCTGCTCGCTCGCGCGTCCCGCGCCCACGCCATTCATTCTCGCCGCTTTCCACCTGAGTCCTGAAGCGAATTCGCTCCAGGACTCAGGTGGAAAGCGGCGAGAGCAAGCCGCCTGCCTGCCCGCTAGCGAGGAGCCGAAGATTGGGGGCGGCGCGGCTGTTTTAAAACGTCGCCGCCAGCATGGGGGGCTTCCTAGCAGCCCCCCAAACCCGGGTTGGGGGTCCGGGGGGTGCTGGCAAGCCCCCCATGCCGGCGGCGACGTTTTAAAACAGCCGCGCCGCCCCCAATCTTCGGCTCCTCGCTAGCGCTGCGGAAGTAAAAACACCATCTGCACATGCGCAGATGGTGTTTTTACTTCCACAGCGCTATTTCGCGAAAACCCGCTCGTTGCGGGGGGGTCCTGGAACGGAACCCTCGCAACGAGCGGGGGATCACTGTATTCAGATTCATGAGCCAGGGTAGCGCAGTGGTTAGAGTGCAGCACTGCAGGCTACTTCAGCTAACTTCCACCTGTAGTTCAGTAGTTCAAATCTCACCACTGGATCAAGGTTGACTCAGCCTTCCATCCTTCCAAGGTGGGTAAAATGAGGACCCAGCTTGTTGGGGGGAATATGCTGATTCTGTAAATCACTTAGAGAAGGCTGTAAAAGCACTATGAAGTGGTATATAAGTCTAAACGCTATTGCTATTGCTATTCATAAATGGACACAGGATGTAGAATTTTGCAAGTTACACAATCTTTCAATGACACCATTTGAATACCACCAACATT
Organism: Erythrolamprus reginae; assembly: GCF_031021105.1. Lineage (NCBI taxonomy): Eukaryota > Metazoa > Chordata > Lepidosauria > Squamata > Dipsadidae > Erythrolamprus > Erythrolamprus reginae. The sequence continues at coordinate 48,629,885 of NC_091956.1, forward strand.
GACAAAATCACTATCAATTGCAAAAGGTGGCTTTATTTTAAATAGCTTATGTCCTATGCTAATAGTTTTAACATATTCAAATAATAACATCTGCCTCTCCTATGTCCATGGGAAGCACTTGATAGGGGACAAAAATGTCAAATCCAACACTTTGCTAACTCTACAATCAGCCAAAATAATAATAATTTAGTAAACTTGTATACCACCTGAGTCTCAGTAAATCAGAAAGTCTAACAATAATTTTTAAAAATTGCAATGCAATCAATGAAACAAAAAAACATTACTAAATGCTTTTTTTGCATTCTATTATCAAATAAAATTACTTATTTTTGTTAAATAACTACAAATTCAAAACAATAACAACAAACTAAAAACAACTGAATTAGAAACACTATAAATTCCTATTTTACTTATTGCCATATCTTGGATTTATGTACTTCTTGGTTTGGTTACATTTTGGTTATATAAAAATATGATTTTCTTTTTTTTTTTTTGGAAACAGAAATAATTTCCATACAGTTTCTGTTTATAGTAATATTTTATAAGATTGTTTATTATTATGTTAAACACATGAACAAACACACAAGTCCACAGGAAGTGACTTTTCTTATAAATTAAGCAGAAAAACGACTACAGATTTTGATTTATATGGTCACTTTTATAATAACTAGAAATGTATTCCTCCTTTCTTCTCTGCTATCGAAGCCAGAAATTGAGGGTTTATGGATCATCAGGTAGTGAAGATACCTTTCCTACTGTACATTGTTTATGTTCATAAGTAATTTTGTTTCTAGATAAATTTTCAGTTAAATAGAATCTACTCCATTTCAGTGTTCAAAGTAGTATATATTGGTACATATTGGATTGCTGAAAGTACTTTTTAAATACTTTATGCGTAAGTGGAAATATGTATTGTTTTATAACTGTATTCGTCTATTTTTGTATTTTACTATACAAGCATAGAAAATAGAAAATTAATCAAATGAAAGGGTGCAATAAGCAGAAGAAAACATTTTTCCATGAATTTGTTACAGCAGTTAATAAAATTTACGTGGGTCTATAGCAGTGATGGCGAACCTATGGCATGGATGCCACAGGCTGCACGTGGAGCCATATCTGCTGGCACACAAGCTATTGCCCTAGCTCAGCCCCAACATGCATGTGTATGCTGGCCAGCTAATTTTTGGCTTGCACAGAGGCTCTGGGAGAGCATTTTTGGCTTCTAGAGAGCCTTTGAGGGAATGGGGGAGGGTGTTTTTACCCTTCCCAGGCTCCTGGAAAACCTTTGGAGCCTGGGGAGGGCAAAACACAAGCCTATTGGGCCCACCAGAAGTTAGGAAACAGGCCGTTTTTGGCCTCCAGAGGCCTCCACTGGGTGGGGGAAGCTGTATTCACCCTCCTCAGGCATTGAATTATGGGTGCGGGCACTCATGTATGTGCACGCCCACGCTCTTTCGGCACCCGAGGAAAAAAGGTTCACCATCACTGGTCTATAGTCTTGGCATTGCCTGCCAATCACAGAAAATATTGTTATATCTTTCAAGTAATTTGCATGTGAAAATACGTTTAATATCTTGTCAAACATCTTCTCTTAGCTATAGCCTTCTAGCTAAGAGATTCATTGGAAAGTTCTGGTGAATGTTTTAGGTATAACCAGAAGCCATGATGATGTCAAACTATTGTTATGGGTCTGATTTTGCAAATCACAATTTGTGCTGTTTATGGTATGGCATCATGATTAATATGATAAAACCTGTGTCCTCTTCACCTCAACCCTGTGAATATCCAATTTGAGATATGATATTGTGAGCAGTCAATGATAAATAACAGTTCAGTGCAATTCAGAGGCTACAAAGCAGTGTTGATATCTGACTGACTGTCCTGTTTTCAAGCAGATTAAACATATTAATAAGAATATTCTAATGCAAAACATGTAAGATGAAAAATAAACAAAAATAAGCTAGTGTTACTTGGGAATTAACCTGTTAAAGAAAAACATTTGAAAAGAAGTGTTGAAAATTATAAGCCTCTTTTCTAACCAAAGAGCTTCCAGGTGCCACTTTGACACTCAGAGAAGCAGAGCCTAAAGGCATAGGGACTGTTGGTGACACACAATCAAAGACATGAGCAGGTGCAGCTATAGACTCTCCCTCAGGCTCTGATGATCCTTTGAGAGTGATTACTAAAAAACAAAACAAAACAAACACCCAGCAGTTTGCACATAGCATTCATGGGTAGTTATTAAAAATGTTTTTTTTATAAGAAACGGATGCTAATGTTCTTCTTGGCAGATGAAAATGAATGTTTATAAAAGAATATCATAAACAATGGAGGATCAGTCTGCAATAAATTGAAGAAATTGTGTTTTAGCATATCAACTTGTTTAGAGTTTAGGGTTTGTCTAAATAGGGTGGGCTTGCATCCTATTACAAATTAAGATTTTGTTAAAATACTGTATTTTAAATTCCCATAATCCTCATATAAGATTACATACAGAGATAATTCAACAGGAACAATGAAAACCACTCTATTTTCAGAGTTGAACTATGTTCCAAAGAAAAGTTAGCATAGTTAGAAGACTGTTGACAATTATGTAGTTGTAACCGAAATAGAATTGTTACTCAAACTCAAAGTGAGAAAGTTTAAAATCTGGTTGCTCAAATCTCAGAAAATCAGTTTCAAACATTAGAGAAATAACTCAATGTAAATACTATATAACATACTAATGAAGGTCACATTGGACTGTTGTCTTTAAGCTTAAATGTAAATTGAATTCAAAATGAGATTTATTGCCTAAATAGTGCTCAATGAAAGAAAGAAAACAATCAGAACTGAGTTGTGGCTTTCATGTTGGCTGAATTTACAATAATGAATTGTCTGCTTCAATTATAAGTTTTAAGCAGCATCACTGATAATTGCAATTTTCAAGATCTTTTTTTAGCAAAGTGTTGTTTATAATGATTCAGCTCTCTGCATAACTTCAGTCTATTTCAATGACTGAAGTTTTACTTTATAGAGATTTGAAGCACAATCTAGACACATTCCTAATAATTACACCTCGCATTATTCTAACAACATCATTTCTTTAATCAATTGGTATCAATATAGTCCCCTTTCCCACAGAAAGGAAGCAACTCCACTGATAGTGCTGTAAAGATTCAGACAAGATTAGCAGTATTTCACCTAGATATTTTAATAACCACAGTTGACCTAGATTTGCCACATGTGATTAAATGGAGACATAGGTTAGCCTAATGTCTCTTTCACAGATGGGGGGGGGGAGAGACAGGAAAGCTTTAAATAACTGCTATGTGGCCTGAAAACTGGCTTCTAGCCAGGCTACTAGAACTGGGCTGCAAAATCTAGATGATCATTAGATTATAACAAAAAAGACACAAGAAACTCTCATCTTTTGCTGTCACCCTCTGGTCATGTGGCTGTTTGGCAACCAAAGCTGCTGTCTTAGGCTATAATTTATCTGATTGCAGAAATAAAAATAAACCATTCTTTAAAATTATATTAAACAGGAACTAGGGAAAACCGATTGCATATGTTTTATTTGTGCTAATGAAACACTATAAAAATGCCACATGTACAGTTATTCCAGGTTGTTCATTTCTGAAGTTACAGTAAATATAAACATGTCTCTAATTTATTTCCAATTATATATTAGCTTTGGCATTTAATGCAGTTGGCATCATTTCAGGAAAGCAAGTTGCATAGATTCTTTTCCTCATAGACAAGATTTTGAAAGTATCTTTTATTTGTAAAATATTTGCAGTAACAAAACTCTCTTTTGACATTCAGATTTGTGAGTTGACATATAGACTTGCAGTAACAGAACTCAACTATTGTAATCTCTCTCTTTTTTCTGAAGAAATTTTGTTTTTACGATAGCAGCAAAATAGCTAGATGGACACTTGTTGTTTCCTTTTCCTTCCATTTGATATATGTGAAAGAAATATAGCAGAAGAAATGCATGTTAATGGAAACCATTGGTACAAAAGACACTGTTAAAGTTGTTCATGTAATATGACTCAATAATGGAATAAGGACAGGACTACATTTCCATGATATCTACACATTGTTTCAGGTCAATTAAGGTTGGCAAGACTTCTAGTCCCTAAGTGTTACTATGTGATGGGATCTAAAAAGTGTGCCTTTTTGGGGCAGCCTCTGCCCTACGGATTACTTTGCGACTTGAAGTTTGGCAGTAACTTTTATAAAGCTTTGAAGATCAAGCTGTTATAGAATTAGATAACTACACATTAGAAGTTTGACTTGGTGCCAGGTTTTATTGTTTTTAATGTTTATAATGTATTTAGTTTTATAATTTTAACATGGTTTTATATGTTGTTTTAAGTTTTGATTTGGAGCTGCCCAGAGTTAATCATAAAACAGAAGTTTCAAGTTCAAGTTTCAGGTTTTATTGGATTTATATGCCACCCCTCTCCGAAAACTCTACATATCCTGTTTTTCCCAAAATAAGACATCCCCTGATAATAAGTCTAATCGGGCTTTTGAATACATGGCAATAAATGCTTATTTCAGGGTTCAAAAAAATATAAAACAGGGTCTTATTTTCAGGGAAACATGGTAAATGTTTTAAATAAACCAATAAATAAATTGCAAAATAAGGGAATTCAAAGCAAAGCTAAAAGCTAAACAACTTATACAAATTATATAAGTAGTATGGTTGTTCTCTCATGTCAGACTCCAATACTTTCTCAGATATGAGAAATACTCCTACACTGTAAATGATATACATAACTGGTCGTTGAGGTGGTGGGATGGGGGATAAATTACTGTATTTTTCAGTGTATAAGGCACACCTCCCTTAAAGAGGCTGTTAATTTGGGAGCGTCATATATTGCCCCCCGGAAGCGGAGTAAAGACGCTGAGACGTATTGTGGATTAAATAAGGGTCATTTATTAAATTAACATAAATTTAAATAAATTTGAATAGATTAAATCACCCTTTAAAGGATGCCCAAAGGAGCATGTGCAGTCGCTTCTAATTGCTCATTTCCACCCCTAACCTGCCACGGAGGGGGGGGTCAGATCTCAATCTTGGCCCCCCGACCCCTACCCAGCCTCCTAAGCCAATTCCTGGAGGCTCCTCTGCAGGTCCGACAGGAATATGGCATTCCCCTCATCTGAGAGGTGAACGCTGTCGGCCTGGTAGAGCCAGGGCTTTCCAAATTTAATCAGGGGATGTTTCACTATGCACCCCCCCCCCAACTTCCTAACAACCTTCCCAATGGCCTGGTTGACCCTTAACCTGGCCTTATTAACAGCTTTGGGGGATACAGCATTCCGCCAGACCAGTCTGGGGAGAATTTCAGACCACACGATACGTGTGTCTGGAAATGCAGCAGCGATGGCCCGAAGATCATCACGGGCTTGGATGCTCACTGCCAAGCCACTCAGAACATCGAGGTCATTGCCCCTGAGGTGGATCACCAACAACTTGGGGGCTCTCTCGGACTGGCACCGGCCAAAAAACAGGGGGAGGAGCCCATCCCAACGCGACCCATCCAAACGACATCCATCTTCAAGCCCAGGGACAGCTGCGAACCGATGTGAGACTTTGCTGCAAAACATCCGGCCCAAAAAACGAAACTGTGGCTACAGAGCCAAACAACGCGCCGGGAACCAGAAACGGCTGAAAAACAAACAGACAATTAAACCAGCCAATAACGGGGACCCTATTGAGAGGGCCTTACGTAAGAACGGAAGGCAGTGGAGCTCCAGCGGCCGATGGCCATGATGTGGCGGTCTGTAAAAGCAGCAGTTGCAGCCGCGGTGGCAGCACCTATACAAAAGGAATGTGTGCCGAACCTGGAAGGGTCCGCACCTACTTGCTCTAGGGCCCGTGATGTGACTGCCCAGAATTGATACTTGGTCAAAGGGGCCCCATTACTGTGGCAAAAGAAATATCCCGGGCCTTCACCGTGAGATGCGCAGAAGGCGGCCAATGCTGCCACTGGGCACACTGCCTTGTTTGTCGTTGGTGCCAATGTGATCTCCATGCCACGACCATGCTGATCCATTTTGGACTGGCGCAGGCAGATGGAAACCCCTGTTCCCTGAAAATGCACATCGCTCCATTGGAGCGCGGGCAAGCTAGCATCCCTAAAAGAGGTGGCCAAAACCTCGCTTACCCTGAATGCCCCAAAGAAAAGTGGTGTAGCTGTTGCATGGAAAAGGCTGGCTTCGTATTGTGAAGTACACACAAGTAAACCATGTTTGGCTTAAGGCCGACAGCTGTGATATGGACAATGGTTGCCGGGCATCGGCCGCTGGCCGTGGGGGATCCCGGAACCATCCCTCTAACATCCTTCTAACGTGGAAATCACTACAGGTGTCAAGAAACCCTCGAGCCTTGGCGAGAAACGCCAGGCCCGCTAGCTTACCCTTGATGGTTTTAACATTTAAACCACGTTGGTGTAACAGCACGCAGTGCTCCAACAACTGATCAATTGGTATGGGCCAGACCTGCCTGCAGCCCTTGCTAGCCCTAAAATCCCCAAACACCTTACCTGCCCTATGATAAGCAGCCCGGGTGTTTGGAGCTATTGACAACCCAATGGCCCAATCTGCCTCCTGTCTCCAGGCTCCACAAATGCCGTGGCATCTTGTCTGGTGTGCTCTGTACCCTGGGCACCAACGCCTGGAACCTGGCCAGCTGTCCACTGGATAAAGCATCAGCTGCACCATTCTCTAATCCAGGAACATGGCGTGCTGTGAATAATGCGTTGAGAGCCAGAGCTCTACTGATGAAAAAACAAACCAGGTGCATTACCCTTTCGTTTTTGGATGACAAGGAATTTACCACATGGACAACCACCAAATTGTCACACCAGAAATGGACCGTCCGGTTGGCGAGCTGTTCTCCCCAAAGTTCCATTGCTACCACTAGGGGAAAAAATTCCAAAAAGGTGAGATCCCTACAAATGCCACCCGCCGCCCACTCAGCTGGCCATGAGGAGTGGCACCACCTATCTCCTAGAATCACCCCGAAACCAAGGGCACCCAAGGCGTCAGAGTGCAATTGCAAGTCTGCTTGGAGAAGCAAATCTTGCCACCAGAAGGAAACCCCGTTAAAGTGGGCCAGGAATGTCTGCCAAACTTGCAAGTCTTCCCTGGCCCCTGCGTTGAGCCACACCCATTGATGGGGCGAGCTCAATCCCTGCATGGAAGAATACAGTCTGCGTAAAAATGCCCTACCGGGAGCAATTACCCGGCACACGAAATTAAGCAGCCCTGTTAGCTCCTGGAGTTGTTTGAGGGTTACTTTCTTAAGGCCAGACACCTTCTCCAGCTTGAGCCGTATCTTCACCAGTTTCTCTTCCGGCAGTCTGCAAGACTGCGTGGAAGAGTCTAACTCTATGCCTAAGAAGGAAATCCTGGAGGATGGCCCTTCTGTTTTCTCTGGCGCTAGGGGCACCCCCAGGTAAGAACACAGCCCTTCAAATGCCACCATTAAGGCTTGGCATTGGGGCTTGCCTGCCGGGCCTGCCACCAGGAAGTCATCCAAATAGTGGATGACTGACCTGGATCTCGTTCGCCTCCTGAGTGCCCACTCGAGGAATGTGCTGAAACTCTCGAAGAGAGCACATGAAATCGCACATCCCATAGGGAGAGTCCGATCCAGGTAGAAACTTCTCTCGAAGCAGAAGCCCAGGAGGTCAAAATCATTGGGATGAATGGGCAAGAGCCGAAATGCTGACTTAATGTCGCTCTTGCCCATGAGTGCCCCAACCCCGCAAGCCTAACCATAGCTACCGCTGCGTCAAATGACGCGTAACGCACTGAACAAAGGTCTTCTGGGATGAAGTCGTTCACCGACTCCCCTCGGGGGAAAGAAAAGTGGTGGGTGAATAAGGTGATATTCACTTTGGGCTTTCTTGGGCACTACTCCCAGGGGGGATACCCTCAAGTTAGGTACTGGGGGGGGAAGGAAAGGGGCCTAGGACCCTTCCTTCATCAACCTCCTTCTTAATCTTAGCCCTAACTAGTTCCTCATTCCCCCTTACTGATCTAAGATTTTGTGAAAGAAAAGCCTTACATGGACCCTGGTAAGGAATCCTAAAACCTTCGCTAAAACCCTGAAGGATAGCGGCTGCACACTCAGGTGGGCAATATCCCTGCAGGAGTTTGGCCAAGTGATCAAGCTTGACCGGACTGGGGCCCTTTAGTCGCAGGAACAGCCTGCTTGTTCCTATCCCTATTGTTCCTGTTCATGTTGGGGTGCGCACACGTATGTGTGGCGTGGGAGCCCCCACACTTGCCAAAGTGTGCCGGAATTTGCATGAGGAGCGTGCACAAGAGCCCTTGGTGCTAAATTCAAAACAAATTTGGGTGGGTCGAACACCCTGCCCCGCAACAGTGCGGGGGGCAGCCGGCTCCTCCTCCTCCATCAAATGACCGCTATCAGTCCTTTGTCCAGTCCCACTCTTTCGAGTTGCCTGAAACCAGAGGTCGGGCACCTCCCGGTCCCAAGGCAGGGTATTATCATAAGCCACCCTCATCCTGAATGCTTCATCATATTTCTGCCAGGCATCCCCCTTAACCTTGAAACACGCCATAGCGATGAGGTCAATGTATTTGAGCAATGCCGTGGCCCTGCCCAGTTCTTTTTGGATGATTATGGTGGCATAGGTCAGGAAGGCATAAAGCCAGGACCTAAAACACCTTGGCACCTTGACCTTTTTGGCCCGGTCAGTTCAGGCCTCCTGGTCCCTCTCCTTCTTAGGAACGTCTCTATTCAATAGAGTATACAGATTGATATATTCCCCTCGCCATATCTTCTCCCTAATGGAGGGGTGCAAATGGTATCCCAAAGGAGTGGATGGGAGGCCAACAGGGACTGCCCCCTTGGCAGCCGCCATTGGATCAGTCGAGGGGGCCACGCTGGTATGGGCCGTCCCCACCGCAGAAAAAGTGGCCGCAAGAGGAGCCATTCCCTGCACAGCTACTGACCCACCCACAGCTATGGGAGCTACCTGGGTCCCCACACTGCCTGTCATGCTATGCGATGGAACAGCTGGCCCCAAAGATCCGGGTAGTGGTTGATGCCACTGTGTAGGGGAACCAATACCCTGGCTTCCCCCCGCCGTTGTCACCGTGTTCACCTGTGACACCCCGGCTGGGACCAAAGCTGGTTGAATGGTAGCACCCCAAACTTGGGAGCACACCGCTGGGGTGCTGGACCCCAAAGGGGAGCCCAGACCGGTTGGTCCCGCTGGGGGGGTTAGGGTGACTAACCCCTTTAAAACCGGTGAGGGTGCATTGGTAACTGACTCACCCCTGCCATCCAATGGGGCCCCAACGGCCACGGCAGCCGAACTGGAAACCTGCGTTGCTGGGCCGCTCTGGTCCGGAGCTGGGTCTTGTGTTTCTTCGGGGCCAGGAGGGGCTCCCAATGCGGCCAAAGGTCTTGATCCACTGCGTGCCCCAAAGGCGGCTTTCCAGCGCACATCCATGAGATCTAAACGATCTAACAAAGCGGAAAAAGACTGGGCAGATATGCCTGACTCAGGGCCTGTAGCGGCCCGGTTGTCTGGAGGGGGCTGCACCCACGGGGTCGGGGCTATCTCCCTCGCCTCCCTAGCCCGCATTGAAGGAGCCCTTGCCCTATGAGGGCAGGTCCCCAGGGGACCCTGGGTCGAGGCTCGTCTCTTGGGGGCCATGCCCATGCAGACCCCAAAAACAGATTTTTTTTTCAAAACGTGGTGTGAAAATGAAGCTAGTAGGTCCAAACGCAGGCCCAATTCACCCCAGCCACCCGGAAGGGAGGTCCTGGGGGCCCAAAAAGGGGAAAAATGGATTAAACTAGGGAAAAATATCTTAAATGATCAAAACCCAAATAAAGAAAAACCTCAAGAACCCCAGGGGCCCTGCTCTATTAATCCCTACACTCCCAAGGCCCAAATCCCTTTGAGGGGGTGGCCTTATGATCCAAAACCACCCTGCTGCCCCTGATAATAAAAGTTTTTTGGGGGGGTTATTAAGGCCCCTCACCCTCAGCATTTGACCCTACCAACCCCCAAATGGGGGGTCTCGTGTGGGGGTGTCGCGGGGGTGTGTGAGGGTGGGCTCAAAGTTTCCACCCCTCCAAGGGGAGAGAGGTCCGCTCCCAAAAACCCCTTAACTGCACAAATTGAAAGAATCAGAGGCCAAAGGCCTCTGATTCAGCAAAAATTGTTTTTAAAAAACCGAGCGAGGCCTCGATAGGCCTCGCCACGTGCTGGAAAAAAATCCCCACCCCTAACAATGGGGAGTAGGCAAGCCTACTCTCCAAAGTCCCCAAAAGCAAATAATAAATTTGAATCAGAGGCCAACAGGCCTCTGACTCCTTGAAAAGCAGACCTGAGCGAGGCCTCAATAGGCCTCGCCACGTGAGGATCCGAGAAGCGAACAGCAGCAATCTGTTCGCTTCAGCAACAATCAGCAAAGAGGGGGAGGGCGATCTCGGACCTCCCCCAGGCCTGCAGGCAGCGTGCTTTCCTGGCGCGCTACCAGAAGCCGAACTTCCGGGTTCCAAAGGAACCCGGAAGTTTGGAGCTCTAAAAGAGCAGCATCAGCGTCCCCCGGGCTCCGTAGGCAATTTATGAATGTAGCCTTTTTTTCCTCAGCCCTAACTAGCTGCTAACAATCCTCCCAGCTCTTACCTTGCAGACTTGTTTCTCTCTGTGAAGACTGTTTCCCAAACCCTGTCTTTGAATTTTTTTTTCATTCTCTATTTGCTCCAAATGATTTTTTCCAGCCCTAACCAGGTGCTAACAATGTTCCCAGCTTTTACCGGCTTGCAAGCTCTTTCATTGTTACTCTCTCAGAACAATTTTTTAAATTAAGTCCTTAACTAGGAGATAAAATAATGTTCTGAAGCTGACCATACTAAGGACGCTAGCCAGATGAATACCTGGTAAGCAGATTCTTTTCCTTATTTTCCTCCCCCAAAACTAAGGTGCATGTTATACTCCGAAAAATGTGGTATCTGGTGAACAATTGATTCTGAATGGAGAAAGGAATGCTGTCAAATGATTGATAAATCATAAATCAAAATCTTGCCCATGAAATATTAAACTTTTCAGCTCCTCTAGTATAAACTGGCCCTAAATGATTTCTGCATACTAAAACTTTTTTGAATTCAAAGTACACGTAGAAGGCTACTTTCAGTTACAATTCTTTTCCCACTCCTGTGCTGTATGATTTCAAAGCTGATGGTTTCTGAAAAATTAACTTCTGTGAACCAGTCTTAATTTCATTAGGGAAGCATGAATATGCAGAAGCTATAGTGTTAAGTGAAACAATTGCTTTTATATTTTGTCCACATTGCTTCTATGTTGTGCACAGAATTGTGGTTGACATGCAAGGTGACTATGACATATTGCTAACCTCTTCAGCATACAAATTGCCTTTTAACCTTCTGTTGTACTTGCAACCACCTTGTTTTCTAGAAAAGGCATTTGGATACTTGCAAAATTATGTCACCTTTAAAGACAATTGTAGGCCAATTGAGTCCTGACTGGTGCCATCCTTTCTAATAAAAAATGTGCATGTGTATGCAAGCAGAACATAATAGATTGCTTACAAATTGGCATGCCAGTGATGAGAATGGTAAGTAATGTTGTGACAAATTTGCTTGAAGTCACAAGAGGTCTTAATGTACCTTCTAAGGAGAAAAATGCATATTTGTTTCAAAGATATGGCATTTTACCTTTTAGAAGAATTTTAATTTTATAATGACATCTTTGAACTGATGTTAGTATGGAAGAAAAAATAATAATTGATCTTTTAGCATAGAATCTTAGCAGAATAGAAACAAACAATAACAAAATGTAAGGAAAACAGATATTAATATATTTAATATAATTAATATGTTTTCTATATTAGATTAGTTTTTTAATTCTTCAATTCTGATAGTATGTACAGTATTTTTTATTTTATTACAATGAAGCAGTTGACGAGGATATATCTTCTGAATGTATAATGTATTTATTTATTTTATTTAATTAATTTCTATGCCACCCAACTCCCTAGGACAGTGATGGTGAACCTTTTTTTTCTCGGAGGGCAAAAGAGCATGCACACCTGCTATTGCTCATACGTGAGTGCCTACACTCATGATTCAATGCCTGGGAAGTGCAAAAACAGCTTCCGTCACTCCCTGGAAGCTCTCTGGAGCCTGGAAATGGCCTATTTCCCAACTTCTGGTGGGCCCAGTGGGCTCATATTTCACCCTTCCCAGGCTCCAAAGACTTCCCTGGAGTCGGGGAGGGTAAAAATGCCCTCCCCCATCCTCCCAGAGGCTCTCTGGAAGACAAAAACACTCTCCCAAAGACTCTTTGTACGCCAAAAATCAGCTGGCCAGCAAGCACATGCACGTTGTAGCTGAGCTTGGACAACAACTCATGTGCCAGCAGATATGGTTCCATGTGCCATCTGTGACACCCATATCATAGCTTCGCCATCATTGCCCTAGGGACTCAAGGCAGCTCACAACAAAAATAAACATGGATCAATATTAAAACATTTCAATTGAAAATAATTGCATCCATCCATACATTCATGGGCCAACCTCACTAGTAACCCACTAGTCAATGGCCCAAGGCCTGTTGGAGATGCCAGATCTTTACGGCTTTCCAGAAGGCCAATAAGGTAGGGGCAGTGTGGCTCTCAGGAGGTAGTGGATTCCAGAGAATTGTGGCAACCACAGAGAAAGCTCTCCCCCACAGATCTATCAGCTGAAACTGTTTAGCTGATGGTACCCAAAGAAGACCAACCCGTGGACCTAACTGGTTACTGGGAGATATGTAGTAGAAGGCGATCTCAAAGATACTCTGGCCCTGAGCCATGTAGGACTTTAAAAGTAATAACCAACATCTTGAATTGTGACTGGGGATTGATAGGAAGTCAGTGCAGCTTGTGAAGAATTGGTGTAGTGTGGGTGTATCCGGGTGCACCTATCACAGTTCACACAGCTGCATTCAAGGGTAGCCCCATGTAGAGCACATTGAAATAATCCAACTGTGAGGTGATAAGGGCATTAGTGAGTGCGTGATGTAATTGTTCTTACAATCCATTTCTATTTATGGCTATACTGCAGCCAAGAGTATAAAATGTAAGAATTGCATTTTGTATATTGCTTTTGTGAGAAAACGGAGAGAAAGGGTGATTTTTATTCTTGTAAAGAGAATATAAGTGCAGCCATGTCCTGTTCTGTTATATAACCATATTATATAACCATATTGTATTTCATTTCTAAATGAACTTTTGTAAACTTTTGCATGCTTATAGAAATGAGTTATTATCTGTCAACTAAAATACATTCTGTAAAAAACAGGATATGCCTTTGGGGGATTTTTTGCTGAGGGGGACATAGAGCTGGGTCCAGGAGATTACTAACACTTCATTGAAGGAGGGTCCTTCCAAGATCCCTCCAAGGAGGCACTTGTGCACCCCCTCCTCAAGAAGCCTTCCATGGATCCAGCTGTATTTAACAACTATCGTTCTGTCTCCAATATTCCCTTCATGGGGAAGGTTGTTGAGAAGGTGGTCTCTCTCCAGATCCAAAAGTCCTTGGATGAAGCTGATTATCTAGGCCCTCAACAGTTAGAATTCAGGCCTGGCTACAGCACAGAAATTGCTTTGGTCGCACTGATGGATGATCTCTGGCGGGCCTGGGATAGAGGTTTATCCTCTATCCTGGTGCTCTTTGACCTCTCAGCGGCTTTTGATACCATCGACCATGGTATCCTTCTGCGCTGACTGGAGGAGTTGGGAGTGGGAGGCACCATTTTATGGTGGTTCTTCTCCTACCTCTCTGGTGGGTCGCACTTGGTGTTAGGTCGACTCTGAGGTCCCTCCCTTGTGTGGTTCCTCAGAGGTAAGTCCTATCCCCCCCGCTGTATCTACATATATCTACATGAAACCGCTGGGTGAGATCATCTGAGGATACAGGGTGAGTTACCATCAGTATGCTGATGACACTCAGCTATACATCTCCACCCCATGTCCACTCAGTGAAGCAGAGGAAGTAAGGTGCCAATTCTGGAAGCTGTTAGGGTCTGGATGGGTAGTAACAGACTCAAACTCAACCCCGACAAGATGGAGTGGCTGTGCGTTCTGCCTCCCAAGAACACTTCCATCCATCATTACCCAGTGGTGGGGGACTTCTGATCCTCTCAGAGAGGGTCCACAACTTGGGCATCCTCCTTGATCCACAGCTGACTTTGGAACATCATTTGTTGGCTGTGGTGAGGGAGGCGTTTGCCTAGTTTGCCTGGTACACCAGTTGCGGCCCTATCTGAACAGGGAGTCTCTGCTCATGGTCACTCATGCCCTTATCACCTCGAGGTTTGACTACTGCAATGCTCTCTACATTGGCTACCTTTGAAGAGTGTTCAAAAACTACTAATTGTGCAAAATGCAGCCGTGTAAGCAGTTCTGGGACTACACAGACATATCTACATATCTCCAATACTCCATGGCCTGCACTAGCTGCCAGTTGGTTTCCATACTCAATTTAAAGTTTTGGTTATGACCTATAAAGGCCTGCATGGCATTGGACCAGAATACATGTGGGGCCGCCTTCTGCCGCATGAATCACACCGACTGGTCAGGTCCCATCAACTAGACAATGTCACTTGGCGGGGTGTTGGGAAAGAGCCTTCTCTATGGCAGCCCTGGACCTCTAGAATCAACTCCCTCCAGAGATTCGCACTGCCTTGCCTTCTGTAAGAGTCTCAAGACCCATTTATGTTACCAGGCTTGGGGCTATTAGACTTCTGCCCCTGGCCAACGAACATTATGCAAGTTAGTGGATTGAATGGCCTGAGTGTTTGTACGGTCTTTGGGTTTTAGATTATTATTGATTGGATTCAGGATGGGATATATTGTTATTTTAATTTAACAATTTAACAATTTTTAACAATTTAACAAAAACTTGATTATCTGTGCAATTAATTTCTGATTGTAATGTTACAACTTCAGTAAAAGACAACAATCTATGAAAACATGAGATATGTTTATAGGTCTATTTTCTTCATATTGGGGATATCTCTCCACTTAATAGATATTTAATACAAATTTGTATTTAATACAAGTTCTCAAAGACTAATTTAAACCAACAAATGCTGCCTCAAAGTATAATTGCCATTTAGCAACTACCTATGATCACCAAATTTAGACAGGATTGGGCGAACACTGAACATCAACAAGAACGATCTTAACTATTTGAATCCCATTCTAGAGGGTTCAAAATATTTTTTGTTTTTTGTTTAAAAATGCTTCTTTTAAAACTATATTCACTCAAAAAACCCCAGTACATTTTATTAAACATCTAATAAATAATTTCTGTTTTGTCAGGTTCAATAGACTATTACTGTTCTAAAATATGTTTGTACTAGCAAGGTCAGTACAGATTGGAGGCAAAAAAGACATTAAATCGTGAGCACTGAACTGCCAAAAGGGAAGCTTACCAACTTGAAAATACCTGTCAGATGCCAGCCTGTAGGCCTTGACAGCTTCATTAAGCCCTTTGTTTGCCAGCAATGAAGTAATGCTGCTACCATACATGCTTTGAAAAACCTATTGGCAAGGAAGAAGAACCGCCACTTGTATTATTGCTTAGAGCCAATAATTTCTATTTCTTAGCTTTTGCCTCCTTGGCAACTAAAATTAACAGTCCAGTAAGCTAAGTTTTGTTTTTACTAGTTCTTAAGTGTTATATGTCATAAGGTCTCATGTATTCCCATAATCATGTGTCTGCACTGGATTATATATGTTTGCATAAATTTCTGAGACAACTTTATGTAACATAACTACATTCTGGTTTGGCTAAAATGTTATCCTAAAACATACTGTATATTATCCAAAAGTGGTTGTGCTACAGTATCTGAATTTTTTAAAATCTGAATGCATTTTTCCTTTCTGAAATCTAAAGTGGCAACACAACAAGAAAAAATGCCTTATAACCTGATGTACAGTGACTTGAAATATATATGTACAATCCCTTTCTGTAAATCTATACTTTATTTTGCTTGCATAAGCAATACATGATAGGTTTTCTCCCTTTCTGTTTAGAATGTATGAAACATTCATCATGCAGGATTGCATTACAAGGTATTCATGTCTCCAGTAGCCCTTTATCCTTTATTCATCGAAAAAAAGGGGGGGGGGAATGTAGCAGATTTCTATCTAGTGGTACATTTAACTTCTTTCCATATAAATAAACCCTTCAGGGAATGGAAACAAAGGAATAAATGTGTAAGCGTCAAAAGTGACACTGTTCATGTTCTATTAATATTAAATAACAAGGGTGCCATCATAGTTCTTCTAAGGCAGATTGATGTATAATTATATTAGCATCAAGAAAGCATTTAAATGGTTGTCAATATACTTATGTTCTTTTACTAATTTCTTTTTTGCAACAAATGATGTTAACAAAGAAATAAAAAATCTGCGGAAACAACGTATTTGCCTCTGTATACTTGAAAAGAAATAGCAGGGCATTCTATGACAAAATGGAATTGGAAAGGAAACAAAGAAAATAAATTTGTTTTTTCTTCTGTCCTTTTATCCAATAGCTATCCTGCTCACTTTTTATATTTGATGCCAATTCCAGTGTCATATGTCCTGATGAAACTAAGAACATCCCACTAAGTAGGGATACTTGAACCTAACATTTTGAAGTACTTTGTGTGTATGCTTTGCGTGCAATCTTTTGCTTTACAGTTGAAATTACCTAAAATCAAAGCCACACTTGTATCTTTTTTTTAAATTTGACCACCAAATGTGACACAAAATTTTGCTCAAATATATACTTTCTCCAAAAGACTTTCATAGTCCTTTTTAACTTCAAGGAGAGACAATTCAAAAACACATAGCATCAATCTATTGCCGCCGGGCATGCACACACTGTGCACGTACAACTGGAGCTATTCTATTAAAAATATACCACTCTTTTGCTTCCGCACATGCAGTGAAGCAAAGTAACCAGCAATATTTTGCTGCTGGAAGGATGTCCGCATGCAAGAGAATTCCACGCAAGGCTGCATGCAAGGGGGTGCACATGCACGCACAAGGGCAGGGGCGTGCTCCCTGCCCTTTCCAGTAGGGCTGGGAATTGTAGCCTGCCCCTGCAACCAACCCACTTGCAACAGCTGAGCCAGCACTCCATGCCCACCCACCAGTATTTGGAGTGACAGCAGCTCAAACCACGCTTTGTTCACCCGAGCACAAAACCAAAACCACCACCCTGGATATGACAAATGGGACCTCATCGAAACATTGCCAGGATTCTCTCAATCTTACATGGGAAAAGACATGAATATGATAAGACCTACATACCTATACTCATAAAAATCTATGAAAACACACACATAAATTCATATACATATACATAGTCTGCCAATTTACTACTTTTACAAACTTTCCCACAAATCACAGTCTTGCATCTCCAATTTCCACTCAGTAGTTCATCTTCTGCTCGCCTCCAGCTTTGATGGTTCGTATTTTCCTTTCTCGTAGAATTTTTCAAAGTCCTTTTTGTTTTATTTTTTGTTATCTCAATGCTGTATTTTCAAGTTTCTAACTGATAAACCCACTACAGCTTCTCAATTTTTCAGTCTTCTATAGTGTTTCTTCCTAATCAGTTGACTATAGCTGCCATGTTTCAAAATGTTGTATTTGAATATAATGTATCATGATATCCTTGCCTTTCTGTTGCTGATTAGGCAATTCACTTAAAGTGAATGTAATTAAACAATTGCTCCAACTTTAAGCTAAAACGGAAGCATTCCCAAACATCTCCACTTCTCAATATCTATAGGCATTTAAAGTGATTTCCCTGTCACCTTCTAGACTACAGTCTTCACTATTGCCTACCTTGTAATACTAAACCCAAAACACTAGACCCTTCAACATCTTGAATCTCCAATGACCTACGCTAGGGTCCTCTTTGTAGACTTCAGTTCAGCATTCAATACCATAATGCTGGACATTCTCGTAACCAAACTAAATCAGCTAGCGGTACCTGAACACACTTGTAAGTGGATCACAAGCTTCCTAACAGACAGATAGCAGCAGGTGAATCTAGGAAAAAATCACATCAGATACATGTACAATTAGCACAGATGCCCCCCAAGGCTGTGTACTCTCACCACTTCTCTCTATACACTAATGACAGCATCTCAAATGATCCATCTGTTAAACTACTGAAGTTTGCAGATGATACAACAGTGATCAAACTCATTCGAGACAATGATGAATCCGCATACAGATGGGAAGTTGAACAACTATCCTTGTGGTGTGACTACAACAGTCTAGAACTGAACACACTCAAAACCGTAGAAATGGTGGTAGACTTTAGGAGAAACCCTTCCACCTCTCACAATACTAGACAACACAGTATCAACAGTAGAGACCTTCAAATTTCTAGGTTCTATCATATCTCAAGACCTAAAATGGTCACCTAACATCAAAAACATCATCAAAAAAGCACAACAAAGAATGTTCTTTCTGCACCAGTTCAGGAAGCTCAAACTGCCTAAGGAGCTGCTGATACAGTTCTACAGAGGAATCATTGAGTTTGTCATCTGCACCTCTATAACTGTCTGGTTTGGTGCTGCAACCCAACAGGACCGACACAGACTTCAGAGGATAATCAGAACTGCCAAAAAAACAATTGCTGCCAATCTGCCTTCCATTGAGGACCTGTATACTGCAGGAGTCAAAAAGAGGGTGGGGAAAATATTTACTGATCCCTCGCATCCTGGACATAAACTGTTTCAACTCCTGCCCTCAAAATGTCACTACAGAGTAGTGCACACCAAGACAACTAGACACAAGAACAGTTTTCCCCCCGAACACCATCACTCTACTAAACAAATAATTCCCTCAACACTGTCAGACTTTACTAAATCTGAACTACTATTCTACTAGTCTTTCTAATCATTCCTATCATCCTTTTCCTCCCACTTAGGACTGTATGACTGTAACTTGTTGCTTGTATCCTAAATTTTTTATTAATATTGATTGTTTCCTCATTGCTTATTTGACCCCTGTGACAATAATTAAGTGTTGTATCACATAATTCTTGACAAATGTATCTTTTTCTTTTATGTACGCTGAGAGCATATGCACCAAGACAAATTCCTTGTGTGCCCAATCACACTTGGCAATATTTTTTTTTATCCTATTCTATTCTAAAAACAATTATTTATCTTTCTTCAACCGATCTACAAAACTGGGGGGGGGGGGGGATCAATCGGTGTGCATCACTAAAACTACAGCTGGTCCTCTATCCACTAAAAAAGAGAAAAGAATCCCTTTTCCTTCACCAATTTCTCACTGATTTTCTCTGGTCATTTACTAAACAAAACAAACAAATAAAAATAATGTTTACTATGAAGCTATTTGGTTTCCAGCTGCATTCCATCTAGAGTAAAAGTTCAACCAAGAGCTGGGATGTTAGCATTATATAATAGAAATTTGGCAGTAAGGTACTTTTGTCAGTGCCTCTAACTGGTCAGAAACAACAGAAGTGGGGAGAAGATATGATTAGCTCAAACAAAATAAATACTTTCTCATCTGTTGTAACTGGAATTTATTGTAAATGTCGTTCCACAACACCACCACTTCCATTCAGATGGAATTACAAATTTCCTCTCTGCTCTCTACTTGGCACAAAGAAGAAAAGAAAGGAAATTGAAAAACCAAGTAGCTTGACATAGTACAGTAGATGCCTGCTCATCTCTTTTCAAATAACATGGAAAAATACAGCTCTTTTCAGTTTCATCATCTGCTAAATCAAGCCAGAATTCCCCATAAGGATTTATAAAAGCAGCAGATAATCAGGACTGGCAAGATTTCTCATTGAAAAAGAATAGAGACAGAGATGGATATGAGATTATAGAGATGATAGGAAGATGATATAGAGTTATATTAGTTGATACAGATACAAAGAGATAAAAATATATAGAATCATTAAATTGGAATTCCGCCACAGCTATTTCACAACAAACTAATCTGATTGTTAAACTGGAATCACTAAGATTTAGATTTACTTATAAAATAATTCATTTACTTAATTGTTTTCCTTACTGCTTTTAAATTGGAACAATATTCTCTTGTGAAATTGCTTTGAATATATAGTCTTCAAAAATGTTCTCTTAGTTTCAAGAGCTCTTCTCTACCGCCAGTGCAATCTATTGGGAATATATTTGCGTATACCAGGGTGATTCGACAGAAAAAGAAAAAAAATCATATAACTCTTCCTCGATACAAAGCTGAGAGGAGGAGAGCCTGTAATCTAGAAGCTGAAGCCACTGCCTTATAAGGCAGACTCTGTAGATCTAAATTGTGGTAAGGTAGGCTAGCTGATGAGAGCATAATAAGCTTGAAGTAGATCTATACTAGTCTCCCTTTTCATTATCAGGAAAAATATATTACACACATTCACACACATTCTTTTCTATTGAATTCTTTTTCATTATCAGCAAAAATGTGTGTGTGTGTGTGTGTGTGTGTTTCTGTTGATCCATGGTAAAGTGAGACAGACTAACAACTTTGTTCATACATGGAAAGAAAACTCTACTGCTGCCTGAGAATTCTTGACTGAGTAATGAGTTGTGCTAAAAAAAAGCCTTCCATGTATGTATGTATGTATGTATGTATGTATTTATTTATTTATTTATTTATTTATTTATTTATTTATCAAGTATAGGATAGTAGTTTATATAAACATAACAGAAAGTAATGATAAAAACACAAAGGACAATAGGACAAGGATGGTAGGCACAATGGTACACTTATGTACACCCCTTACAGACCTCTTAGAAAAGGGTAGAGTTCAAGTGTAGACAATCTAAGGATGAAGATTTTGGGGTTGGGGGAAGAAATAACACAATCAGGTAGTGAATTCCAAGCGTTGATCACTCTATTGATGAAGTCATATTTTCTGCAGTCTAGTTTGGAGCGGTTTACATTTAGTTTGAATCTGTTACATGCTCATGTGTTGTTGTGGTTGAAGGTGAAGTAGTCATTAACAGGAAGGACATTTTGGTATATGATTTTGTAAACTATGGTTAGATCAGTTTGGAGGCAATGTAGTTGTAAATTGTTTAATTTCAGAATTTCAAGTCTGGTGGAGTAAGATATTTTGTTGCATAAGGAGTGAAGAATTCTTCTTGTGAAATATTTCTGGACACTCTCAATTGTATTAATGTCTGATATGCAATGCGGGTTCCATACAGGTGAGTTGTATTCAAGAATTGGTCTGACAAATGTTTTGTAAACTCTGAGTAGCAGTTCAATGTTACCAGAGAAGAAGCTACGTAAGATTAGATTGACAACTCTTAATGCTTTTTTGGAAATGTTGTTACAGTGGGCTTTATGACTTAGTTCATTGGATATGAGTACTCCAGAGTGAGGGTCTCTACAAGTTTATTACCTTCAAGTATATATGTAATATTCTGATTCTTTTTAACAATGTGTAGAACAGAGCATTTACTGGTTGAGATTTGAAGTTGTCACTTGTTAGACCATTCTGCTACACAGTCAAGGTCCTTTTGAAGGGTAGCAGCATTGTTGGTGGTATTAAATAGTTTGACAACATCAGCAAAGAGAACACAGTTGCTTATAATATGGTCACAAAGCTCGTTTATGTAGAGTACGAAGGGTATGGGTACTAAAACACTGCTTTGAGGGACACCACTGATGACGGGAGCAGGATTAGATATGGCACTTCCTATTTTAACTACTTGTTGTCTGTTTGACAGGAATGCTGTTATCCAATCATGTAATAGGCCGGAGATGCCATTGGATTTAAGTTTCAGAAGACGTTTATTGTGAACTACTAAATCAAAGGCTTTATAAAAGTCTACGTAGATTGCATTTATTATTTTACCCTGATCCTGTTTGTTTGTTTGTTTGTTTGTTTGTTTGTTTGTTTGTTTGTTTGTTTACTTACTTACTTACTTACTTACTTACTTACTTACTTACTTACTTACTTACTTACTTACTTACTTACTTACTTATTAGATTTGTATGGCACCCCTCTCTGAAGACTCGGAGCATCTCACAACAGATCTTGCTGTGTAGGAGTTGCAGATTACAGGATAATTTCTTTCTGAACCCAAGTTGTTTGTTGAAAAGTATGCTATTGGTTTCAAGGTGGAGAGTGATGGATTGGTTTATGATTGATTCTATGATTTTGCAAGTAACACAACCCAGAGAGATTGGCCTGTAATTTTCGACGTTACTTGGATCTCCTTTTTTGAAGATGGGGATGGTTGTTGCTAGTTACCATAGTTTAGATAAGGAACTAGTTCTGAAAGATTCATTAAAAATTATGCTCTATATATTAAGTTCTATACTAATACTGTAAATTTCTCATTCTGTGAAAAGAGGCAATTCTGCAGTCCTGTGACAAATTTTATATATACAGAGAGAAAAGTTCTTGAAATTAAGAGAACATTTTATGAGGTCTATTTATCTATCTATCTATCTATCTATCTATCTATCTATCTATCTATCTATCTATCCATCCATCCATCCATCCATCCATCCATCCATCCATCCATCCATCCATCCATCCATCCACTTACTTACTTACTTACTTACTTACTTACTTACTTACTTACTTACTTACTTACTTACTTACTTACTTACTTACTTACTTATTTATTTAGTCCAATACACAATGAGGGTTTTAGTGGGTATATATCTATATACACATAGTAAAATACATGATGAAGGTTATAGAGGAGATACTCATAGTAAAATATATTTAAGAGATAATAGAAAATAAGTTATAGTAATAGAATTTAGCAACAGCAATAGCGCTTAGGCTTATATACCACTTCACAGTGCTTTACAGCAGAGGTCCCCAACCGCCGGTCCGCGGACCGGCACCGGGCCGTTGGGGGTTTTCAGCCGGTCCGCGGTGCCAGGGCCCCCTCGGCCTTTCCGCACCACCAGCGGCGCTCCCCCCGCCAGCCAGCCAAGCCCCGCGCCCGCCGGAACCGGCTCCTCACTCTCCCCCCGCCGCCCGCCGTGTTTGCAGGAGGTGGGGAGGGTCGAGCGGCCCGCCAAGGCCAGGAGGGACGCCGCTGCCCCCCCTTCCCTCTCTCCGCCCGCCGCTGCGCCTCCTTGACGCCGAGAGGAAATGCCGGCAAAGGCTTTTCTCAGCGGAGGTCTTCAATGTCGGGGGCGCACGGGCGGTTGCACGCGCTCCCTATCTCCCTGCTAGCCCACTCGGAGTATTCAAAATAAGAAAAACCTTTGCCGGCGAAGGCTTTTCTTATTTTGAATATTCCGAGTGGGCTAGCAGGGAGATAGGGAGCGCGTGCAACCGCCTGTGCGCCCCCGACATTGAATATCACCTTCGCCGGCCCCACCTCTCCTGCAAACCCCCTTGCTGAGAGCCCGGGGCGAAAGTGCTCTCGCAAAGGTGAGGCGGGCAGGGGCGTGCGCGCGTCACCGCTGAGAAGAACGGAGAATGAGAGTGAGTGAGAGCAACAGACAGCAAGATAGAGAGAAAGTGAGAAAGAGAGAGTGAGAGAAAGGGGGGGAGAAAGAGATAGCAAGAGAGAGAACAAGAGAGAGAAAGAGCGTGAGAAAGAAAACAAGAAAGAGTGAGAGAGAGAGAAAGCAAAAGAGACAGAAAGAAAACAAGAGAGAGAAAGTGAGAAGAAGAGAGAGAAAGAGGGGGAGAGAGAGAGAAAGAGAGGGAGAGGGAGAAAGAGAGAGGGAGAGGGGGGAGAGATAGCAAGAGAGGGAGAGAGAGAAAGAGAGAGGGAAAGGGGGAGAGATAGCAAGAGAGGGAGAGAGAGAAAGAGAGAGGGAAAGGGGAGAGAGGGGGGAGAAAAAGAGAGAGGGAGAGAGAGAGGAGATAAAGGAAGAGGAGAGAGAGAAAGGAAGAGAAAGAAAGAAAGAGGGATAGAAAGAGAGAGAGAGTGAGAGATGCTCAGTGAGCCTTTCTTTGAAGTTGCCTTTCTTTCTTTCTTTCTCTTTCTTGCTTTCTTTCTTGCTCTTTTTCTTTCTCTCTTTTACCTTCCCTTCCTCTATTTCTTCTTTTCTTTCTCCTTCCTACCTTCTTCCCTTACTCTCCCCTTTCATAAGTTTCCTTGCTTCCTTCCTCTGTTCCTGTCCCTTCCCCCCTTCTTTCTTTCTTTCCTTCCTTCCTTTCCTCCCTCCATTTCTTGCTTTCCTTTTCCTTCCTCCCTTCTTTCCTCCCTCATTCCCTTCTTTCACTCCTTCCTCTCTTACTCTCCCCTTTCACACCTTTCCTTGCTTCCTTTGCACCCTTCTTCTGTTCCTGTCCCTTCCCTCTTTCCTTCCTTCCTTCCCACCCTCCGTCCATTCATTCACCCATTCCTCTCTTGATCGCCCCTTTTACGGCGCCGCTGACAGCTAGCTCCCCCCCCCACCGGGCCATGGAAAACTGGTCTAGCTTAAAGCCGGTCCCTGGTGCAAAAAAGGTTGGGGACCTCTGCTTTACAGCAGTCTCGAAGCAGTTTACAGAGTCAGCATACTGCCCCAACAATCATTTTACCCATCTCAAAAGGATGGAAGAATGGAAGAATCACCCTTGAGCAGGTGAGGATTGATCCCCTGGCAGTCAGCAGAATTAACCTGCAATATAGCCTTCTAACTGCTGTACCACAATGGCTCCTTGTTTAGAAAAATCAAGGTTTTAATTGAGTCCGCATGATCTACTGCTCAGTTCTATGAGGTATGTAGTACATGCTTACAGAGGGAAACAATGTGAGGTTCTAAACCATTGGTGAAATGTATTTTTTTTAATTATCTAAATTTCATTTGGATTCACAAACAGGTGAATTAAGGTATAATTCACTTTTTTTAATTTGGTGTATTCCCTTTTGGCCATTCAACATTTTATCTATAGCTGTTTTCACTTTGAATGCTATAACAGCTGGATTCAGTGAAATTATCAGTTTCGCCACAGTTTGCTAATGCTGACATGTGATTTAGCATTTTAAGCAGCCTCGACATTGCTATTCTCTCTCTCTCACTCTCACTCTTTCTCCCGCCCCCGCCCCCCAAATTATCAAGTCTAAGATAAATATTATTTTTTTTTGAATAAAAATTTCTGTTTGTCTTAATCATCACCAATTTTTTAAATTAGGTACGTATCCTACCCCACCTCCCACTTATTTGAAAAATAAAATGTGATATGAATAATAAAGATCTGGTTCCAACAGCACAGCAAAATTTCTACTTTACCCGAGGGGAGGAGAAACTAGACTCTTAGCTATTTACCTTTTATCTTTCTCCTCCTACAATAGTGATCTAAATAATGAAGCAACCAATACATTCTTAGGACCATTAATGTATACCACAGTTTGTATGTTTTGGATTATGTGCCATCAAGATTTTATCAACTTTTAGCAATGGCACTGCTAGCCTTCTTCAGCAAGACCTGCCACCAACACAGCAGTTCAGGTCTTTCAGGGGTGCAAGCATTGGCATTATTAGATTAGATTACTAAAGTTTGAAGGGACCTTGTAGGCCATCCAGTCCAACCCCCCACTCAAGCAGGCATGCCTAAACCATTTCAGACAAATGGCAGTCCAATCTCCTCTTGAAAGTGAGAGTTTAAAATCCAAATGGTATGTGTGTATTTACTGTGAACCACCCTGAGCCCCAGGAGAAGGGTGGCATAGAAATCTGATTAATAAATAAGTAAATAATAAATAAATACAGTACAAATAATATAATCTCTTTCATTTAAATATCTAAAACTTTAGCAAATTTTGTTCTGATATGGAAATTTGTTTGTTTGTTTATTTGTTTGTTTGAATGTTTGATTGATTGATTGTTTTTTATGCCGCCCTTCTCCTTAGACTCAGGGCGGCTTACAACATGTTAGCACTAGCACTTTTTAACAGAGCCAGCACAATCCAGGTCCTCATTTTACCAACCTCAGAAGGATAGAAGGCTGAGTCAACCATGAGCAGGTGATGAGATTTGAACCGCTGACCTACAGATCTACAGTCAGCTTCAGTGGCCTGCAGTACAGCATTCTACAAAAATAAAAGTCAGCAATGGATCCATTTACAAACATGATGTTAGACATCTTTTGAACAGCGCACACTGCTCATAATTTCGGGAAACATTCATAATACCATGTTTCCATGAAAATAAGACTATGTCTTATATTTTTTTGAACCTTGAAATAAGCGCTTGGCTTTATTTCATGCACTCAAAAGGCCGATTGGATTAGGGAATATCTTATTTTGGGGAAAGCAGGTAATTCATCATATACTATTTCTTTAGAATGTACTTTCCTTAGATTCTGCAAAAAAAAACAAAAAAGAGGAATCCAGTTAGCGTCTTCATGAATAGTAGCTACCACAGAATTATATCAGTGGCCAATAATTAAATATTTGATGAAATAATATTCAATATCATAGAATATATTAAACTAAGATATAATATGCATTTGAGAACATTGAAAAAAAATGACAATTTGCTTTACTTTTTCTTAAATCTAGGTTAAAATGTTTTGATTTGCTATTTATTTTAATATATATGCATTATAGTTTTAAAATTTTGTATCTTATTGTGAAGTTTAGATAATTTATAAACCATTGCAAATATATAATAGTACATGCAGGATAGCATTATTAAAATAATTAATAATATAACAATATTGGAATTGCATGTAATATTTTTTTCGTAAATGTTTTGAAAGAAAGGGGGGGGAACCCATACATACACAAACCTATTAGACTGAAAATCAGAGAGTAAGATTTCCAATTGTTGCTGTTTGCAAGCATTGTGTCCAAAGTCATATATACACATCTAAATTCTAACCTCATGAGGATGTTCAAGCACTTCTAATCCAACATAATGGGAGAGATTATCAGATGCACTTGGTGTGAAATGAATAAAATGCAAAATAGGAAGCTGTGCTTTGAAAGCTTCTTGCCTGAAGAGAGAAATTCAAGAGCAGGCATATCTTCATTCTGGGAAAGATTGGCACTAAGTTCTTTAATACTGGAATATTTAGACAGGGCAACACTAAATTGTGTTAATTTAAATATTTAAAAAAAACATTGTAAGATTAATAAAACAAGGACAATGAACTTTATAATCATTATTGTCACTTTTAGGTTAGTATTTTAGATGGTAATATTATAAAATGTGATTTGTAAAAGCTTTAAGTATAATATTTCATCACTGTTGTTGTCAGCAAGATTATTGATTCCCAAAACTAAGCTTTATCATTTTTCACATTTTTATAGTTTTGGTGACTGCATGTATTAACACTGTCACTGAACATAAGGATATTCCCCTTCAAGAAGTATAAATTAATAATAATACATAACTGGACTTTGATTCAATGGCTATTATTGAAATTCCTTTGCAAATGCATTGCATTATTCATCAGTTAGCTCTGAAATGTGAAGCAATTTTAAATTAATTGGCAAATTCAATGCAAATATTTTGCAAGATTATTTAATATCAACTGTCCTTAGCACCTTTATGAGACTCTTACTATGCAGTTGCCATATGTAATATGTAATGCAATACTATTTATAAAGCATGACAGATAATTTGAAACCTTTGTATTCTTGAGCTCTTCCTCTTACACAGTAAAACCACTATGTAGATTGGGGCAAGAAATTTTCCACCTTTGGGATGCTGCTGAAATTTAATATCCATAATTTGATTTTACCATATGTTCTTGAATATCATAGCTCATTGAGAGGAATAAAGGTTCATCTGCTTGGCATTCATTGCCCATGTATAGAATATTGCCTATAGAGAATATATGAAATATATACATGTATAGTGTTTTAATGTAGGTTGGCATCAACTTGCATCACCATGTAACTCCACCAGATATGGGACCAAGTCTCAAGTACTATTTGTTTCAAATGCTATTTTGTCTGAAGGTAAATCATTGCATATTCCTTAGTAAAATCTGTTCCTTTGAAATGCTATTCCAAAGAAACTTCATATATTTTTTGTCTGTTGAATTGTATATTTAATAAATCTTATTTTATGTAGGATAATTGGCTATGTCATAACTAAATTAAGTGAATTTAATTTCATAGATGATTAAGACCCAAATAGGTGCCATATCATCCTTCCCTTCATTCCAATGAAGTTTCTATACTGCTTTATGGATAAAAAGATTTTGCAAACCTTTTATAGATGCATGATGCCAGTAACAAAACATAAGTTGCAATTTGTTGGAGTAACAGTACAAAATGATAGGTTAAAAATGAATTGAATCTGACTTAGTGAAAATACGGCTAAATGTAAATAATATAAAACAGTGTTCCTGTTTCATAAAAGAATATGTCTTGAGTTTCTTAATGTGTTTTAAATGTTCTTGCATTTCTTCAAAGTATATGAAAGATAAAAAAATAATTTTAATTTAATTAATCATTCTTGATACAAATGTTATGATCTCCAATTTTTAATTTAATTGCCATATCAACAATATCTTCTAGTGAATTTTTTGAAAAAATATGACCATATTTATAATAATGCTTTTCTTCTACTGTTGTTGGACAAACTCTGGCACTTACAGTATAAATTTGCTCAAACACTCATTGTGTATGCACACTTCCATATGAGCAAATACAATGTTCTAAAGATTCTACATTAATGCTTATTGATTCTACATTCTCCCTTGTTACTTGAGTTAAAATGTAATAGGTTGCGATTATAAATGACATTAATAATTTATGAAACAATTACAAAATAATCCACAAATCATATTATAAATTATAAGTTAAATAGCATTTGCTGTTTAAAATAAGATAGATGTATGGAAACAATTTTGAGTAATATGATGTTTATTGTGGTATAGTTCTCCTTACTTTGATTACTTTGATTTATAACTAACCACTTATTTTCAAAAGCAAACAATTATATATTTGAATATTGCTCGACCTCAAGTATGTCAATGACCCAATAACTTGTTGAAGCAAAAACTGGCTGATTAAGACTTTATAAAAATTTTAGGATGCAGACATTACTTGCTATATTTACTTTTACTTTTAAAAACATCTGGAAAGATTACAGTTAATCTAAATATTAAAATGTAAAAATATAATAATAAAAATAAGGGTTAATCCTGGTTTGCCTAGATGTTAAAACTGAAACAAAACTTAAGTTAGTATAAAATTTAGTAAACTATGTCTTTGTGTTCATAGCACTTGGTTAGGGCTGGAAAGAAATATCTGGAGCAAGTAAAGCAATGAAAAAACCCTACAAAGACAGTGTTTGGAATACATTCTTAGCAGAGAGTAACAATGAAAGAGCTTGCAAGCCAGTAAAAGCCAGGGACATCATTAGCATCTGGTTAGGGCTGGAAAGAAACTTACTCAGAGCAAATTAGAGTAATGAAAAAAACCCTGCAAAGACTTGGGGCTTGGAAAACATTCACATAGAGAAACAATGAAAGAGCCTGCAAGGTAAGAGCTGGGAAGATCGTTAGCAGCTAGTTAGGGCTGGGGGAAAAAAAAAAAAAGCTACATTCAGAGTATAAGACGCACCCAAATTATCAGCCTCTTTTAGGGAGGAAAAGGGGGCACCTTATACATTGAAAAATACGATATTGTTTTTCTGAGATGGATAGCTATAAACATCTAATAAATAAGATTTCACTTGTATAGTAGTTGAATAAGTAATTTTTGGTATTATGTTCTAATTTTGTGATAGTTATTTACTCAAATTTAGAATTATATCCTAAAAATGACTGATAGCACTCTATTCTTCCTTTCTATCTCTCATTCCATCCATCTCTCTATAGGCCATCCTTATTTAAGTATAAGCTATAATATTCATTTCCTGAAAACTCAAATTTAGCTAAAACTAAGTTTAGAGAAGACAGAGATATTGCAGTGATATGCCTCTTCTGGCTACATTATTTGTTCTTATAGTAACAGAGCATTGTATTCTCCCTTTAATATTAATAAACATACTAGTCACAGTAGTGGTTAATAGTCTTGATGATTACATTATATCCAATATCTGAGGCAGAATGCTTCTGCATTCCAGCTGCTAGTGAAAAATGATTGGGAAAGTATTTATTGTCCTTATGCAATGCTTGTGCGCTTCCCACTGGCATCTGGTTGAACACTTTGGGAACAGAATGCTGGATTAGAAGAGCCTTTAATCTGATCTAGCAAGCTCATTTTATGTTCCAACTTATTACAGAATAAATAGAACTCATTTTGCTATATTTACAGCATAAATTTCCTCAATATCTGTTTCTGATGCCAAACAACTAATATTCCAAGTTTTAGAATGGCCTGACAAAACAAAGAAGAGAAATGCTTTATGCTCCCAACCATTGATGTCCCTGTTAATTCATTTCCATGAAAATACTTTTCCTCTTAATAAATTTTCCATTTTATTATCTTCTTATTCCATCCTATTCTTCAATTCTCAGTTCACAAATAAAACATTAAGAGTGAAATGAAAGAATTATTGTCTTTCACTACTTAACTAGCTCTTAATAAAGCCAAGCTGCTTCAGGGACCCACTTCATTGTTATGGGATAAGTAGTTGTTATCATAATACATATGATATATTTGAATTTTCAGTTCATTGGGTATATTAAAGTTTAAAGATGGAATTATATACTGCAAGTGTATGTCAAAATATTAGATTGAATCTTTATATTTTCCCTAAAGATAAGATAATGAGAAACTCATACAAAACCTCCTTATATCATCCTAAGTGTGATGTGCGTCTTGTAATGAGTTCTAATTAGAAAACTGAAATCTTTGTGTTAGATTTTAACTGTGGCTTTAAATAGAAATCTAAATAAAAGTGTGTTTTGAAACTTTCTATATATCAAAAATAAAAATGATAATCTTGTCTGAGCTTGCAACAAATAATGCAACATGAATGAATTGATAAAATATTACTGAGCTGGAACATGGAGTGAGCTTTCCATGAGTGTTCCTGTATCATAAATGTATAGAATAACTCGATCTAGTGTTGGGCTGCAAGAAGGTCACCCTTTGGCAGCTGCAAAAATTAGCGGGGATTCTGAATTTTGCCTGCCGGGTCATCGTTCCTGGCCGGGCTTTTTCACGGAGGTTGTACAGTGCGATGAAGGGGCTCCGTTTGCCCCATCATCGTACCCGCTTATGTGCCGGGGTCAGGGCTGACCTGTGCATATGGCGGGAATTCTTAGAATGGTTTAATGGGTTGTCATTTTGGAGGCAGGAGCTTCTTTTGGAAGCTGAGTTACAGTTGTGTTCAGACGCTGCGGGGACCTGTGGTTTCGGGGTGGTATTAGGTGACCAGTGGTGCTGGTCTGCTTGGCCTTTGGAATGGAGGGCCTCCCCCCTGGTTAATGATTTGACCTTTTTAGAGCTCTTCCCCTTAGTACTGGCCTTAGAGCTTTGGGGGGAGCAATTTATGGACAAAACTGTGCACTTTTGGTGCGACAACCTGGCGGTTGTCCATGTTGTGAACGCTCTGTCCTCTAAGAGCGACACGGTCAGCGGCTTGTCCACCATTTTGTGCACAGGTCTTTGTCCCTAAACGCCTTGTTTTTGGCTAGACATGTCCCCAGGTTAGACAACGGGATTGCTGACGCCTTGTCCCGTGGTCAGTTGTCCAGGTTTCGGACCTGGCCCCGTGGGCCCGAGCGTCACCAGAGGCTTTTCCCGACCACCTTTGGAGCCTGGGCAGGCTCCCGAGCAGTGGAGAGAAGAGGCCTGCAGGGCTATGGCCCTCTCAGTGGCACCAGGCACCCTGAGGGCTTACCAGCATGCAGGTAAGGAGTTTGGGGATTTCAGGCAGGATAGGAGTTACACCCATAGTTGGCCTGCCCCAGTGGAACACCTGATGGAATTTTGTTTCCAGCTTAGGCAGCGTGGCCTTTCAGTTAGGACAATTAGGTCCAAGTTGGCCGGTCTCGCCTTTCTGTCCAAGGCGGGGGGGGGGGGGTTAGGGACCTTTCTGATGACTTCCATATTTGGAAGATGCTGGAAGGCTGGGGGAAAACAGCAACAGGGGACCCCTTTGGATAGTCGCCAGGCTCTGAGGGTGCAGCAGCTGTCGCTTATTAATCAAGCTTTGGACAGTCTGTGTGCCTCTCTGTACGAGGCCCATCTTTTTAGGGCAGCGACTTGTGTCATGTTTTTTGGGGCCCTGCCGGTCAGCAAGGCTATGGCCTCCTCGCAGGCTGACACATCGCTCCGTGCCTTCCAGTTAGCTGATCTGGAGTTCAGGGAAGGGGGTGTCTCCCTTTTGGTGAGACATTCCAAGAGAGATCAGTTGCATAGAGGGGTTAGGATAGAGCTTAGGGCAGCCACCGACCAGTCTGTGTGCCCGGTGGCCGCTCTTACTCACTTTTGTAGCCTGAGAGGACCAGGGCAGGGGTACCTTTTTAGACATCAGGACGGTACCCCTCTGACCCGTTATCAATTCTGGGTTCTAGTATCTAGGGCTATGGTCAAGATAGGCATTGACCCCGCCGGCTATGGAACGCATTCGTTCCGTATCGGCGCCACCACTAGCGTGGCACTTTCAGGTTTCCCGGCCCAGAGGATTCGGGAGATCGGCCGCTGGCGGTCAGCAGCATATTTGGGATATGTTAGGCCTGCTGAGGGTCTAGGTCAGGGTCTTAGGCTAGGTAACCTCTCTGTGTCCTCTTCCAGGTTGCCATGCCAGTATGAGACCGACGGCATTGCTTTGCGGCCACAGTATGACCTTTTGGGCTGGCTGCTGAGCAGCGAGAAGCGCCATGGGGACCCAGCTGTCTTTGGGCCGATGGGTCAACATCATCTGGATGGGAAGAAGAGGCATGTGGTGGGACGGTCTTCTGCCGCTGTTGCTGGGAGGGCGGCATCCCATTGCTGCGCCCAGATGGCTGGTCTTGCACGTCGGTGGCAATGACCTGTGCATGCTTGGAGGTCTGCCCTTGATCTGCCAGGCTGGGGAGGATCTGCGGAGGCTTCGCACTGTGTGGCCCACCACGCAAGTGGTGTGGTCTGAGATCCTCCCGAGGATCACTTGGAGGGACGCCATTTCCCCTAGGGCAGTGTGCCGCGAGACATGGTCAGGTGTGCCGTGAAGAAAGCAGCTCAGCTTCTGGTCTCGAAACTTTTTGCGAAAAGTTGTGAGAACGGAAGCTGAGCTTCCTTCTTAGCGCCTTCCAAGTTTTCCGGCAACTGCAGTGCCCCACCCGGCTGGAGCTTCCCTGGCGGCTGCAGCAGGTGAGCTTTAGTGCCTGGTGGGAGGGTAACGGCAGTGGAAGGGCACCGCGCCGCAGGAGGGTGATGGCGGCGGCAGCCGCAGCCACAGCAAGTAGTAGCCATGGGGCAGCGGCAGAGTGGTCAGCTGTGAGGCGGAGCTCCAGAACAGAGGGACAGATGGCGGCAGCTGGACATGCTAGAATTGCGTGGCTGGCACTTGCCTGCCACCGTCAGTGCCTCCATTCCGAAGCTCCCCCTCACAGCTGACGACCTTGCCACCGCCCCACAGCTACTACCCGCTGCGGCTGCTGAGAGAAAGAGAGAGGGAGAGAGGGGGGAGAGAAAGAGATAGCAAGACAGGGAGAGGGAGAAAGAGAGAGGAAAAGAGGGGGGAAGAGAAAGAGAGAGAAAGAGATAGCAAGAGAGTGAGAGAGAGAAAGAAAGAGGGGAGAGAGAAAGAGAGAGAAAGAGATAGCAAGAGAGGGAGACAGAGAAAGAGAGAGGGAGAGAGGGGGAGAGAAAGAGATAGCAAAAGAGAGGGAGAGAGGGGGGAGAGAAAGAGAGAGAAAGAGATAGCAGGAGAGGGAGAGAGAGAAAGAGAGAGGGAGAAAGAGGGGGAAGGAGGGTGAGGGAAAGACATAGAGGGAGGGAAGTAGGGAGAGAGAAGGAGGGCAAAAAAGAGAGGAAGGAAGGGAGAAACAAAGAGATGGAGAGAGGGGGAAAGAGGAAGGAAGGGAGAGAGAGAAAGAGGGAGAGAGAGAAATAGAGCGAAAGAGAGGAAGAGAGAGATTTTTTTTGTCCAAACTTCTTTTTAGCCCCCCCCCCCTTGCTCAATGTTCCCCAGGATTTTCTAAATGTGAATAATGTGCCGCGGCTCAAAAAAGGTTGGGAAACACTGCCTTAGAGTTTCACCGGGTTAGACGGAGAGTTAATAAGGCCCTGGGAAGGATAGTTAGAGAGTTAGGTGGGGTTGTAGTGGCCCATCCCCACATCACCATAGATCAGCCATGGCTTTACCGGGCTGACGGTGTTCACCTGTCAGAACAGGGGAACACCATTTTCTTACAGGACCTGCAGCGGTCACTGCGCGAGTTTCTGCAGTTAGAGGGGGGAGTCGGGGGACCAAGATAGAGATCTGACCCCCACTCCGTGGCAGGTTAGGGGCAGAAAACTGGGTGGTGGTTTAGCAACTGCGTGTTCTCCGTTGGGCATCTTTGGGGATGATTGACATGTTCTCTCCAAAGGCTTGTGGTTTGAGCGACCTGAGCAATTGGGGGGAACCTGTCTTTGGGTCCCGCCCATTTACTTCCCCTTGTAGGGGTTAGCAGGTGGGACCTCCCACATGCAAGTGCATGGCAGTGATTCAGGTGAGGACGTGGTCCCTCACCTGGATCAGCATGGAGCTATGCCCATAAGTTGCTCCGGAAGTTTATTCTACGTCATTTTCCGCCCCGGAAGCAATTGTTTGACCCTGCAGGTCCTTGTTAGGGTCATAGTTAATTACGTTAATTATGCTGATTTAATTAATAAATTATGCAAATTTATTTTAATAAAAATGACCCAGTTTTAAATCCAGCTCTTGTGTCTGTGTCGTTACTCCGCCTCTCCTGCAATAGCGCCGGTGGTACTTACCCACCGGCACCGTTTGCGGAGGGTCAGGGAAACTGGCCACATGGCGTAGCCGCCATCTTGTCTTCTTTGGCTGAGATCTCACGAGATTTCGCGAGATCTCGGCCGATGATGAGGCCAGGGTGGCCTGATCGATGACGTGTCCGGGCGGGGCCTGCCAGCCCTATAAAAGGGTGTGCAGGCCCGAGGCTTGTCCTTTTCGCCCGGACTCGCATCCTGAGCAGACACCCACCCACCTGCCCTATCTTACAGTGTGCTATTCTGGGTCGCCCTAGGGGGCCGAATAGGAATTTTTGGCGGTCTGGCCATTAGCCTTGACTGTTTTTTCACCTATTCCACACTGTGGAGACAGATGAAACGGTTAGGGGGTGCTTGCACCTGTTTAGGTTAATTGGCTTACCTTTGGTCATTTGGGTAGGCAAGTTAGGGGCGGAAAACTGGGTGGTGGTTTAGCAACTGCGTGTTCTCCATTGGGCATCTTTGGGGATGATTGACAGGTTCTCTCCAAAGGCTTGTGGTGCAAGCGACCTGAGCAATTGGGGGAACCTGTCTTTGGGTCCCGCCCATTTAATTCCCCTTGTAGGGGTTAGCTGGTGGGACCTCCCACATGTAAGTGAATGGCATGGTCTCAGGTGAGGGAGGGGTCCCTCACCTGGATCAGCATGGAGCTACGCCCAGAAGTTGCCCCGGAAGTTTATTCTACGTCATTTTCTGCCCCGGAAGCAATTGTTTGACCCTGCAGGTCCTTGTTAGGGTCATAGTTAATTATGTTAATTATGCTGATTTAATTAATAAATTATGCAAATTTATTTTAATAAAAATGACCCAGTTTTAAATCCAGCTCTTGTGTCTGTGTCGTTACTCCGCCTCTCCTGCAATAGCGCCGGTGGTACTTACCCACCGGCACCGTTTGCGGAGGGTCAGGGAAACCGGCCACATGGCGTAGCCGCCATCTTGTCTTCTTTGGCTGAGATCTCGTGAGATTTCGCGAGATCTCGGCCGATGATGAGGCCAGGGTGGCCTGATCGATGACGTGTCCGGGCGGGGCTTGCCAGCCCTATAAAAGGGTGTGCAGGCCCGAGGCTTGTCCTTTTCGCCCGGACTCGCATCCTGAGCAGACACCCACCCACCTGCCCTATCTTACAGTGTGCTATTCTGGGTCGCCCTAGGGGGCCGAATAGGAATTTTTGGCGGTCTGGCCATTAGCCTTGACTGTTTTTTCACCTATTCCACACTGTGGAGACAGATGAAACGGTTAGGGGGTGCTTGCACCTGTTTAGGTTAATTGGCTTACCTTTGGTCATTTGGGTAGGCAAGTTAGGGGCGGAAAACTGGGTGGTGGTTTAGCAACTGCGTGTTCTCCGTTGGGCATCTTTGGGGATGATTGACAGGTTCTCTCCAAAGGCTTGTGGTGCAAGCGACCTGAGCAATTGGGGGAACCTGTCTTTGGGTCCCGCCCATTTAATTCCCCTTGTAGGGGTTAGCTGGTGGGACCTCCCACATGCAAGTGAATGGCATGGTCTCAGGTGAGGGAGGGGTCCCTCACCTGGATCAGCATGGAGCTACGCCCAGAAGTTGCCCCGGAAGTTTATTCTACGTCATTTTCTGCCCCGGAAGCAATTGTTTGACCCTGCGGGTCCTTGTTAGGGTCATAGTTAATTACGTTAATTATGCTGATTTAATTAATAAATTATGCAAATTTATTTTAATAAAAATGACCCAGTTTTAAATCCAGCTCTTGTGTCCGTGTCGTTACTCCGCCTCTCCTGCAAATGAAGCATCTATTTCCAGAAATATTCTAAAAATTCATCCTCAATTTTGTTATGGAAATAGACTCCTAAATAGATCAAAATACAGAAATTGAACTAATATTTGAAGTAATTATATTTGTATTAAATCTGCCAGCGTAAAATGAAATTGTTTAAATACTGTAATTTATCTATTGGTTGCAATTTCATGGTAAATATTAGAAAACAACTAATTTAACTTAACTTAACTTAATTTAATTTAATTTAATTTAACAATTTATTTCACTTAGCCAGAGTTTTATTTCCAGATTGTAAAAGAAATGCACGCATATCTTTTTACTTTTTAAAAAATATTTATATTTTATTTTCTGCAAAATAGCAGAAAATATAAAAATATCTTATTTATCAAGGTTGACCCTGTCTTCCATCCTTCTAAAATCTATAAAATAGGGACCCAGATTGTTGTGGACAATATGCTGACTCTAAAACACTTCAATAAGGTTGAAAAGCAGTGTGAAAAGATATATAACACCAAATGCTATTGCTATTGCTTTTTATAGTAGGGGTGAAATCCAGCAGGTTCTGACAGATTCTGGTGAACTAGTAGCAAAATTTTTGAGTAGTTTGGAGAACCAGCAAATACTATCCCTGGCTGGCCCCAACGTGGGGAGGAAATGGGGATTTTGCAATATTCTTCCCTCAGGAGTAAGGTGTGTTATGGCAGCAGGTGGGTCTTCCTGGGAGTTCCCACTCCTTAGCGAGAAATTCCTGAGTGGCAATTGGCTGGCTGAGCCTGGCAGTGGGAATATATATAGCTGCCAGGCATGGCCACGTTGTTCCGTTATAGTTTCTCTAGTTGGTTAGTTGTTGTTCTTCCTCAGTAAAGGTTTGCTTCTCAGTTTCCCTGCCTGGTCGGCCTTTTTTACTGTGGGATTCAACAGGGTGGAATGGAGATTTTGCAGTATTCTTTCCCTGCCACACCCACCAAGCCATGCCCACAGAACTGGTAATAAAAAAAATTGGATTTCACCACTAATCTACAGCCTTAGAAGATGAGCAGTATTTATATTTTTATATACAGTCTCAGCAAAATGTATATCATTGATATATGCCATATCTAGGAGGAGAGACAATTAATAGAAACTCTTTGTACCACCAGTGGAATCTCTTGCTATTATTTTTTTGCACAGACCCAATGTTATAACTTTAATAGACAAAAGATTTCTTATAATAAGAAGATCACATCAAGATGTATATGCTCTTTAAGGTTTACTAAGCCATTAATTGTTGATAGGTAATTTCAATTTCATAATTTCAATTTATGTTATTCTTTAATATTCAGCTAAAGACTACACTGTTTTGCAAACAGAAATCATTATCTTATTTTCACTATTGGCTGTGCATTTATATTTTGAGTATTTACAAAGAATTCTATAGGATTTAGTTAGAATTTCCTAGGTCCAATATTACAATGATTTGAATTTCTGGTTTTCAATTTCAAAAATTATCCTGTTTTATTTCTTCTGATAGTAGTTCTTCCCAGAGAAAATCCTTATATGACCTTTGTCACTTTGGGAAATCTGGGAAAGTATCTAGAAAACAATAAGCAAAGGGTACTGAATATCAAACAGTAACATATTAATTCATTGATAATCTATAAAGTCACTTGGTTCAAGAGCATAGATTATTTGGAAATTCAATCCCCTATAGTTATTCACTGCATATTGCAGCCCACATTTATATTGCTATTTGTGCTCACACATATATTATGTAGTAATATACATAACATAACCTAGTATAGTATTTACACAGTGTTTTCTCTGTATGTGTGTCCATGTGTGTGTGTGTGTGTGTATGTTCAGTTTTCTAGATTTTATGTTAATTATTTTATGATATTTAATTGATGAGTTAAAAGTCATCAAGTAGCATCAATTCTTAGCAACTACACAGATTTTGTTTGAGGTGATCTGCCCCTAACTTGGTTTTTAAATCTCTCAAATGTGAACTTGATGTTATATTTTATTTGCATTTGTGAATGCTATATTGCTGTCTGTGACTTTATCATACTCTGTCTTCTTTTATCTGGGCAATGAAAAAAATAAAAAATGAGCTGAAGTGGATCAGAGAGTTCCTAGTCCCAAAGAAGTCTGATGAGATCTTGCCAAGTGGACTGTTGAGCCTATGAGCTTTAAATTCATTTTAATGCACTTTTGGATGATACAACATTAAGGTTATCATATTTCAGCTTTCAGAAGAGGATACTTTGTTGAACTGTGGCCTGTAAAGTGAATTTATTTTGTTAGCTATCGTTAGTTAATTCGTTTTGCTCTCACCAATGACTCATTAAATCTTTTATGGTTCCTTTGTTCACTCCCACTAGAGTGGTCTTGGAGCACTGTTTCAAAATCAAAAGTTTCTGCCACTCATAAACAAGCATTTATTACTGAACTAGTGCCCATAGTATAAAATCAAAACTCTCTCCAATTTTAAGATTTGTTATATAACATACTTCATTTATATGATTAATATAGTAAAAAGGGAACACATATTCATGGTCAGAACATGTTTCCTTCCTTGTTTTGAATAAATTGGGTGAAGTAAAAGGAGAAATGATCATGGTAGCATAAAATACACTTGTTTACAAAAGAAGCACAGTTCTTTGCAAGATCACTTTTCAGATCAATATTTTTTTCCAGTGGGCCATAGTTAATCATGTGAAGCAGGATAATATACTGGGTGAGTTCTTCCTGGTTCACTGCAAATCCTTTCTCTGCTCCACCAATTTGTCAGTCAGGCTATATTTTTTTAATGCAGTCTTCTGGAAGACCTATAGAAATATGTTGAGAAGCAGTCAGAGTAACTGAGTGGCACCACATTAGTGACCTATCAACCAACGTGAAAGTTGGTTAAACCCCCCATTTTGTGCAGTCAGTTTCATTTTTCCAAATTCACTCTACCATTAAGGAGAGCAATTTGTGATTTCCTTCCCAGCTTCCCACTGGTTGATGGCTTATATTAAAGGACAGCATCACTTGCAAGCTTGTAACCAAGAAGAAAAAATTCAACTACCTTTCTGCTCACACATCAAAAGAATGCACATTCAGCCAGTCATGAAGAAGAATCTACCATAATGGTTAATCTGTCAGAAAAGTATAAAACGGTTCAATAAATACTTCTTAACTGTCATAAGCTAAAGGTTGTAATTGTACAGAAATATCTTTTTTTAGAGAAAAGTGCAAAAGTTTTTATCTTTTGCAAGTTTTTTTTCCTGAAAATTGATAGATTTTCTTGAGGAGAGTAAGTGACTGAATATACTGTTTAATAATTTTCAAGGAGATTGATTGGTTGGTTTGTTTAAATTATTCTGTCTTACAAGGTATAAATCCTGCCAAAGATACCTTCTAGGTAAAAAAAAAATCATAACATTATATATAAATAATTACAACTTCAAAGAATAGCAATAAATTCTCACCAGAATAAAACTACTATATACATTTCAAAATCCCATTTAATATTCAAGAAACAGGTATTTATTCTAATAATGTTAAAATAATGACAACATTCACCATAGTGTTCAACCCTGAAGTAGGGCCATCCCTAAGAGCAACCATTGGTCAGCCTTATTAAAAAAAACACCTGCTATTGGAGGCTACCATTCAGGTTTTGCTCTCCAAATTATGCAGAGTTCTTACTATGCCAGTTGGACAATCCAAATCTTTATGTTCTATGGTTAGTGAGACCTCCTGATATCACTGAACCAATGTTTTGTTTTGCCTTATGGGGTGGGCAGAATTATTTTAATTTTTCTTTATAAGGCATATGAATACTTATTCCAAAGGAATTGGTATGAAAAGAGAGAGCCCAAATGGATTGAATCACAAACTGATTTTGATATCCATTTTTTTGCAAAAAAAAAGTTGCAAGGTTTTTGCATGGATATTGAATCAGGCTTTTAAAACTGCCAATGAATATTATGTAGTAATGTTTTCTACAAACATGAAGTAATTATTTATGTTGCTTAAAATCATCTAATCAGCAAGAAATACTGACCTATTTTATGTGTGTGTGTGTGTGTGTGTGTGTGTGTATGAGAAAGTATGATTTTGTTTTTGTTTTTGTCTGTATGTTGAAGTGTTTTGTTCTACTTATTATACTTCCCCAAGGAACTTCCATTGTCACAGGGAACTGTTTTCCCCCTGGAGAATATAATGCTACAAATTCTAGAGTCTTGATAAATTATTATCCTATGAAAAAGCATTATTAAAAAGCACAAGACTGTAAAATCCATCATGCTGACATTGGAATTAAGTAGTTGTCTAATGTTTAAAGCAGAATTGGATTTAATGCACCTAATTATAAGATACAAAATTAAGTCTAAAAATAATTTGAGTTGTAGTTTCAAATGACCATTCTATATATGTCTCCAAGTCTTTCGTATAAGAACAGTTTTCCTCATATTGTTTATCATATTGTTTCTCCCGCAAGTAATATCAGAGAAATATCACAGATTAAAAACTAGGAATACATATCTACATGTTTCTGCTTTTTTAAGTTGATTCAAGTTAGATTTTTTAAATTCAATTTTAAAAAGGTTATGCACATGTGCATCTAAATATATCGGAATCATCCAAATCAATTTGTTAGCATTCCATTTAATTTTTATATATTTGAATGTTGTTCTGATGTGAAAATTCTATCAATTTTTAAAAACCAAATTTCTAAACATCAGATTCCTGCCACCTTACTCTTTAATAGCTTTTCAGTAGAATTTTCTGTAGAAATGCATGGACGGCTGGTTTAGCAGTCGTCTGAAATTGCGCTGGGCTCGGAGGACCCAGCTTGGTGCTTGGTGCCACTTCTGCGTTGGTGACCTCATGAGACATCACAAGGTCGCCATTTATTTATTTATTTATTTATTATTTGGATTTGTATGCTGCCCCTCTCCGAAGACTCGGGGCGGCCATTGCTGCTGCGTGCCTCCGCGTACTGCATTTTTTGCTGCCGGGAGCATGCCGGGTGAGCCCTATATATAGGGCTGCGCCTGCGGCAATCCTCCTTTTGTCCCCGGCCAATGACAAAGGGGTCCGCAAACACTTTTCTCCTCCACGTGGTGCAGGCTTGGTTCAGGTCGAGCCCGGGTTCGGAGGAGTGGCATTAACGCTCGCTGGGCTGTTTACCTAGAAGGTGTCAGGTGCTTTAAGGTCCAGGGGGCAGTTAAAGAAATTCTTCCCCCTTTTTGTTAGTCGGTACCTTCATGGTATCGGGGATGTCCACACAACACCACCTATGCAAGACCACACATGGTTCGGCTTCCCCGGCTCGGCCAGCTGCTTTGCCTGCATAGTCAGCACACCCGGAGTGCTCCAGTACTAGGCAGGAATGCAACACTGTAGGCCGCTCCTGCAGACTGCAGACTGTGGTTCAGCGGTTCGGGTCTCACCCTGGCTGAACAGTGACTTAGCGTCACCCCAACATGGGTATTTTCTGTAGGCCTGAGTGCCTTATCACTGTTCTGGATGGGAATCTGTTTGCTCCACTATGTTCCAGATAAGGCCCATAACCACTTAATGGTGTACACCCATTTTGGATTTTTTTTTATTATAAGGAATTGGTGCAGGAGGAGAGGTAGGGACACAGGTAGTGAATACAGCTGCACTGAGGATAGCTAAGTTTGTAATTTTGTCTCCCATCATCTAGGAATCCTAGTTATTAAAATGAGGAAAGGAATAATGGGGGGTAACAATAACATCGACAGGTCACTATATGCAGTTGCCCTGACGGCAGTTACTTAAAACAACATTTAAGTCCTATGACACTTACCATGTAGCACCTTTATGTGCTTATTAGCCTACAGAGTTTGGAGTGGATTGATGCGGTCCTGCACCAATAGCTAGCATTCTAGATTGCCCCCTATCATTTACAAAGCCTCAGCTAGATAATATAAATTATAGCTGAGGTTAGTTCTTACCATACAGGGCAAGGCTGCTATACCATCAGCAGTTGAGGCAATGGTCTTTGGCCATGCATTCGACAGTATGCACAAGATGGCCTTCTCACTGTAATGTTAACCTATCTGGTTCCATTTTAGATCACTGTGTGCAGGAGAAGCCCCAGTGAGCGCCAAAGTAGGGTTTTGGTTCACAGCAGATACGGGGCCGGCAGACAAGGTTTACCTGGCTGGGCTGAGAAGCTGCGATGGAAGGGCTCCTCCTATTGTTAGATGGGACAGTTATCACCTGTGGTGCTGCCCAGTCTGCAGATATTGCAATGGGCAACAGCATTTGTTTGGCATGGGCTGGAAGTGACCAGCCGTGCCCTTGAAGACCTGTGGGTCCTTGTTTTGTGGTCCATCAAAGTGGTGGGTCTTGCACAAGCTGTGCAATGACTTGGGACCGGTTTTGGGGCTTGGCAGTGATCTGTAAAGCCCATGAGGATCTTTTGGTCCATTCTTATGGATGCCCAATGACACATTGAGGTGGGCTGTTCTCCTCTCAGAATTGTACAGCACTACCTATATCCCCTAGAGCAGTGGTTATGGCCAGGAAAGTGGTTAACAATGGTTACCAACATTTGGGGGGGATTAGGGAGGATCGGGTTACACCGGCATATTGCACGCTGAGAACAGGATCATCTGCCTGTGACTCTACAGAGCTGTTGACATTTGTCTTAGGAGAAGAGAAGGTACAGAGTGGCTCTGCAACGCAGCA
The DNA here is from genome assembly GCF_031021105.1 of Erythrolamprus reginae. Taxonomy (NCBI): domain Eukaryota; kingdom Metazoa; phylum Chordata; class Lepidosauria; order Squamata; family Dipsadidae; genus Erythrolamprus; species Erythrolamprus reginae. The sequence goes on from NC_091956.1 coordinate 48,673,181, forward strand.
CCCCAGATCTGTTAACTAGCCCAGGCTCTACTGAGCCAACGGCATTTGCCTCTTGTTTAGGGGAATGCCATTTCCTTGTAGGACCTGCGGAGGTGCCTGTGTGAGCTGGTATAGACTAAGGGGAGAGTCGGGGGCAAGATTGAGATTTGAAACCCCCCCCCCTCTGTGGCAGGCGAGGGGCGGAAATTGGCAGCGGTAGCCACTGGTGTTCTCCTTTAGGACATCTCTTCAAAGATGATGGGCTGCTCTTGCCAGGAACTATAGGCTCACAAGGCCTCAGTGATTGGAGAGGGGGTGCCCTTGGGACTTACCTAACCCAATAACCTGAAAGCGATTGGATGGTGAGATCCTCCCACACGCTTTAAGGGCATGGCCAGGAACCAGGTGAAGGTAGCTACCTTCACCTTGTTCAGCAAGGAGCTACGCCCATGGTTGCCCAGGAAGGTTATTCATGAATTATTTCCACCCCAAATAACCAGGACCTGGTTCAATAATCAGTTAAAGTTCTTTTAACATTAATAAAGTGACCCAATTTTAAATTCAGCTCTTGGTGTCCGTGTCTTATTCCACATCCAGCACAATTCTCACTGCAGTATGTTACTATTACACTTCCTGTCATCATTGTTTATTTTTTGTTACATTTTATCCTATTATAGAAACACATCATTTCATGAAAATAGGAACTTAATACTTCTGCACTGTATTATGTGCAACAATTAATTACAGCATGCCTTTAAAAACATTTCAGAGATTGGGAAATTATACATGCATTAGATAATTTTCACCATAGAAAATATGATGCTAGGGAAGAATATACTGGATCTTTTAAAAATGGGTACTCTATGGAAATTTCCAAAATCCAGGCAACCATTATTTAACAGCAAAATATTTCAATTTTTAAAAATCTCTTTGCTGCTATTTGGATCTTGGCAGATATGTAACCAAATATGTAACTTTAGCAAAATCAACCTTAGCAAAATCCTCAGCCTGAATATATGATTAAAACCTATTAAACAACTGCGTAAAACAACTAAGAGTTAACTTAGAAATATATAAATATAAAAAATGTAAAGAAATAGATTTTACACACAAACATACACTCACACACACACACACACACACACACACACACACCCTTTGCACATGCCAGTACATTTCATTTTGAAAAAGCTGCCATAATCTGGTGTTCATTTGTCTGGCATGCGCTTTTGCCATTTGATAAAGATGTGCACCAAACAGACAACAAGTTGTCAAAATCGGAAGCGCCATTTCCTCCCCTGTCCCTGTCAAAAGCGGCGTTCCCCAAGGCAGCGTACTAGGTCCTACTCTTTTCATCCTATACATCAACGACCTCTGCGATAATATCGTAAGCAACTGTGTACTTTTTGCCGACGATGTGAAACTCTTCAACACCACCGACAACACACTCACTCTTCAAAAAGACCTTGACTTTATTTCAGATTGGTCCAACACCTGGCAACTTCAAATATCAACCAACAAATGCTCTACCCTCCACATCGGCAAAAAGAATCCAAACCACATATATGAACTGAATAAACAAATCCTCACTACCAACCAACACTCAGTAAAAGACCTCGGAATACTCATTTCAAATGACCTAAGTGCTAAAGCCCACTGCAACAATATCGCCAAAAAAGCCTCCAGAGTTGTTAACCTGATCCTACGCAGCTTTTGCTCCGGCAATCTCACACTACTCACAAGAGCCTACAAAACCTATGCCAGACCCATTCTCGAATACAGCTCATCTGCCTGGAACCCACACCACATCTCAGACATCAACACTCTCGAAAACGTCCAAAGATACTTCACCAGAAGAGCCCTCCACTCCTCCACTCGAAACAGAATACCCTACGAAAATAGACTAACCATCCTGGGCCTTGAAAGCCTAGAACTAAGGCGTCTAAAACACGATCTAAGTATTGCCCACAAGATCATACGCTGCAACGTCCTTCCGGCCAACGACTACTTCAGCTTCAACAGCAACAACACAAGAGCACACAATAGATTCAAACTTAATATCAATCGCTCCAAACTTGACTGCAAAAAATACGACTTTAACAATCGAGTTGTCGAAGCGTGGAACTCATTACCGGACTCAATAGTGTCAACCCCCAATCCCCTACACTTCTCCATTAAACTCTCCACGATTGACCTCTCCCGATTCCTCAGAGGCCAGTAAGGGGCGTATATAAGTGCACTGTTGTGCCTATCGTCCCCTGTCCAATTCTCTTTTCTTACCTCTTTTATCTTATATATTCTCTCCTCTATATATATTCTCTTCCTATCCACTTCCCTTCTTTTTACTTCCTATCTTTATATATATATTCCTAATGTATATTCTCTCTCATATGTATTGTATATTGGACAAAGAATAAATAAAATAAAATAAAATAAAATAAATTAATATGATTTATCCATAGATTGGAAGATGGGATACTTCCACAATTACTACAATAAAGGGCAGTGTTTAAATGAAATTAGAGGGACATTAGCTAAACATTTCAACTCTAAGACCATTTGATCTTTGAATTGGATACCAAATCTAAATTCTGAATTCCACTGCTAGAATTCAGAATTTATCCTAATGGGAATGTAAATCAATTTCTTCTTAGAGTATGTGCTATTTATCTATTATCCTTTTGTCATCTTTCTTTCTGTTTCCTTATTCTATTTAGTTGCTTATATTTCCCCTGTTTCCCCCTCCCCCATTATATTCTGATAGGAATTTCAGCTGCAGCAATACAGATGTTGAATTCAGACTAATTCATATTGCTTTGGAAGCAAAGTTCAACACTGAGTCTATCTTACTACAAAATCACTTTGGGTACAAAATAGGTTTGAAGCAAGATATGTACCAGAAGGAAATCTATATAGAAGTTGTTCAGGTATCTATTATTTGATAGAATCACAGACACTACATAGTATTTATTTAGTAGAATTTAATATTTCTTGGATGAATCTTTTTCAACAAATTCGAAGAATCTGCAAATTTAGACATATGAAACACTGATAATTTCTGTCCATACATTACACCAATATTTTTTTTCATTAACAAATATCCCCCATAAAAAATGTATATAATTGAAGTAGGTGATAAGTTAGAAATGTATTTTGCTTAACTAATAATTAAATAAGACCAAACTAATGATATCAAATAGAACAACCAGCCTTAGAATTGACAATGAAGAAGTGAAAATGATGAATAGCTACTGCTTTTTATGATCAACTATCAACTGTAAATAAAGAAGCAATCAGGGGTATACCAAGGGTATCACTTGGTAGAATAGGCATGAAAGCCTTGACAAAGACATGTATATACAATTGTGGGAATCAGGATTGTGCAAGCCATGGTATTTACCTCAGACAAATATGAAAAATCAGTCTTTTGTAAGAATTCTCAAAAGTACAAGAAAATCAAAGAAGAGGATGACCAGCAGCAAGGTGGATAAATTTATATTGGTGATAAGTGCAATATTAGAAATCTTAAAACAACAGGTTAGGGAGAGATTATCATGGAGAAAGTCTATCTACTGTATGTGTCAACCTTCGCTATGCTGCTGCATTCTTTCGCTTGGTTGTCATAAAGATGGGGAGGGGTAGAGATCGGGGGGGGGTGTTGAGAAGTGTGCAGGAGGAGAGTAAGTTTCGATTTCCCAGGTGTGAGGCAGAGACCGTTAGATGGAAAATTCCTGAAGAGTCCGGGAGGAGCAACTTGTGCCACCTGATACATCTGGACAATGGAGATTGGGTGAATTTATTTATTTATTAATAGAGTTGAAAGGGACCGTTAGGTCATCGAGTCCAACCCCCTGCCTGAGCAGGAAACCCTACAGCACCCCAGCCAAATGGAAGTCCAATCTCCTCTTGAAGGTGTCCAGAGTTGGGGAGTTCACCATCTCCCCTGGCAGGCAGTTCCATTGGTTGATCGCTCTGACCGTCAGGAAGTTTTTCCTTATTTCCAGGTTGAATCTCTCCTTGGTCAGCTTCCAACCATTGTTCCTCGTCCGGCCCTCTGAATAAAGAGACCCCCTCCTCACCGTGGCAACCCCTCAAGTATCTGTAAACTGCTATCATGTCCCCTCTAGACCTTCTTTTTTCTAGGCTGTCCATGCCCAGTTCTCTCAATCTCTCTTCGTAAGTCTTGGTTTCGAGTCCCCTAATCATTTTGGTTGCTCTTTTTTGCACCTTCTCCAGAGTTTTGATGTCTTTTTTGTAGTGAGGTGACCAGAATTGGATGCAGTACTCCAGGTGGGGTCTGACCAGGGCATAGTAGAGTGGTATTAGTACTTCCCTGGTCTTGGAGCGTATTCCTCTGTTGATGCAGCTTAGGATTGAGTTGGCTTTTTTGGCTGCTGCTGCACATTGCTGACTCATGTTTAGTTGATTGTCCACCAAGACTCCAAGATCTCTTTCGCAGTCACTACTGCTGAGTGGGGTATCTCCCAGGCTGTATGTATGTCTAGGGTTCTTTTTGCCGAGGTGGAGGACTCTGCATTTGTCGGTGTTGAACCTCATTTTGTTGGTATGGGCCCACTGTGATAGTCTGTCTAGGTCTTCTTGTACTCTGAGCCTGTCCTCAAGGGTGTTGGCTACCCCCGCCAGCTTGGTGTCATCTGCAAATTTTATTAGTTCCCCTTTTATTCCCTCGTCCAGGTCGTTGATGAAGATGTTAAAGAGTACAGGACCCAGGACAGAGCCCTGTGGTACTCCACTGTCTACTTTTTTCCATGTGGATTTGGTGCCGTTGAGGACAACTCGTTGGGTGCGGTTGGTCAGCCAACTGTTTATCCATCTACATGTGTAGTAATCTACTCCATTTTTTTCTAGTTTGCGGATTAGGAGATTGTGGTCGACTTTATCGAAAGCCTTACTGAAGTCCAAGTATATGAGGTCCACTGAGTTGCGTTGGTCAACTGACTTGGTTATGGTGTTGAAAAATGATATGAGATTGGTTTGGCATGATTTGTTTCTGATGAATCCGTGCTGGCTATTGGATATGATCTTGTTTGTTTCTAGGAAGTGGGTAAGTTGTTTTTTTATTATTTTCTCCAGTATTTTTCCAGGTATAGAGGTCAGACTGATTGGTCTGTAGTTACCTGGGTCGGTCTTTTTGCCTTTTTTGTGGATGGGGACTACGTCAGCTCGCTTCCAGTCTTCCGGTAGGTCTCCAGTGATCCAGGATATTTGGTAGATGAGGAGGAGTGGTTCCGCTATGGTGTCTGCCAATTCTTTTAGGACTTTGGGGTGAAGTCCGTCTGGCCCTGGTGATTTGTATTCGTTGAGTTCCCTCAGGTAGTCCCTCACTGTGCTTTTGTCTATGTTGAGTTCGGTTCTGGGGCAGTTTGTTGCAGTTAAATTGCAGATTGGTTGGAGGCAGCACACCTCTCTAGATTGGTTGTCTGGTCTGCAGATGGGAGGCTCAGTTCCCCTGAGGATTGAGTCTCCAATTACCAATACTCTCCTTTTCTTTTTGGCTGGCTTGGGGTGAGGGAGGTTAGCTTCTGTTGTTGAGGCTTTTGGTGGAGTTGTGTTGTGCTTGGTTCTTGGTGGTTCTTTGTCAGATGATTGCAGGTTTTCTTGTTCCGAGAGTACTGAATATTTGTTGCTTGTAGGCAGTGGGGTTGGGAGGAGGAGGGTTGGAGTTGGTGGAGGCTTGTTTTTTCGTCTTAGGGTGATGTGTGTCCAGCTATTTACTGCTTCTGGGGTGTGGATTCGGCTTAGTTCCTCTGGGGTGTTGGTTTTGTTGGGAGTCTGATGGATTTTCTCATTGTGATGTTGGTGCTTCAGGGTTGTTAGGTTTTTCTCTAGGTTTTCAATTTTTTCCTCAAGTAGCTGGATGAGTTTGCATTTGTTGCAGGTAAAGTTTTGGAGGTTCGAGGGGAGGAGTGAGTACATGGAGCACAAACTGCAGCACACCATGGATTCAGTTCCGTCTTCATCTATGCTTGTTCGGGGAGTGACTTCTGTGTGCATGGTTGGTGTATCTTCTCTCTCACTCTCTGTGTTGTTCTTTATGTGTGTGGTAGGTTGCAGGGTGGGTGCGGGAGAGTGCAGAGGTGACATGTCTGCTCTTGTTGCTGGGTTGGTGATTTCCTCTGCTTCCCTGATCAGCAAACCCGGTGTTCTTTTGCCTCGCGGTGAGCTTTTAGCTTCTTCCCAGCATGCACCAGGAGTATGCAAATTACCCCCTGAAGCTCAGATTCCTGGGTGGTGAGTTCCTCTGCTTCCCTGGTCAGCAAACCTGGTGTTCTTTTGCCTCGCGGTGAGCTTTTAGCTTCTTCCCAGAATGCACCAGGAGTATGCAAATTACCCCCTGAAGCTCAGATTCCTGGGTGGTGAGTTCCTCTGCTTCCCTGGTCAGCAAACCCAGTGTTCTTTTGCCTCGCGGTGAGCTTTTAGCTTCCTCCCAGCATGCACCAGGAGTATGCAAATTACCCCCTGAAGCTCAGATTCCTGAGTGGTGAGTTCCTCTGCTTCCCTGGTCAGCAAACCCGGTGTTCTTTTGCCTCGCGGTGAGCTTTTAGCTTCTTCCCAGCATGAACCAGGAGTATGCAAATTACCCCCTGAAGCTCAGATTCCTGAGTGCCCAACAGGGGGGTGAAAAGGGGTTTTGATATGTGTGTAACACACCATTTTTCTTCAGACTTTGCTTTTCTTTTGATGCTTCAAATTCTGATTTTGATAAATTAATTTTGAACTTTATAAAAAGACTCTGAATTTTATTTGTCTGAATTCTGACTGGCAGCCTTGACATTGAATTGAAAAGGGCTTGATGGCACATGTAACAAATGTAAACAAGTGATCTATGTACATTTGAAGGCAAAAGAAGAGGTGGTTTTTCTGGTTTTGTTTTGGTAATTCTTATAAAATGCTTCTGTGGACAATGCAGCAACCTTTGGAATGGTTTCTGAAAAAATATGGGGTTATAGATATAAAAGATTTTACATATTATGCAAATTTTGTATTTATATTTGTAATTTTGTATTATTATATTAGCTATTTACCCATTGGCTATTTTTGGTGGAATCATGGCAGAGAGAATGCCTTATACTGAAGTTTAGTGAGATAAGTGTCTATTTTGCGTAGAAGATTTGTTTCTTCTGACAGAGGTACACAGCCTAAGCTGGCTTTGAAGAACAGGTCTGAGGAAATTGAGCTCATTGTTGGCAGATATTAGTTTAATGGCAATGATATGGGCAGCTGGATTGGGGGACTGGCAAGTAGGCTGCCTCCTACAAAAAAACTGGCAGAATCTAACCATACAGTGGTAATAAACCCACTGACGCTGGTGCAGCTGGACTGGAGGATTGTTAGATTGACAATTACAGAAAAGGGGTTGACGTATTCTACAAAGCAGCAGAAAGTAGGACAAGAACTAATGGGTGGAAGCTTATTGAAGAGAGATCCAACCTAGAAGTAAGGAGATATTTTCTGACAATGAGAACAATTAATCAATGGAATAACTTACAGTACCTTCTGAAGTTGTGGTTGCTCCATCACTGTAATTTTTTAAAAAAATAGACTGGACAGCCATTTCACTGGGATGGCATGTGATCTCTTGCTTAGAGACCTCTGAAATCCCTTCTAGCCCTATGAATCCATGTTGTATGTTGTAAACACCTTGAGTAATGAGGATCTCTGAGTTGGATTGTTTGTATGAGATGGAAACCACATTTATTGCTGTGAATGAGGGAATGGGAGATTTCTAAAGGATGGGAATGAGCTATAATATTCAATCAGTGATGGGTAGAGGAAAATATGGTGGGAGCTATGAGATGGATCACTCACAGAGAGTGATACATAGATCAAGAGCCAAGTGGCACAATGGTTAGAGTGCAGCTTTGCAGGCTAATTCAGCTAATTCCACTGGACATGACCTTGGATAGCAGGTTTTCAAGGGACTGGGTAGTTGGCTACTAGTGATGAATGGTGGATCAGTTTGCAACAAGGCCACCATTTTACACATCTTAATTGTTGGAGTAAAGACTGAACTAGCATGCATTCCCAAGTCCTGGAACAAATGTGGGAATTTCTCTGTCTATCTGCATGGGCCATTTCTGGGTCTGACACCAACTAAGACCCCAAGGTAGAGAATATATGATGACAGTAATTGTCTGGGACAGGGGTAGGCAAAGTTGGCTCTTCTTTGACAAGTGGACTTCAACTCCCAGAATTCCTAAGCTAGCATGATTGGCTCAGGAATTCTGGGAGTTGAAGTCCACAAGTCATAGAAGAGCCAACTTTCCCTAACTCTAGACTGGGATATTTGAGAAGCATCTAGGAGCCTTACTCTACAAATTGCCAAATGTGAGATACTGTTTCATAAGTTGGGCACTAGCTGGGGGGAGGTGTCAGGCTCCATCAAGCAGGCGATGGCCGGGAGCCTCTGAAATGAGAGAGAACTAGAGGCAGGGATTTTCGGCAGCTCCCGGCCATCGCCCGTTTGATCGAGCCTGACACATACCCTTCCAGCGCTTTGCCTCCCACCAGGCCAAAGGGTTCAGGTTCGGGTTCAGGGAACCTACCAGAACTCCACCGTCAAGGTAATTTTAGAAGCGAGATCGGGCAGAGAACGTAGCAGCAGGCGAGGGGGATTTTGAGATCAGGCGGAGAACGTAGCAGCAGGGGAAGGGCATTTTGAAAAGATATCAGGCAGAGAACATAGCAGCAGGGGAAGGGCATTTTGAGGTGATATCAGACAGAGAACGTAGCAGCAGGGGAAGAGCAATTTGAAGGCGAGGGGAACTTTGAAGTGATATCAGGCAGAGAACATAGCAGCAGGCAAGCGGCATTTTGGAAGCGAGTCCGAGGAGCTATCCGCAGCCGCCCGATCTCGTTTCAAAATCCCCCTTGCCTGCTGCTACGTTTTTCGCCTGATCGCGCTTCAAAATGCCCTTCACCTGCTGCTACCATTGCCACCCGTTCTCTCTCTTCTCCAATGTCTTCGCGCTTTACCATGATGGTAGCAGAAGGGATGGGGGGGTGGAGACCCTCCACAGCAAAGCCTGGCTCCAGTCCCGATCATCAGAGCCTGCAAACTTAAAAGTGCTTGTTTTGCCCAGTGCTTGCAGCAGCAGCCGAGAAAGAAGCAAGGGTTCATAGGTTGAAAATGGTTCATGAAAAGAGTCAAAAAACCCTTGAACACCCGGTTAGTATCTCAAAAAGTTCATAGGTAGAGGCATTCGTAAGTAGATGTACCATTCTACGTATATACTTACTGCTGTTTTTTGCTTCTGCACATGTGCAAAACCCAAGTTTTCGGCACTACACCACCATATTGGTTTTGGCTTTTTTCTTTTTCTTTTTCTTTTTTGCTTCTGTGCTTGTGCAGAAGTTCAGTTTTTGGTACTCTGCATGCACAGCCATGCAGTGTGAGAGGAAGTGAATCGGCAAGGTAAGTTAGAACCCACCCTTGCATGGCACATGTAAAAACAATGCTATATGAATTATTGGGATGTGTCCAGCTAAAATTCAAGGTGCTGCTCATCACCTTTAAAGCCCTAATGGCATGAGATTACTTGAGGGATCTTTTTTCCCAGTTGTTTCTACCTTTCTAATTCAGTCCATCAGATTGGGTATACTGCAGGTCCAGACCAGCCAATAACTGTTGGCTGGTAGGGACAAAAGATGGACTTTCTCTGCAGTAGTCATGCTTTGTGGGATAATTTTCCTGTGGAGAATGGCTTCACCATTGCTGATCTTAAGGTTTTACTGTAAAACACTGTACATTTTTACCAAAGCCTAGGGTTTTGACTCTGTTAAGGGCCCATCTTTCAGTTTTACTGTTACAGTAATACCTCATGATACGAACTTAATTGGTGCAAGGAGGAGGTTCGTAAGACGAAAGGTTCGTAAGATGAAACATTGTTTCCCATAGGAAACAATGTAAAGTCAATTAATCCGTGCAACCAAAAAACCCCCCCACAAAAAAACGGCTTTCGGCGACTGCTGGGAAGCCGTGCGGCTGTTTCAAAGGGTGACAGCCGGCCTGGGGGGCTTCCCAGCACCCCCCGAACCTGGGTTTGGGGGAGTGCTGGCAAGCCCCCCAGGCCGGCTGCGACCTTTTAAAACAGCTGCGCCGCTTCGCAGCTGTCTCCCGAAGCCGAACGCGGAAGTTCGGCTTTAGCGTTCAGCTTCAGGAGACAGCTGCGAAGCGGCGCGGGTGTTTTAAAAGGTCGCAGCCGGCCTGGGGGGCTTCCCAGCAACCTCCCAAACCGAACCCGGGGTTCAGCAAAATTTTGCCTCTTCTTACAAACTTTGTTCGAGTTACGAACCGGCGTTCGGGAGGCTTCTGGGAAGCCCCGCCGCCCGGCTGTCACCTTTTAAAACAGCCACGCGGCTTCCCAGCAGTCTCCGAACACCGGTTCGTAACTCGAAAAAAGTTCGTAAGAAGAGGCAAAATTTTTATGAACCCCGGGTTCGTATCACGAGTTGTTCGTAAGACGAGGGGTTCGTATCTTGAGGTACCACTGTAATTGGTTATTTATGCAGGTTGCTGTATATATTTATTTTTGGATATTTTCTTGTTTGTTATTGTCTCAATTGTTTTTATAGTTTTAGAAGTGCAAATAATGCAAAGTTATTGTTTGAGATGGATAGCTATAGAAATTGAATAAATAAATAAATGAAATAAATAAATATGCATTGTGTCCATTTTTCACCATGCATAATTTAATATTTCTAAGACCTTGAAAAAATTTTGAGCATGAAAATTTCATGGAAAGATTTCAGCAAATTTGAAAATTCTTCTTGATTCTTCTCATTTTTCCCCCTGCTAATTCAGGGATATCAAACTTCATTGTGTCACAGGATAGATTGTGACGTATTGCAATGTTTTTTAACTTTGCTGAGCTGGGGTGGGTTTAGCCTGCCTGACCATTTCCAGCCCATAGGCTGCCAGTTTGACAGCCCTGTTCCAATTAGAGATATAGGACAAACTTAGGCTAGAAGTTACACATAGTATAAGAGTTGTACAAGATGGGGAGGAAATAGCTTTTTGTCTTTGACTTGTAAATCTAAGCTTGAGTTTAGTTGTTATTGCTGTTGTTTAAATTAGTCTGCAATATCATTTGTGGGTTACAGTTGTATGCCTCTTTTTCTTCTTTTGTTTTTGGAATGAGAGGAAATATGGCTATAAATTTTTGTACTTAGTGCAAATGATTTCAACTGCCTTCTTTGTATCAATTTGCAAAGGCAAAAGATTTGATATGCTTCATGGAACCAATTTAAATTAGTACCTGCTACAGAGAATATGTTTTATAATATATCAAACAGCTTTCCATGTGCTCTTTTATTTCATTGCATGTTATGGCCGCAAGGGAACTCCCATGAATTGTTATTGCTTCAAATTCATAGAGATTTAACCATTTCCAAACTGTACGATAAGTAGAAAGCCATCCTGTACAATAAGAGACCATGTTAATACAATGTATTCATATACAACATCACTTTGTAGGTAGCTGATTTTTCTGTTAGGTGAGAGAATTTTCATTTCATTTCATTTTCTGCTAACTGAGAAATTAGTTACAATAATTTGTGGCAAAGTTACTGAAAAAACCCTTTAATGCACTAGTGCAGGGTCCCCAATTCCCAGGCTATGGAACTGAGCCACACAGCTGGAGATAAGTGGCAGGCCAGCAAGTATAACTGAAGCCATTTACACCACCCCACATTTCATGGAAATAATTGTCTACACATAACCTGTCACTGGTGCCAAAACATGGTGACTGCTGCACTAATATATTGAAACCCATCTGTTCTTAATCATTTCACATTGGGTTAAAGTTAGAATTTACAAATAGAGGATGGAAAGAAGAATTACATTTTCTGTGGTATTAAAAGATTTTTTTTTTTTAAAAAAATGACAACTTAGGAGAAATCATTATTAAAATGATAACATTCAAATATTTTAAAAATAAAGAATGAGCTTTGTAGATGTTTTTTGGCAAGATCAGGTCATGGATGATGTGGTGTGACTCCTGGTCCTGCTTTAATTTTTCACAATAATTTTCTGGACTGGCTCCATGCAGCGGTTAGCTTGTATACAGTTGTATTTTTAATTCATGATATGATAATATGTTCACAGGTACAGCTGGTATATAATTTGTCATATCTTGATAATTTCTCAATGAGCAGATACTAACCATGGCCAGGGAAATTTTTTACAAATCCATAATTTGAGTTCATAATAGAACCCTGATTGTGCTTTACTCACTGCTTATAACACAATGAATCAGGGAAGTGTCTATCTGAGCTACTTCAGAATATTATATTGTATCCTGAAGCTTAAAAAGTTTCACTCTAATTTGAGTCAATAATGGTTCTTGCGCATGGCTTTTCTTATTCTTTGCTGTGTGACATTTTTTCCTGCTTCTGTCTCCCCCCTCTCCCACTCTTTCCCTCTCTCTCTCTCCACCATCACTCTGCTAAACAAATAATTCCCTCAACACTGTCAAACTATTTACTAAGTCTGAACTACTATTACTACTAGTTTTTTCCCATCATTCCTATCATCAATTTCCTTCCACTTATGGCTGTATGACTATAACTTGTTGCTTGTATCCTTAACATTTTTATTAATATTGATTGCTTCCTCATTGCGTATTTGACCCCTATGACAATTATTAAGTGTTGTACTATACCTCATGATTCTTGTATCTTTTTTTAATGTAAACTGAGAGGATATGCACAAAAGACAAATTCCTTGTGTGTGCACTCACACTTGGCCAATAAAGAATTCTATTCTATTCTATTCTATTCCATTCCATTCTCTCTCTGATCAGTAACATATAGGTGAATTGCTGTACCGGTATTGGTGTATAAGTTTCAACGGTAGGCACTGTTTTCTTGCAGGATCTAGAAGATACACCTTTAAGGTAGTTGTGCTTTTCAAGTGGAATAGGGTGCCTCCTGAGGTTTATAAGGTCTGGGCCCATTGGGCTTTTATGGCCGTGGGATAGGCTAATGTAACATGTTTCCTGAGAGTGTTTTAACATATGTATGTTTTAATTAGTGTTTATGTATCCTATTGCAGATTCTGTTCGTTATTTCTATTTATTTTAATACTAATTCATAAGCTATCTAGAGTTCTTTTATGATTGATGTTGCATACAAGATAACAAATAATAAATACATAAATAATTCATGTGGATATAATGATATGGAAAAGAAAGATTTCCATGGTTTTAGCAATTCTTAAAAGTAGTAAATACAATCTCGGATGAACAACAATGTATGACATATTGCACTATAATACGTAATTTTACATTATGCTGTAATGCATAATTGTACAAAAAGAAAGACAAAAATACATAAGTCCTGTGTACTTTCCTTTTCACATGACTGTATATTCTTAACAATTCTAGCATTTTTGGATTACATACATTTTCTGAGAATTAAAAAAAAATCAAAAGAATGATTTGAAAAATAATACGGAGAAAAGTGTTATAACAAACAATAATGTCCTTTCAATTCAGCCCAACATTTATTCAATAATTTATTCAATACTGAGGTTAAAAGGCATGTTACTGACATTTTGAGATAATTCTAAAATGAGGACAAGTCACATGGGTAAAGGAAATAACATTATAAGTCATTCTGAGAAACACATGATAAATATGAAGGGGAAAATAACCCTTAATAAGCATATTAGCCAGTGAGATGACTACAAAGGGAATTGATAACGGTCCTCAAGTACTTAAAAGGTTTAAATGCCAGAGAGGAAGAAGAATTATGTTAGATGGAACAAAGACATAAAACTTAGGATAATAGGATAAAAGTCAAAAAGAAAAGCTCCCGCTGAATAGCAGAAGCAACCTCCTGACTAGAAGATTTATGAGGCTTTGAAATAATGTCCCCTGAATATTGGGGAAAGTCTCATCTCTACGTGTGTTTTAGATTTTGCTTGACAAAAAAACACAGATAAATGTACAGCAGGGAACTACCCTATATTATCAGAGAGTTCTGGTGCTGGGCTGAAAAATCTAGAAAGGCTTTAAAGAAGCTTGTGAGTCTCACTGGTGAAATTTATTTATTTATTTATTTTTATTTTATTTATTTATTTATTAATAGAGTTGAAAGGGACCGTTAGGTCATCGAGTCCAACCCCCTGCCTGAGCAGGAAACCCTACAGCACCCCAGCCAAATGGAAGTCCAATCTCCTCTTGAAGGTGTCCAGAGTTGGGGAGTTCACCATCTCCCCTGGCAGGCAGTTCCATTGGTTGATCGCTCTGACCGTCAGGAAGTTTTTCCTTATTTCCAGGTTGAATCTCTCCTTGGTCAGCTTCCAACCATTGTTCCTCGTCTGGCCCTCTGAATAAAGAGACCCCCTCCTCACCGTGGCAACCCCTCAAGTATCTGTAAACTGCTATCATGTCCCCTCTAGACCTTCTTTTTTCTAGGCTGTCCATGCCCAGTTCTCTCAATCTCTCTTCGTAAGTCTTGGTTTCGAGTCCCCTAATCATTTTGGTTGCTCTTTTTTGCACCTTCTCCAGAGTTTCGATGTCTTTTTTGTAGTGAGGTGACCAAAATTGGATGCAGTACTCCAGGTGGGGTCTGACCAGGGCATAGTAGAGTGGTATTAGTACTTCCCTGGTCTTGGAGCATATTCCTCTGTTGATGCAGCTTAGGATTGAGTTGGCTTTTTTGGCTGCTGCTGCACATTGCTGACTCATGTTTAGTTGATTGTCCACCAAGACTCCAAGATCTCTTTCGCAGTCACTACTGCTGAGTGGGGTATCTCCCAGGCTGTATGTATGTCTAGGGTTCTTTTTGCCAGGTGGAGGACTCTGCATTTGTCGGTGTTGAACCTCATTTTGTTGGTATGGGCCCACTGTGATAGTCTGTCTAGGTCTTCTTGTACTCTGAGCCTGTCCTCAAGGGTGTTGGCTACCCCCGCCAGCTTGGTGTCATCTGCAAATTTTATTAGTTCCCCTTTTATTCCCTCGTCCAGGTCGTTGATGAAGATGTTAAAGAGTACAGGACCCAGGACAGAGCCCTGTGGAACTCCGCTGTCTACTTTTTTCCATGTGGATTTGGTGCCGTTGAGGACAACTCGTTGGGTGCGGTTGGTCAGCCAACTGTTTATCCATCTACATGTGTAGTAATCTACTCCATTTTTTTCTAGTTTGTGGATTAGGAGATTGTGGTCGACTTTATCGAAAGCCTTACTGAAGTCCAAGTATATGAGGTCCACTGAGTTGCGTTGGTCAACTGACTTGGTTATGGTGTTGAAAAATGATATGAGATTGGTTTGGCATGATTTGTTTCTGATGAATCCGTGCTGGCTATTGGATATGATCTTGTTTGTTTCTAGGAAGTGGGTAAGTTGTTTTTTTATTATTTTCTCCAGTATTTTTCCAGGTATAGAGGTCAGACTGATTGGTCTGTAGTTACCTGGGTCAGTCTTATTGCCTTTTTTGTGGATGGGGACTATGTCAGCTCACTTCCAGTCTTCCGGTAGGTCTCCAGTGATCCAGGATATTTTGTAGATGAGGAGGAGTGGTTCCGCTATGGTGTCTGCCAATTCTTTTAGGACTTTGGGGTGAAGTCCGTCTGGCCCTGGTGATTTGTATTCATTGAGTTCCCTCAGGTAGTCCCTCACTGTGCTTTTGTTTATGTTGAGTTCGGTTCTGGGGCAGTTTGTTGCAGTTAAATTGCAGATTGGTTGGAGGGAGGTTCCCTTTTGTGTGAAGACTGATGCAAAGTAGGTGTTGAGTAGCTGTGCTTGGTCATTGCTGTCTGTGATTTCTCTACCCTCTTCGTTTTTTAGTGTGACGATTGTTTCTTTGATTTTCTTCTTATTGTTGATGTGTTGGAAGAATTTTGTTTTGTTGTCTTTGACTTCCGCTGCAAGGTGTTGTTCATATTGTGCCTTTGCTGTTTTTATTTTTTGTTTGCAGGAACTGGCTGTTTGCTGATATTCCGCTTTGGTTATGAGTCCTTCTTTCCATTGTTTGTACTTAGCTTTTTTTCCTTTTATGTCATCTGCGAGGGCTTTGTTTAGCCATGCAGGTTTGGTTTTGGTTTTCCTGGTTTTCCTTTTCATGGGGATTGCGTTGTTTTGGACGTCTATGATGCTGTTTTTTAGGATCACCCAGGCTTCCTGAGTGGTTTTTCCTTCTAAGAGTTCGTTCCAGGGGCATTGTTCAAGGTTCGCTCTGAGCTTGTTAAAGTCCGCTTTTCTGAAGTCTGGGACTGTAGTGGTGATTGCACTATGTTGAATTTGAGGATGACGTGGTCGCTCTCTCCCAGTTTCCCTTCTTCTGTTCCCTCTATTGTTTCTTCCCTGTTTGTTAGTATTAGGTCTAATATAGCATTCCCTCTAGTTCCTGTTTCAACTTTTTGGGTTAGAAAGTTGTCAGCTAGACTGGAAAGAAATTTGGCAGACTTTCCGCTTGGTGCTGAGTTAGTTTTCCAGTTGATGTCTGGGTAGTTGAAGTCCCCCATTATTGTCATCCTGTGTTTGTTGCATATGTCTGTTAGTTGGCATGTGAAGAGGTCGTCCATTGTGTCTGTTTGATTGGGTGGTCTGTAGTATACTCCAATTGTGGTGTTGCTCTTTTTTTCTTTTATGTTGACCCATATGATTTCTAGGGGGTTATCATCTTTGGTTGGATGTAGTTCTGTGGCAGTGTAGTGGTCTTTGATGTATAGTGCAACACCTCCTCCTTTCTTGTTTGACCTGTTCTTCTTGAAGAGGTTGTAACCCATTATCTGTGTGTTCCAGGCTTGTGTTTCGTCCCACCAGGTTTCTGTGATTCCAATTAGATCATATTGGCCCTCGTGTATTAATAATTCCAGTTCATCCTGTTTGTTTCCCAAGCTTTGTGCGTTTCTGTACAGGCATTTTAGCTGTTTGTGTTTGTTTGCAGGTAGAAATTTTTTATTCTCAGGTTTGTTTGTAGGCTTGTCCCGTTCCCCTTCCTTGTTTTGTTCAGTGTTTTGTCGTATAGTTTGGTCACCCTCCCCTCTCAGAGCTAGTTTAAAGCCCTCCTGATGAGTTGGGCTAGTCGGTTGCCTAGGAGGTTCTTCCCCGCTCTAGTGAGGTGTAGCCCGTCGCTTGCTAGAAGCCCTTCTTGGAGATAGTGCAGGCCATGGTCGAGGAAGCCAAAGTTCTTATGGTGACACCATCCTTTAAGCCAGTGATTTATCTGTGGGATTTTGCGTTCTCTGGCGGGGTGTCGTCCTCTAGTGGGGAGGATGGAAGAAAAAACAACCTGAGCACCTGTTTTTCTGATTGTGTTGCCCAAGTGGTCATAGTCTTTCATAATTTGGTTCATGTCTTTCCCTGTGTCATTGATTCCCGCATGAATCACCAATAGTGGGTAGTAGTCCCTGGGTTTGAGTATTTTGGTGAGGTTTTCAGTTATGTCAGAGATTTTAGCTCCAGGGAGGCAGCACACCTCTCTAGATTGGTTGTCTGGTCTGCAGATGGGAGGCTCAGTTCCCCTGAGGATTGAGTCTCCAATTACCAGTACTCTCCTTTTCTTTTTGGCTGGCTTGGGGTGAGGGAGGTTAGCTTCTGTTGTTGAGGCTTTTGGTGGAGTTGTGTTGTGCTTGGTTCTTGGTGGTTCTTTGTCAGATGATTGCAGGTTTTCTTGTTCCGAGAGTACTGAATATTTGTTGCTTGTAGGCAGTGGGGTTGGGAGGAGGAGGGTTGGAGTTGGTGGAGGCTTGTTTTTTCGTCTTAGGGTGATGTGTGTCCAGCTATTTACTGCTTCTGGGGTGTGGATTCGGCTTTGCTCCTCTGGGGTGTTGGTTTTGTTGGGAGTCTGATGGATTTTCTCATTATGGTGTTGGTGCTTCAGGGTTGTTAGGTTTTTCTCTACGTTTTTGATTTTTTCCTCAAGTAGCTGGATGAGTTTGCATTTGTTGCAGGTAAAGCTTTGGAGGTTTGAGGGGAGGAGTGAGTACATGGAGCACAAACTGCAGCATACCATGGATTCAATTCCGTCTTCATCTATGCTTGTTCGGGGAGTGACTTCTGTGTGCATGGTTGGTGTATCTTCTCTCTCTCTCTCTGTGTTGTTCTTTATGTGTGTGGTAGGTTGCAGGGTGGGTGCGGGAGAGTGCAGAGGTGACATGTCTGCTCTTGTTGCTGGGTTGGTGATTTCCTCTTTTGGGACTTAAGCCAGTTACTTTCCCACAGCCCTAGAAAGGAGGCAATGGCAAACTACTTCTCAAAAACCTTGCCAAGAAAACTTCACAGGACCTATCCAGGTGGTCTCCAAGAATTTAACACAATTGAAGTTTTTAAAAAGTAAAAATAAAAATCCACCATGCTATCCAACTGGGCGAAAGGGCGCAGCGGCTACTCCGGAATCGGCGAGCGAACCACCGTTTGCCGTCAGTCCGTCAACCGGCCGGGGAAACCTCTCAGCCGGCTCCGGAATGAAAGCAATCAGTCTTTTCCACACATTTAGATCATGAAGACAAGAGTCAACAGATAAGAGTCTTGTTCAACTATGAGGAATATTCTAGTAGATGCTGAAACATGCTAGAATATTTATGACCAGATCTTAGGACTTCAAGTTCAGAATTCCATAGTCAAAGGTGGCATCAAAGCCTGGGAAGTGAAAAGAGCTGTCATAAATAGACTGAATGTCAGTTTATATGTAAGCTCTATTTCTTACTTCAGTATTGTATTGTTTTTAAAGATCTACTGATGTGTGTGTGTGTATACAGTATATATACACACATAATACATTTTTCCTAATCTTGTATGCGAGGATTTAATTTTCCTTCTATCCACCTTGTCCAGAATTATCATTTTTAATATTTGCTACTGTAACAATATTGTTGAGCTAGTAGATGACTGGCAATCTAATATGCCCATACTGAGCTCTAAAGTGTCAATGTGCATCTTGGATAGTGCTTGTTTTCAGTCCCTAATGTCTTATAATGTTGCAGCACATAAGGAAGCAGGAACAGTGAGGTCCTCACAATGCAAGATCTTGCTATGTATTGCAGGATAAGATCAGCAGAATTTTCCATAACTAATATGAAAAATGCCAAGAACTAGATAATTCTCCCCATTTGCACACTGTTTGATATCTCATTATCTCTTACTACAAAAACTACTGGAAATGTTGTGGCAGTTAAACTGCCTTCATGGGATCAGACTGCCTAATTAATACATTTTCTGAAAGTAAAACTGTCTTTTCTTTGGCAGAGATCCCCCCCCCCCTTTTACCATGCTATGCACATTGCAATATAGCCCTGACATCCATTGGCACCTGCAGACTGCTCTGCATTTGCAAAATAAGTTGGTTCTAAACATTTTCTTACACTCTTAACTTCAAAAAAAATCTTTTCACAATGCTTGTTTCCCCTTGAATAACATTCCTACTCTATGCTAATGATAGTTAACAATAATCACTAGACACATAGAAAAAAGAAAGCGAGCTTTGCATTCTACTGTTTAAATTGCTGCTCAGTGCAGCCTATGGAAACTGGAACTGATGACCTTTTTTATGCCAAAGCAACTCTAAAAACCATGTTCTAGCTAGCTAACAATCAGCAGTGGAATATATTTGTACATGATTGGCAAAATATGTCTATTAAATATAGCTATGCTTGAAGCCTTTAAAATATTGTATGAGGAAAAGGCTATTTTATGCTTTATAGATGGACTCATCCATGAAAAGAAACTTTTCCATTTATTTTTCATTCATTCTGCTTATTATTACTAGCACAATAATAAAACAGCAAATACAAATGCTAATTTGGCCATACTTTCCAGGCTTGCTGGATGGGACTTCACAAAGCATACCTAACAGATTATTGTAAGAGGAAAATAAACAAAAATTTACAACGATCTATACATAAGCAGCTCCTGAAATGGATTTGAAAAGAGAAAAGAAAAGAAGAAAAGAAATGAAATCAAAAGAAAAGAAAAGAAGAAAACAAATCAAAGTAGAATGAAAGGAAACAAGTAGTTTAAGAATTGGAAAGAAAGACAGTATCCTACCCACCTTAGAGACACTAAAATGTGTTCTGAAAACATCAGCACTATGTCAACATCTGAGAAGGTGTTCAAAGAATACTGAAAGAAAGCAAGTTGAAGAAAGACACCAGACATCAACAATTGTAATTATCACCCTATTAAAAGGGCTCAGAGAAAGATAGATACAGACAGAGGAGAGGCAGGCAGGGAGGGAGGAAGGGAGGAGGGGGAGCGAGAGAGATGGAGATGGAGATGGATGTGTGCATGCGTATAAAGACACACACACACACACACACACACACACATACACATTCTATTTTCCCCAAAATAAGACCTATCCTGAAAATAAGCCCAAGCATGTTTCTTACACATGCACCTGATATAAGCCCTACCCCCCAAAATAAATCCTACTTAAGAGTTTGCGCGGACAACCGCCTGCCCATTTCATCTGGTTGTTCATGATCCCATAGTGGAGCTGCCCCATGTGCCCCATGCTTGCTTACCTTAGGGCCCCACAGCCAGGCCATCCATGCCTTAACACCTGCCTCATGGCATCAGCACCAGCAGCCATGTGCAACAGGAGCCCACATGGCCACCGGCCCACTTCTGTTTGCTCAAGGATGAGGTTGAGTCATGGGGACATGAGTCATAGGGCCATGAATCAAGAAGAGGCAGATGTTGGGACACAGATGGTCTGGCTGTAGGGCCCTGAGGTGAAGGTGCAGGGTGCATGGCACAGATTCATTGCCCCACCTCACTTCATGGCTGCAGCACTGATGCATTGACCGGCCTCCTGCTCCATTGCGGTAGCAAGCAAATAAATGAAGTGGGCCAGCAGTTACATGGGGTACTGCTGGATGGAGCTGCCAGAGCAACTGCCACAAAGTGACCTGGCTGCAGGGACCCTGAGGTAAGCCAGTGCAGGACATGTGGGGCAGCTTCACCCTCCCTGTCTCGCAGTAGTGGCATTGGCTTACCATGCAGTCTTCTTCCCTGCCATAAGAAACCAGAAGTGGGCCTCCCATACAT
Source organism: Erythrolamprus reginae (assembly GCF_031021105.1). NCBI lineage: Eukaryota > Metazoa > Chordata > Lepidosauria > Squamata > Dipsadidae > Erythrolamprus > Erythrolamprus reginae. The sequence continues at coordinate 48,694,176 of NC_091956.1, forward strand.
GGGAAAAAATAACAACATCTATGCAAGAGTTTGCTTTTCTCTATTAGAATGAAAATAAAAAATGACCTTGCTTTTAGGATTCTTCTTTGTTATTTAGTTGTCAGATTCAGTTGGCTCTCAACTACAAACTATCCTTTTCGCTCCCTTTTTTCTCGGATAAAACTATTGGATTCATTATTAATCTTTAATTCTATTTTCAGACAGTTTTCCATACTTGTCTAAACAAATCATGTGATTTGCAACACAAAATAAATATATAAGAGAAATTATAAAGAAGAGAGAAGTTTGCCACAACCATTAAGTCATTCTTCACAGGCAGTCCCTTCATGTCAGATGCAAGTAATGTGAAGAGAGGAAGTGTGTGTGTGATGGTTGACTTGTGTACAACTTTGTGTAGCACATAGGTAAACCAAATTTAAAATTTTGATAGCATTAATCTGGCAGCTGTCAGTAGCATTAAAGTTGTAAATAAATTTGGGTAGATAAAAAGACTAAGAAAAGTAGATTCCATATTATTTCTTTGGCTTCATATTTATTCTTCATGACATTAGTCTCATATCATAGACTCTGGCCTTGACAATTTTCATTTTTGTAAAATTGTATAAGATCTGGATCTGTTTCTAGTAATGGGAAGAAGAGAAGGAAAGAAGGTAGGACACAAACTAGCTTATTAAAATTTCAACTTTCCTGGCAACTGTTTGTGGCTAAAAGCTACATTATTACCCAAAGGAAGCATTTTAATTTAGTGTTACAAATTAGTACTGAATTCTTGCTCTGGCTCCCCCATTAGCACTAAATGGGTTCATCATAATTGCTATTATTACAAAATGAATTAATAATGATTAGATCAATATATTACTCTACTCTGCATTACCATAAGAATTGTTTATAAAGTCTCACAATTAAATTGACAATTACTGCAAAGACCCACTTAGGGGGAAGGGAATTGATGTCTCTGTGAATGGAACACGCAAATAATTTATGAAGATGTTTTTGTTGCTTGAAAATTTGATACAAAGGGCAGTGACATTCCAGATCTAAGCAGATTTATTGGAAACCCTGTGCTTTTGATTTCTGAAATACATTATTTCAAGTAGACTTTGCCTTAGGTGAAAACTTTCTGCAAACTCTTACAAAACATAAGATATGGTACAATGAGTTTCTAACACAAGTACAGAAATCTTCTGTTAGAAAAAAAACCCCTGGAAGCTGTCTGATCAGCTATTGATATGTTGCATAAACCATGTTTTGCTTGGAAGCTTCAAGAGGGATAGGATCTAGGAGCTCTATGCACCTTGGTGAAGTATAAAAGTTCATGTACCCAAAGCTGCATTACTAAAATTGTAGTAAGTGAATAATTTTCTTGTTTGCATTAAATTGAGGAAACTACTAACAAGATTAGTTGACTTCGGTTTTATTTCTTTTATTTTATATAAAGGCAGCTTAACTAAGAGATTTAACTGAAAATAATGCTCATGTATAAGATACACTGGAGTTGTCATCATTAGTGAATTACGTATGTATTAATAAAAAAGGTACACTTGGTATAAGTTCAATTTATTCAACATTGGAAGTATAATGAACAAAGGATATATACTGCACAAGTGCATTGAATAAGATGGACTAATGCCACCCAAGCAGTATAAAAATTACACAGACACACAGACACATACATTTTTTAAAAAAGTTTATTAAATTTAAATCATTAAAAGGGGTGGAAAGAGATCATTGGAATAAAGGGGAAGGGAGGAGAAAAGCATTACATAGTAATGAAACAGATCTTAAGCTATACATAAAGTAATCTATATCACTGTATTATAACCAGAATTACATTACATAACAAGAGATATAAAATGCATATGCATAGTATAAAATGAAGTAGTGAATCTATAAAGTATGAAAAGAAATAGAGGAGAAGGGAAAAATAAGAGAAGAAAGGAGAAAAGAGATGTTGATGGAGGAAAATTAGAGATAGAGCAAAGGGTAGGGGGAGTCTGCAAAGTAGCAGACGTTTTCAGGATATGCGACATTGTAATATAATAAGATAGTGGGTGTATATGTTAAAGAGTAAAGTGAACAAGTATAAGGTTAGACTAATAAGTCGTATTTATCTTGTGAGGTTATAGATCGATTAATGTTTCAAAATGAATAAAGAATGACTAATGAAAATAGGTTGCAAGAGTCTATCTTCAAGGTCAAGTCGGTTGTACTCGGTATTTGGTTGTGTTCTGTTAGTAATTAGTATTTTCATTTAGAACGGTAGAAGAGGGGGGGGAATTATTGTTTTTTGGAAATAATTGATAGGTAACTTTTTGTTGCAATTCATTGGTACCATTTCGCCCATATCTTGTAGAAATCTGATACTTTTTTATTTTGTTTTGAATTTCCTTAGTAATTTTGGTCATCTCCACACATTCCATAATTTTAGTGATAGTCGTTAAGCCACCCAGGTTGACACACACAATTTTTATGCCAACCTGGGTAGCATATAATAAAAAGAAAAGAAAAAGGAAAAAGAAGTAAAAATAGTTAAAGTATTAAAAGACTAAATCAATGCAGAATTAAAATATTATGAAGAACTATGCTATATACGTATTTTGGAAGAAAGTAATCTGCTATAAACTGTGATATAATACATTCACATAATTCACAGGAATAAAATCTAGAATAGCAACAATCTCATATTTTATTCCCCTTTCCAATTTTCCAGAAAAACCTAATTGATAGCCTTACCATGTGCATAGAATACACAGATATTCTTCTACCTAAGATCATGAGGACATGGCTATAAACCTGTGATCAGGACATGTATCCCTCTCTTTTTTATAGATGTGAATCACTTTTGGAGATAATATTTATCTGAAAGGTTAAATCAAATATAAAATGAAGGAACAGGCAGAAACTTGGTAAAGAGTGGATGATAAATTGCTGCATTGTGTATTTTAGATACAGTAGAACTGAATAGATGCAATGCACCTGTGAATGGCAGGGGGGAAAACTACATAACTCTTGATCATATATTTGAGGGGTCCCCAAACTTGGCAACTTTAAAACTTGTGGACTTCAACTACAAATTTTCTCATAGCTGGCTGGAGAATTTTGGAAGTTGAAGTCCACAAATCTTAAAGTTGCCAAGTTTGAAGACTTCTGATACATTCCATATACTGTATATATAAAATGCACTGAAATTTACTGAAGGGCCTTTAAATGAAAGTGTGCAAGATCAGACTTTGGACTGAATATAAATGAAAGCATTTTGTAGGAATTTCATAAGTCCTTCTCTATTCTGCCCTTAATTGAAGATTATTAGGGATATTATTTTTTAAACTATTTTGGAGCAACTGAACTCTGTCCTCTAGTGTTTAACTGTGGTTTATTTCAATGTGGCAAAGACTGCCTTATGCTTACCCTGTGCATGGGGAAGGGTCATATGAACAGGAAAATTTATTTTCATTAATCTCCATGGTTGAGATTAGAAGATTAGAATTAACAAGACCCAAGTGCTGCCATGGGACAGGTTGAGCATTCATCCTTTGCTCCAGCTCCTGCCAGGGACATGAAAGGACCCCCCAGCAGGATGGCTCTTGGGCAATGGTAGTGTCACCGGCTAATCCTTTCAGCCCAGAAATGCTTCAATGCTTTGACACAAGTGCAATATGATCTCTACTCTGAGTTTCAAAAACCTTCACCAAGTTTTTTTAAAAAAATTCAAATAGAATTAATAGAACTTCTATTAAAGTACCATTTCTAGTTAATATAATTTAGATGAAAGTATTTTCATAGATGTTTAGAACTTGTGTATTGATTTGCCAAGATCCACCATTCTGAACAGCATACATGGTTTTGGGTTGTGAGGTCAAATGTTCTTTACATTTGACGTTATAATCCAAAAACCATCTATGCTGTTCAGAATGGTGGCTCTTGTTTTTCTGACATATTGATTCATTTAAAAGAACAGGTCACTCTAATAAAATATTGAAAAGTAGTGTACTTTTTAATGTCATGAGTCAAATGTGAAGCAATCCCAGCTCACAAGACAATAATTATACACACACCATATATACATGATGATAATTGTAATTATTGATAATTAGGCATAAATGCACCAGCGTGCCTTCCGTTCCCTGTCCTAATGTTTCTCTCTTACTAGTATCATATATATATAAACATTGTTATATCTTTATTAACCACCAATATGTACTTGACAAAATAAATAAATAAATAAATAAATAAATAAATAAATAAATAAATTCATTGGACAAGAAATCATTCCAATAATACACTTTTTTTTTCAGCTAGACACAGAACTTAGTCTAGAATTGATATGGACTACGTTAGAATTAACAAAACAGATAGAAAAAGTGAATATTGCAATGAACTTGTAGACAGAGAGAAGTGGAACTGGAACAGTCTTTACAATCAGATCCACAAAATCTTGGACTTGACAAAGCACAAATTAAATTTGATGGAAAATGAGGAAATAGCTAAAAATATTTAAAAAGCAAGGCAAAATTTTTTTTGAACAGGTGAATAAACCAGGGATATGGTTGGCTTATAAAGTAAGGAAAGGTAGAGGAAAAAATGGATAAAATATTTAGGGGATAAAAAAGGAGAATTGAAATATAAAGAAGATGAAAAAAAGGAAATAATATGGGAATTCTGCCAAAAATTATGTAAACAAGATGTTAATAAAGGATGGGAAAATATGTCAATATTTAGAAAAGGCAAATTTACCTAAAATTTCAGAAACTATTAGGGAGACATTGAATGCTAAGATAACAATGATGGAATTGTCAGAAGCTATTAAGAAACAAAAGAATGGTAAAGCCCCAGGACCTGATGGATTACCAGCTGAGGTTTATAAGGTATTTGAAGAGGTATTTGGATTTATCTTTTTGGATTTGATGAATGAAATATTTATACAAGCTAAAAGTCCAGATACTTGGACAGAAACTTATATATCTCTGATATTGAAAGAAGGGATTAATACACAAAAAGTAAAGAATTATAAGCCAATATCTTTGTTAATTAAATGTTGACTAGATTTTTGCATCAATTATTGAAAATAGACTTAAAATATACTTAAATGAATTTATACATTAAGATTAGAATGAATTTTTAACTAAAAAACAAATTAAGGACAATATGCGTATAATTTTAAACAGTATAGAATATTATGAACAGCACCCCGAAAAACAGATAGCACTGATGTTTTTGGATGCATAAAAGGCTTTTGACAATTTAAACTAACAATTTCTAAACGGGCAATTACAATATATGAATTTTGAAGTGAGGTTCTTACATGTCATAGAAGCAATTTATAATAAACAATCAGCGAGAATAATTGTGAATGGAGATATGACCGAAAAAGTAAAAATCACCAAAGGTACAAGACAAGGCTTTCCATTGTCACGAAAGAGAAATATTACGTAAGATTTTAGATTGTGCTGAAATGAAAGTTTTATGAATGGTTGGAAACTAAAAATAATTGAGAAGTATTTTTTTAAAATTACTTTTGAAGAAATACATGACAATTTAATTTTAATCTATTAAAGGCCCAGATGACATTAAGGATTGGTGGCAGCATTGGATAAGGAGTTAACACAGAGATGAAAAGATCAAATTAGATATTGAGTTAAGATGTTAAAATGTTTATGTTTTATTATAAATAGAAAAAGGGAATATAAGGGATTAGATTTCATAATATTGTTATTTGTAGATGAAATATATCTCATGTGTATTTAATTTTAATTAACTTACCAAGGAAGAGGATAAAAAGTATATACTAAAAGCATTATTAGCATTTTTTTTTCTCTGAACGTTTAACGTATCAAAGAAATATCATTAATTATTATTTTAGGCATTAATTCTGTGTTTTTACTGCTCATGTTGTTTTATTGTATGTATGCCTTTAAAGGTAATGAACAACATCTTGAATTGCACCCGGAGACCAGTCAGGAACCAGTGCAGTCCAAGGAGGATTGATGTAATGTGGGTATACCTAGGTGCACCTACAACAGCTCACGCGGCTGCATTCTGGATAATGAGATGATTTTGAGTACATGGGAATATTAAGACAGGGACAGTAAGCACATTGGTGTGCTTATGCACTCCCTTTACAGAGCTCTTAGGAATGGCGTGAGTCTAAGATTAAAGTTTTGGGCATTTGGGGAAGAAACAACAGAGTCTTGACAGTGTATGCCAGGCATTGATCACTCTGTTGCTAAGTTAATTTTCTGCAATCAAGTTTGGAATGGTTTACCTTAAGTTTGTATCTATTGTGTGCTCATGTGTTGTTGCTGTTGAAGCTGAAGCAGTCATTGACTGGTAGGACCTTATAACAGAGAATTTTATGTGCTACACTTATGTCAGATCTAAGGCAGGGTAATTCTGAACCGTCTAAGACCAGAATTTCAAGTCTGGTGACATAAGATATTCCTTTGCAAGCAGAGGACTAGAGGACTCTTCTCGTAAATATCTCTGGACATTTTAAATTGTATTAATAGCCAATAGTTGCACATGAGCTATATTCAAGAATTTGTCTAACAAATGTTTTTTATGCTCTATTTAAAAGTACAATATTAACGGAGAAGAATCAACACAACTCTTAATGCTTTTTTGACAATGTTGTTACAGTGGGCTCTGGCCCTTAGATCATTAGAGATGAGTACTCCAAGGTCCTTAACAGAGTGGCCGTGTCCATCTACAAGGTGTGTCCATCTAGTTTATAGTTTATATTTTGTGTTATGCTTTTTTTTTTGGCCAATATGTGAGGCAGAGCTTTTGTTGATTGAGATTTGAAGTTGCCACTTGTTTGACTATTGTTACACATAGTCAAGGTCTTTTTGAAGGGTAGCAGCATTGTTGGTAGTGTTAAACAGTTTTACATCTTCAGCGAAGAGAACACAATTGCTTATAATGCTATATTCCCTCAGACACTTGCTAGCCATCAGAGTGTTTCTGTTTGGCTGAGACCAGGGTTTCTCTCGGCAGGAGATTTAGAAACCTGTCATTGGCTGCCATGTCTGACAGCTGTCACACACGAAGAAGTGTTGCTGCCAGTACAGAGTTTGTCTCGTTAGCCTTATTGTTATTGTTATTGTTCAAGCCAATAAAGGCTTTCATTTAAATCCTGTCTTGCCTCATTTTCTGGAAGGCCTCATTCTCCCTACAGAGTATTGGTGATGAAGATGGGATACTGAGGCAACAGGTTGGCTGAGTCCCTCAAACTGAGCTGAGGCACATCAAGCTGTCCTAGTCACTGAGGCAATCTCTATTGCAGGATGGCTAGCAACAACCAAACCTCACTCAAGGCTTTTAGTTTGGCAACTGAAACATGGGATGCATACCTGGAGAGGTTTGAGTGTTTCCTCCGGGCAAATGATGTTACTGAACTGTCAAGAGGTCAGAAATAAGCTTATTTTTTGAACATGTGTAGGCACCAAATGTTTTTCATTGCTTGGGCCCAAGTAACCCTCTCAATTTTTCTACACAGGGCCATTATGCTCCAAACCCATTGCACATAGGCAGAATTTTGTATTCCATCAGAGGACCCAGGAGAAGGGAGAGTCCATCAATCAGTACATGGCTTCCCTCAGGAATGCTGCCCTCGACTGCAAATTTCACAGCCTCGATCACATTCTTCTGGAACAACCAATGTGTGGCATGAGGGACATTTATTTACAAAGCCAGAGAATTTGATATTTCTAACCAATCCACAGCTGGAATACAGAGGTTCCAGATTAATGGTACCACTACCATCTGCATCATAGTGGTTCACTATGATGAGATCAATCCTGAGAAAGCAGGAGAAATTGAGGATGAAGTCAGCCACCTAAAGTCAGCCCTGCAGAGGAAATGGCCTCCAAGAAGAAAGACTCCCATGGCACCCTGCCTGGGGTGTGGTGAAATGCACCCCCAAGCTTCCTGCTATTTTAAAACAGTAATTTGCCAATGCTGTGGCAGGAAGGGTCATCTAGCAAGGGTATGCCAAGTCAACTTGCCACCAACATTCATTCAACCACTAGACATTCCACCGGAAAACCCTTCAAGACAGGAGAAGAATGTTTCACCATCTTCTGTGACTATGGTGCCACTGAGGAAGATGTCTGCCAAGCCACCATGGGGAACAAGAATAAGATTAATGTGAAGTTAAGATAGAGGAAACTCCATGCCAAATGGAGGAGGTCAACAGGAGCTCCTCTAAAACCATAGTATCATGAAGCACCCTAAAAAATTTGGTGCCCACTATCTCAGAAGCCTCTTTAAGTTTAAAGCTCTGAGATTATCATGGGAATTACACCCCCATCCTGGGACGTGGCCCCTTTCCTAGTGGAAACAGATAATTTCACTGGTTGTCTTCCCTTAATAGTTGTGACTGGCACCTGTTACTTGGATCCTATTATTAATATTGATTGTTTCTTCATTGCTTATTTGACCCCTGTGACAATAATTAAGTATTGTACCACATGATTCTTGACAAATCTATCTTTTTGTTTTATGTACACCGAGAGCATATGCACCAAGACAGATTCCTTGTGTGTCCAATCACACTTGGCCAATAAAATTCTATTCTTCTTCTATTCTGTACCAGTTTACTGGGGCTGGACTGGTTTGGAGCATTGGGCCTTGGCATATTTTATTTTATTTAGTGGGGATTATCTGTGATAATTTGTTTATTAAGTTTGTATTTGAAGTTCTGATTCTTTTTGCCGATGTGTAGAACAGAGCATTTGCTGGTTGAGATTTGGAGTTGCCATGTGTTGGACCAGTCAGAAACTGACAAAATTTATTTATTTTCTCCAATACACAATAATACACAATGAAGGTTATAGAGGATATAGTAGAGAAGAAATACGAGTTATAGGAGAGACTATAGGACAGGGGATGGAAGGCACTCTAGTGTGCTTATGTACGCCCCTTACTGACCTCTTAGGAATCTGGAGAGTTCACCTGTGGATAGTCTAAGAGTAAAATGTTGGGGGTTAGGGGATGATACTACAGAATCCAGTAATGAGTTCCATGCTTCGACAACCCAATGACTAAAGTCATATTTTTTACAATCAAGTTTGGAGCGGTTAATATTAAACTTGAATCTGTTGTGTGCTCTTGTGTTATTGTGGTTGAAGCTGAAGTAGTCTTTGACAGGCAGGACATTGCAGCATATGATCTTGTGGGCAATATGTAGATCATGTTTAAGGCATCGTAGTTCTAAGCTTCCAAGACCCAGGATTGTAAGTCTAATTTCGTAGGGTATTCTGTTTTGAGTGGAGGAATGAAGGGCTCTTCTTATGAAGTATCTTTGAACATTTTCAAGGAATGCGATATGGGTTCCAAACAGATGAGCTGTATTCGAGGGTGGGTCTGGCAAAAGTTTTGTAAACTCTGGTAAGTAGTGTGAGATTTCCAGAGCAGAAGCTATGTAGGATTAGATTAACAACTCTTGAGGCCTTCTTAGCGATGTTGTTGCAGTGGGCTTTGGCACTTAGATCATTAGTTATTAGTATTCTGAGGTCCTTGACCAAGTGGGGATTATCTGTGATAATTTGTTTATTAAGTTTGTATTTGAAGTTCTGATTCTTTTTGCCAATGTGTAGGACAGAGCATTTGCTGGTTGAGATTTGGAGTTGCCATGTGTTGGACCAGTCAGAAATTGAGTCTAGGTCTTTTTGTAGAGAAGTTGTGTTATCAGTGGTGTTGAAGAGTTTTACATCATCTGCAAAAAGAACACAGTTGCTTGTGATGAGATTTATTTATTTATTAATAGAGTTGAAAGGGACCATTAGGTCATCGAGTCCAACCCCCTGCCTGAGCAGGAAACCCTACAGCACCCCAGCCAAATGGAAGTCCAATCTCCTCTTGAAGGTGTCCAGAGTTGGGGAGTTCACCACCTCCCCTGGCAGGCAGTTCCATTGGTTGATCGCTCTGACCGTCAGGAAGTTCTTCCTTATTTCCAGGTTGAATCTCAAAGGTCGTTGATGTAGAGAATGAGGAGCTGGGGGACACCACTTTTAACAGGGACAGGTGTGGATATGGAGCTTCCTATTTTGACCACTTGTTGCCTGTTGCAGTAATCCAGCTGTGGAAGGATCCTGAAATGCCATAGGATTTAAGTTTTTGAAGTAGATTGTCATGGACCACTGAATCAAAGGCTCTGGAGAAGTCAATATAAATTGCATCTATAGATTTTCCTTGATCAAGATGAGTTGTCCAGATGTTTTTGCAGTGAAGGAGCTGTAGATTGCAGGATAGTTTTTTTCTGAATCCAAATTTTTTGTTAGAGAGCAGATTATTAGTTTCTAGGTAGAGAGTAATTGATTGGTTTATAATTGATTTCATAACTTTACATGGGAGGCAGCATAGTGATATTGGTCTATAGTTATCGACAAGAGAGGGATCTCCTTTTTTGAAGATGGGGATGACCATTGCTTTCGACCATATAGCTGGATTGCCAGGTTGGCGGTGGAGTAGCTGGGTTGGCGGTGGAGTTCCCCAGACTTATTGTTTTGGGGGACTTTAACCTGCCTCGGCGAAACCTCTGGACTGGCATAGGAGTTCATGGCCACCATGACAGCCATGGACCTGACCCAAGTAGTACAGGGTCCGACTCACGAGGGAGGGCACACACCCGACATGGTATTCCTCTCTGAGCAATTGAGTAATGGTCTGAGACTAATGGGCTTAGAAGTATTGCCTTTGTCATGGTCGGACCATTTTCTACTGCGGCTTAACTTCCTGGCTCCAATCCTTCCCCGCAGGGAGGCGGAACCATTAAGTTGTTCCGCCCCAGATGCCTGATGGACCCAGAGGGAAGTTCAGGTTTGGCGTTTGGGTTCGGGAGACCGCTGGGAAGCCCCCCGGCTGTTTTTAAAGGTGACAGCCAGGTGGCGGGGCTTCCCAGCGGCCTCCCGAACCCGAACTTTTGCCAAACTTCTGGGTTCGGCATTTGGGAGGCCGCTGGGAAGCCCCGCCGCCCGGCTGTCACCTTTTAAAACAGCTGGGGGGCTTCTTGGCGGCCTCCCGAATGCCGAACCCAGAAGTTCGGGTTTGGCGTTCCGGTTCAGGAGGATGCTGGGAAGCACCCCCGGCTGTTTCAAAAGGTGACAAGCGGGTGGTGTTGGTTTTTTTCCGGGGTTTTTTTTTCATTGCACGGATTAATTGATTTTACATTGTTTCCTATGGGAAACAATATTTCATCTTATGAACTTTTCGTCTTACGAACCTCCCCCTGGAACCAATTAGGTTCGTAAGACGAGGTATTACTGTATATCTATTTACATATTATAGAGTGATTCCAATTTATTTCTTGTAGCTTGGTCTCAGATTCTACTCGTCATATATCGTCTTACCTTGTCTCACCGTTCCATCAGTTGTCTCAATTCAGTTTCATTATCCAAATTTATCCTTTTATCCATAATTTCAAATTGAATATGGTCTACCATGTACCTATACCAATTTTGCATTGTCCATTTTGTCGCATCCTTCCAACCACAAACTATTATCGCCTGAGCGCTTTCTATTGCTGCTTGTTTTATTTCTCTAAATTCTCCCATCACATTGGTTTTAACTAATACTGCCATTTCCTTAGTGATTGTCCATTGTATATTTAACATTCTATTAATGTTCTCTTGCACTTTTTGCCAAAATTCCTGCACTATCGGGCATTCCCAAAACATATGCATAAACACTCCTTTATCTTGACACTCGTGCCAACAAATACACCTGACATTCTGCTGAAAGTGTGCAAGTTGAATGGGAGTATAATACCATTTATAATATTTTCCTTCTCATTCCCCTAATTCTTGTATTCTTAATTTTCCTTATATTTTCTACTGTATTTCCCATCTCTTGTAGCTCTATTGTATCTCATTTTGCCACCATTTAGTCAGTCCTTGAATCATGTCCCCATCTGACTGCACTAGCAACTTATATATATTGGTTCCTTGTGCCTTTATACACTCACTTTTTTCTCTTATTGTTTTCTCTAACCCTGTCTTCTCCCTCAATAGTACTTCTTTATTCTCCCTTTCATTAAGATATTTACATATTGTATTTATTTGTAGCCACCTTCCCTTACCTAACCACCATTCTATGCGGTTTCTACTTGGCCTGCCATCCTTCTCATATAACTGTTCCATCTTAGTTATCCCTCTTCCCTTCAACTCTCCTATAACCCTATTTAAATTTGTTTCATTATCTCTATTTATTACATAAAGCGATGATAGTTTAGATTTATATAATCCTATTTTCCCCTGCCATTTTTTCCAAATTTCCATAGTCCTTTTCATGGGATCTATCAATTTACCTAAGTCGCTCCTATTCCACTTTGTAAAAATTAATTCTCTATTCTTCATCCCGTTTATCTGTTTTTCCAATTTCACCCATTTGTTTTCACATAATTGCAACTCCATTAACCTTTCCATTTGAAAAGCTTCCCTATACAGCTCCAAACAAGGAACTCCTCATCCCCCCTCTTTTTCGTTCGTAATTAACCACTTTTTCCTTATTCTTGTTCTCTTATCTTCTTCAATCCAATAATTAAGTTTTTTTCCCCACTCTTTAAACTTAAATGCTGATAGTCCCCATGACAGCACCTGAAATAGGTACATCATTTTGGGAGCTATTATCATTTTTAAAGCTCTTATTTTAGAGATTCTCCTTAGCTTTTTCTCTTTCCAGCTCCTCATCTGTTTCAACATTTTCCTCCATATTAATCTATAATTCACCTCCTCAATTTTCTCTCGGTTTCTCAATAACCAAATTCCCAAATATTTAAATTTTTTAGTCCTAATTTCAACCCTGATTCTTTCCTAATTTCTATATGCTCTCTCGGACCTGTATTTAAACACATAATCTCTGATTTTTCCATATTAACCAACAGTCCTGTTTAAACTCTTGTAAAATAATTCTTATACCTTTAATCATCTCCATCCTCATTATCTTCTCTAGCTGCTCTTTACCATATCTAACCTCTCCACTAGAGTCTCTCAGTGCTAATATACATGATTTTTCTTTTCTCTTCTTCAAATATCTGGCCAATTGCTGCATTGATTTCCTCCCCCAACTCAATGTTTTTTGTCGCATCGTCATTCTCATCTTGTTCCATTGGATCTCCTCATACACCATCAATTGCTTTTTTTCAATTTCAATAAACTATTCCAATCTCTACTTTTAGTTAATCTTAACGGCTCTTGTACCAAATCTATTTCCCTTATCTTCATTTCCCTTTCTCTACCCCACCTCTTCCTAATATCTGCTTCCATACATATACATTGTCCCCTCATAAAGGCCTTACATGCATCCCACATAATTGATTGTTTAATACCACCTACATCATTAATTCTAAAATATTCACATAACTCTGCAATTTATCTTTATGTTGTTCACTAGCAGTTACAACTACAGTATATCTCCAAATTCTTTGATTGCATTCCTGACCTATTTCCAATTCTGCCAATAGTGGGGCATGATCTGATTACCAAAGACTCTTAATATCTACTTTTTAAACTTGTATATTGCCCACCCACCCTCATTCATTAATATATAATCAATGCAACTAACTGTATGATATCTTGCTGAATAATATGTACTTCTATTTGGAATATCTGCATGAAGATCCACTATATTAAGTCTATTTAAATGTAATGTCCTATTGTTTCCAATCCCATTTGTTAATTGCATATTAAAATCTCCTGCCCAAAAAGTTAAGCCCTCCATAAAGTTATCTAACTTCCTCTTAGTATTTATTACAAATTGTTTTGTTTTTGTATTCAGGGCATAAATTGCTGCTAATGTCAACTTCTTTTGATTAATTTTCCCTTTAACAAATAACCACCTTCCTTCTCTATCTTTCTGAACTTCAACCTCTTTGAAAGGAACCCTCTGATAAATAAGAATCGCCATATCTCTACTATTTTGCATTGCTCTAGATTCATATACCCATTTCCAGTTTCTATCATTAATCAAATTATCCCTTCCTCCATGTCTTTTATGTGTTTCTATCAAAATCTTAATATCTACCTTATGTTGCTTAGCCATCCTTAATATCCTAAAAAGTTTCAAATCTGATCCCAAACCATTCACATTTAAAACCATTATCTTACACTCAATCATAATAGATCAAAATAACCCTTTCACCCTCTTGTTTTGCCCTTAGTTTAATTTTTCCGCCCTTCCTTACCCCTTTACCCCTTTAACTTCTTTAACTTTTTCCCCCTTAAGCTTCCTTTACCATTTTCCCTTCTCCTTCTTTTCCCCACAGAATAACAGATACGTTACATTCCAAAGACATCTCCAGAAAAAAAAAGAAAAAAGGGAGGGCAACAAGGTCACTTTTTCGCTTTCTTCTCAGGCTGAGCTTTCATTTGTCTCTGCTCCCTTCCAATTGCCTCCACCTGTCCGGTTAACTCTTTCAGCTCCTCCTCTCTTTGTCTTTCCTCCTCGTCCTGAGTACTACGACCGCTGAAAAGATCTTCTCTTTCATCTGCTTCTTTTGTCTCACCCATAGTTCCATGTGCTCCAGCTTCTTCAAACTCGATCCCCAGTTGATCCATTAATGCCTTTCCCTCCTCCAATGTACGTGCCCTGTACATCTTATTTTCTTGGAACACGAAAGGAGCAGCTGGAAACCCCCAAGTAAACCTTTTCCCACTTTGATATAAATGGCTTGAAATTAGGCATAAGGCAGCTTTCGGTCTCAAGGTTTCCCAAGAGAGATCCTTCAGAACTCTTATCTCGTTCCCATCTTGTTTAAGGCTGGCACAACTTTTCAAAGACTTGTAAATGATTTCCACTTTTTTTTCATTGGCCAAAGCCATAACAATGTCTCTTTGCCTCTCCCTGTTTCTGCGTGGGGCAGCCCAATGGACACGTATTATATCATCAGAACCAACTTGGACACCAGCTTGCTTATTAATCCAACCAGTTACTGCTTCATTTAAATTTGAGCCTGAAGCAAAGTCTGATCTGAACCCACATAGATGTAAATTTCTTCTCCTTTGACAGTCCTCCAGATTAGCAATTCTATAATTCATTTGTTTAATTATTTCTTCCTGATCCTTCATTTGTTTTTCAATTTTCTGAATTTTCCCAGTAGCTTCTTCAGCCTCTTTTTAAACCAATTTTACATCTAAAGCCAGTTTTCCCAGTGCTGACTCCACTGTAATAAATCTCTGCTCAAATCCTGAGACAATTTCTAACAATCTATCCAACTTTTCTTCGATTTTCCCGAGGCTTGAGTCACCACCTTCCACCATTTTAAAATTTATTGTACTTAAAGTATCGTTCACTTGGTTATAGCGAAAGAATCCCGGTCTTTGCTTAAAACCATAAATCTTTAGATTCTCTTTGATGTCCTGTGGATTCTTTTTCCCTCTATTTTTCTTCAAGAAGGGATTTATAGTATTTTGAGAGAGAAACTTCCCTTTACATAATGAATCACCACGGAGCTCGAGGCAGAGTGCCTAGAAAAACCTTTGGCACATGCGCAAGTCCTCCCAATTTGTTTAAAGCTGAGGCACATGCCCTTTGCCCTTCGCCTTAAGGTGGATGTAGTACTAGATAAATTAATATCTCAGGACATCCTAGAACTCCCTGATTAAGCCAGATAGGAAACACCTATCATTATTCCCATCAAGCCAGATGGATCAAGTCACATCTGTGCTGAGTATAAGTGTTCTCTCAATAGAGCCTTACAGTCCAATCCTTATCCAGTACCTGTAGTCCAACACCTCATCCATTCCTTGGGACAGGGCACCATTTTCATCAAGCTAGACTTGGCACATGCCTATCAGCAGCTCCCAGTGGATGTTGCCACATCAGAGGCACAGATAATTGTCACCCACCAGAGACCTTTTAAGTGTAGGTGCCTCTAATTTGGAGTCAGTGTGGCCCTGGCCTGTTCCAAAATCTGAATGAATGTTAGTTACAGGGATTGCTAGGTGTCATCCCCTACTTAGATCATATTCTGATATCTGCCACCAGACAGAGGTAGCTTATCAAAAGGGTGCAGAATGTCTTAACCCGATTCAGGATGGCTGGCATCAGATTTGTTTTTTAAAAAATTAAGTTGGGAGTTCCCAAGGTAGAATTTTTGGGCTACCTCATAGACACCACATTACTCCTACCAAAGTCTCTGCCATAAAGAAAGTGCCTTTACCCTCCAATAAATTAGAATTGCAGACCTTCTTAGGACTGTTAAATTTTTACAGTATCTTCCTGCCACATAAAGCCACCATGGCAGAGCCTCTCCACTGGCTTTTAGACAACAAAACACTATGGCCTGGGGCAAAAGTGAATATCATGCATTTGCAGCTGTAAAAAAACTTTCTAACTTCTGATGCTGTTCTTTTTCATTACAGCCAAGATATGCTAATCACTTTGGCTGATATAAGCTGCCCTATAAGCTGCCTACTATTCTAGAACCCTCTCTTCTACAGAGAGGAATTACAGTTAAACAGAGAAGGAGGACCTAGCTGCAGTAGCTGCAATCAAGTGGTTCCACAATTACATCTACAGACATTTTAAAACTTGGGACAGATCATAAGCCCCTTTTAGGGCTTTTAGCAGATGACTGCCAAACTTACAAATTCTGTTCCCTTGTATGTTGGACTGTATTTTTGATGGCATACAAATTTATCACCTAATGTACCGTTCGGGCAAACTGCTCTCCAATGCCGATGCCCTTAGCCACTGCTCTCTGGCCATCTCTGTCATTGACCCAGAGCTGGCTTCTGCTGACTTCTGCATTGAGGACCTGCAGACCCCGATATTTACTGCTGACATTGTGACTTACTTCTCTACTACTCCAAGTCCTTGATTGGGTGAAAAGAGCATGGCCGCTAGGACAAGTGTCTTCGGAATTCCTTCAATACAGAGCTCAGCAACATGAGCTGTCAGTGGTGTGGTGGTTGTTTAATATGTCCAGTGATACACCATTACATTACATTATCTAATGTACAATTACCCAACTCCCAAACAGCATAAAGACTATGTAAATGCAGTTGAAAAATAGCGCCGGTCGACTTACCGGCCAGCAGCATTTGCCGGAGGGACCGGGCAGACACCGGACTCCCTCATGGCGGCCGCCATCTTGTTTTCGGCCGAAATCTCGCGAGATGAGATTTCGGCCGAAAATCAGGCCTACGAGGCCTGACGTTGCTGCTGGTCAGGGGCGGGGCTTGCAGGCCCTATTTAAGGGCCTGCAGGCCCTGGGCCAAGCCTTTTCGCTGGGACCGGCAGCTGGAGCAGACACTCATTTGAGTTTTGCTCCTGGCAGCCATTTTGTGGTGGCCTCATGTTGCGGCCGCCATTTTGGATCCAGCGAAGAGGCCTTTCTTCAAGGCCCAGCGGTGCCCTTGGACTCCTGAGCAGCTTCTGAGCGGCGGCGCTGGTGTCCTCGTCCCCCTCGGGCCCGAGGGGGAGTGGTGATTCGCTCCCGGCTGGGAGGGGGGTCTGGTTGGGCCTTGCCCAGGGTTCAGTGGGTTCTTGGCCTTGGGGTCCACAGGGGTTCCTGGGGTAAGGGGCCCTGTTGCTGCTCCAGGGGGGTTCTATTGTTTTAATCCCCCAGGGTGATTTTTCCTGGCAAGGTTTGGGCCTTGCTGCAGGGGTTTTTTGGGGAAAAAGGGGTTTTTTCTTCATTTCTATTGTTTTACAAAGGTGGCATGGCCCCAAAGAAGAGGCGAGCCAGGGCCCCTGTGGCCCAGCCTGCAGTTACGCGCCCCAGGAGGGCCCTTAGGCCTTCTGCTCGGGCTCGGGCAAGTATGGAAGGGGCCCCTGGGGTGGTGCCTGCGGAGGGGGCGGTGGGTCCTTTACCTACAGCCCCTCACTCTGATGTTTCCCCTGCCCTTTCTTGGGCTAGGGTATTGGAGAGGCTCGATGAGCTCGAGCAGTGGCGGAGTGGCTTGGGCCCTTGGGGGGCCCTCGAGCAGGTACCAGCGGCGTTGGGAGGAGCTCCATCGGCAGCCCAGGCCGGGCAGACGGCCCATACCGGGCAGAGGGCCCATACCGGGCAGGCGGCCCAGTCCGGGCACTTGACGGCTTTTCTGGGCCCCGCGGTGGTGGGGCCCCCTTGGATGTCTTCAACCCCGTACGGGGCAGGTGAGGTTGCACCACACAATACACCTTCTTCATTTCTCCCCTTGGCTGGTGCGGGTTTTCCCCCGACGGGGCTCGGGAATGGGGTTAGCTTTGGGGGCCCCAGGCGGGCGCATGCGCAGGTCTGGTCGCCGTCAGCCCAGTTGGTGGGAGCGCCGGCGCCTGGCGTGGCGGCGCCGCTCGGGCCGGTGGTGACTGGGGTGCCCGGGGTGCCCGGGGTGGGGGGTTGGACCCCTACAGCTCCTGCTGTTATACCCCCGCTTCCATTGATGGCCTATCCCCAGGGGATGGGGGTGCTAGGGCCGGGGGCCACCACGGTGTGGGACCCATTCGCCAGTATTAAGGCGGGGGCCATTCCGTGTGGTCTGCCGGCCACCCCGTTAGGGTACCACCTCCACCCGTCCGTGAAGGAAGCCATTTGGAGGGGGGAGTACGGGGATCTTTTTTCATTGCTCAATCGGGAGGTCCCTAAACAAGAGAAAGACGTAGTTCCTGGGGAAAAGCCCAAGAAAACAAAAGTCACCAAGTGTTTCAGCTCCTGGCTGTACACTTTTCTGACATATGCGTCAGTGGTGATTCAGAGACAGACAGCCATGGCCTCGGCGATGCTTAAGTATATTGATTTGATCGCCAGGGCTAATTTTGAATACAAAGGCACCATATGGCGCCATTATGATAAAGGGTTTAGGATGATGATGGCTGTGGAGCCCAACCTGCCATGGGATATGGTGGTACCGGACCTGTGGTTCAGGGCCACACATATGTCTGGCAAGGAGGGGTGTGAGCGGACCGACAGCGGTCATTTCATGGAGGAGGAGCCTGCGGTGGCCACGCCGGCCAAGGTGACTCCTGGGGTAGATGGTAAGGGGGCCTCACCCGCCTGTCATGAATTTGCTGCGAAAGGGGCGTGTTTTCGTCCCTTTTGCAAATATAAGCATGCCTGCGGGAATTGTGGGGGGGCCATGCATCTTCTGTCTGCCCCCGCCCCAAGAAGGGGGCAGAAAAGAAGGGTGGGGGTCCAGGAAAGCCTCCCGCATCAGCTGGGGGTAAAGGGGCCCAGCCCAATTAATGTCACTGTGCTTGAGGGTTGGTTGGTTGACTACCACCCTCGCTCGAGAGCGGCCGCTCTCTTGCTAGGTTTTTCCAAGGGATTTAGGATCCCTTATGTGGGGGTCAGGAAGGCTTTCATGTCCGATAACCTTAGATCGGTTGTCGGACATGAGGACATTGTTAGGTCCAAGATTGGGAAGGAGGTGGCCGAGGGCAGGGTCCTAGGGCCTTTCCCGGAGCCGCCCTTTCCAAATCTTAGGGTGTCCCCTTTGGGGGTGGTCCCCAAAAAGGCGAGTGGTGAATTTAGGTTGATTCACCACTTGTCTTTTCCTAAGGGGGAGTCAGTGAATGATTTCATTCCTGACGAACTGTGTTCGGTGCGGTACGCATCCTTTGATGCGGCCGTGACCATGGTTGGGAAGTGTGGGGTTGGAGCCCTTATGGGCAAGTGCGACATTAAGTCGGCATTCCGGCTCCTCCCCATACACCCGGACGACTTCGAGCTCCTGGGCTTCCATTTCGAAGGTGGTTTTTATGTGGACAGGGCATTGCCAATGGGCTGCTCTGTCTCCTGTTCTCTTTTTGAGAGTTTTAGCACCTTCCTGGAGTGGGTGCTCAGGAGGCGTAGTGGCCTGGGCACGGTCGTTCACTACCTTGATGATTTCCTGATGGCAGGGCCTGCGCACTCGGAGCAATGTTTTGCGCTGATGCGGGACTTCGAAGCCCTTTGTGCTCAGCTAGGGATGCCTTTAGCCTCTGAGAAGACCGAAGGCCCTGCTACCAGGATTACCTTCCTCAGTATTGAATTGGACTCAGAGGAGCAATCCTCTAGATTGCCCCTGGACAAGTTGGTTAAAATCAGGTGTAAGCTAGAGGCGGTACTGGGCTGCAGGAAGGTTACTCTTCGGCAGATCCAGGAACTGGCTGGGATCCTTAATTTTGCCTGTCGGGTAGTGGTGCCGGGCAGGGCTTTTTCTAGACGGTTGTATGATGCGATGAAGGCGCTGCGTTTGCCCCATCATCGTACCCGCTTATGCGCAAGAGTCAGGGCTGACCTCTGCGTGTGGCGGGAGTTTTTGGAACACTTTAATGGGTTGTCTTTTTGGAGGCACGAGCTTCTTTTGGAAGCTGAGTTGCAGCTTTGCTCTGATGCTGTGGGGACTTGTGGTTTTGGGGTAGTGCTAGGTGACCAGTGGTGCTGGTCGGTGTGGCCTCCGGAATGGAGTGCCTCTTCTCTGGTTAAGGACCTGACTTTCTTAGAGCTCTTCCCCTTGATAGTGGCCTTAGAGCTTTGGGGGGAGCAGTTTAGGAACAAGACTGTGCACTTTTGGTGCGACAACCTAGCGGTTGTCCATGTTGTTAATGCCCTGTCCTCTAAGAGTGACAGGGTCATGCGGCTTGTCTGCCATTTTGTGCACAAGTCCTTGTCCCTAAACGCCTTGTTTCTGGCTAGACATGTCCCCGGGCTGGATAACGGGGTGGCTGACGCCTTGTCCCGTGGTCAGTTGTCCAGGTTTCGGACCCTGGCCCCGTGGGCACGGGAGTCGCCAGAGGTATTCCCAGTCCACCTTTGGAGCCTGGGCAGGCTCCCGAGCGTTGGAGAGACGAGGCCTCCAGGGCGATCGCCCTTTCGGTAGCACCGAGCACCCTGCGGGCCTACCAGCGTGCAGGTAAGGAGTTTGGGGATTTCAGGCAGGGTAAGGGTTACCCCCATAGTTGGCCTGCCCCAGTTGAACACCTGGCGGAATTTTGTGTCCTGCTGAGGCAGCGTGGCCTTTCAGTTAGGACTATTAGGTCCAGGTTAGCCGGCCTCGCCTTTCTGTCCAAGGCGGGGGGGTTTAGTGATTTTTCTGGTGACTTCCGCATTCGGAAGATGCTGGAAGGCTGGGTGAGGGAGCGACAGGGGGTCCCTTCTGACACTCGTCAGGCCCTGACGGTTCAGCAGCTGTCCTTGATTAATCAGGCCTTGGACAGTCTGTGTGCCTCTCTGTACGAGGCCCGTCTTTTTAGGGCAGCCACTTGTGTCATGTTTTTTGGGGCCCTTAGGGTCAGCGAGGCAATGGCCTCCTCACAGGCTGACTTGTCGCTCCGTGCCTTCCAGTTCACTGATCTGGCCTTTAGACAGGGGGGTGTCTCACTTTTGGTGAGACATTCCAAGACAGATCAGTTGCACAGAGGGGTTAAGATAGAGCTTAGTGCAGCCACCGACCAGTCTGTATGCCCGGTGGCTGCTTTGCAGCAATTTTGTGCCTTAAGGGGGTCAGGGCAAGGGTACCTTTTTAAGCATCAGGACGGTACCCCCCCTGACCCGTTATCAATTCTGGGCTTTAGTGTCTAAAGCAATGGCTCAGGTGGGCATGGGTCCCGCCGGATATGGAACGCATTCATTCCGTATTGGCGCCGCCACTAGCGCGGTGCTTTCTGGTTTCCCGGCCCATCGGATTCGGGAGATCGGCCGCTGGCGGTCGGTGGCATATTTGGGTTATGTTAGGCCCACCGAGGATCCTAGGCAGGGCTTAGGCTAGGTAACCTCTCTCTGTGTGTCCTCTTCCAGGTCCCCATGCCAATCAGAAACCGACGGCGCTGCTGTGTGGCCACAGCATGGTATTTTGGGCCGGCCGCTCAGCAGCCAGAAGCGCCATCGGGACCCAGTTGTCATTGGGACGGTGGGTCAATGTTGTTTGGATGGGCCGAAGAGGTATGCGGTGGGAGGGGCTCCTACCGACGTTGCTGGGAGGGCAGCATCTCAGGGCTGTACCCGGCGCTGCTGGGCGGGCGGCTATCCAGGGTCGCGCTCAGATGGGACTGGGTAGGCGGCAGCCCATAGCCGCACCCAGATGGCTGGTATTGCACCTCGGTGGCAATGACCTATGCCTGCTTGGTGGTCTACCGTTGATCATCCAGGCGTGCGAAGACCTGCGGTAGCTTCGCACGGTGTGGCCAACCACGCAAGTGGTGTGGTCAGAGATCCTCCCAAGGATCGTATGGAGGGACGCCATTTCCCTTAGGGCCATTCACCGGGTCAGGCGTAGAGTGAATAAGGCCCTGGGCAAAACAGTTAGGGAATTAGGTGGGGTTGTAGTGGCCCATCCCCTCATCACTGTAGATCGGCCGTGGCTTTACCGGGCCGACGGCGTTCACCTGTCAGAACAGGGGAACACCATTTTCTTACAGGACCTGCAGCGGTCTCTGCGTGAGCTGGCGCAGCTAGAGGGGGGAGTCGGGGGGCCAAGATAGAGATCTGACCCCCGCTCCGTGGCAGGTTAGGGGCGGAAATCTGGGTGGTGGTTAGCAACTGCACGTTCTCCCTTGGGCATCTTTGGGGATGATAGACAGATTCTCTCCAAGCTCATGATGGGGTGCTACCTGAGCAGTTGGGGGGAACCTGTCTTTGGGTCCCGCACATTGAAGTCCCCGGGTAGGGGTGCGCCGGCGGGACCTCCCTCATGCGAGTGCATGGCAGGGTCTCAGGTGAGGGAGAGGTCCCCCACCTGGACTAGCATCGAGCTACGCCCATAGTTGCCCAGGAATGTTGATTGCTACGTCATTTCCGCCCCGGAAGTATTTGTTTGACCCTGCAGGTCCACTGTTTGGGTCATAGTTAAGCATGTTGATTTTATGCTAATTTATGCTAATTTATGCTAATTTAATTAAATAAATTATGCAAATTATTATTAATAAAAATGACCCAAGTTTAAATCCAGCTCTTGTGTCCGTGTCGTTACTCCGTCTCTTCGGCAATAGCGACGGTCGACTTATCGGCCGGCAGCATTTGTCGGAGGGACCGGGCAGACACCGGACTCCCTCATGGCGGCCACCATCTTGTTTTCGGCCGAAATCTCGCGAGATGAGATTTTGGCCAAAAATCAGGCCTACGAGGCCTGACGTTGCTGCTGGTCAGGGGCGGGGCTTGCAGGCCCTATTTAAGGGCCTGCAGGCCCTGGGCCAAGCCTTTTCGCTGGGACCGGCAGCTGGAGCAGACACCCGCCTGCCCTCCCTATTTTGCAGTGTGCTACTATTGGGTCGCCCCTAGGGGGGCCGAATGGGAATTTTTTGTGACTTCGCCCATTAGGCATGGCCGTTTTTTCACCCATTCCACACTGGGGAGATGGATGTGCGGTTAGGGGGTGCTTGCATTTAATAGGTTGATTGGCTTACCTTTGGTCATTTGGGTAGGCAGGTTAGGGGCGGAAATCTGGGTGGTGGTTAGCAACTGCGCGTTCTCCCTTGGGCATCTTTGGGGATGATTGACAGGTTCTCTCCAAGCTCATGGTGGGGTGCTACCTGAGCAGTTGGGGGGAACCTGTCTTTGGGTTCCGCACATTGAAGTCCCCGGGTAGGGGTGCACCGGTGGGACCCTCCTCATGCGAGTGCATGGCAGGGTCTCAGGTGAGGGAGAGGTCCCTCACCTGGACTAGCATCGAGCTACGCCCATAGTTGCCCAGGA
Organism: Erythrolamprus reginae; assembly: GCF_031021105.1. Taxonomy (NCBI): domain Eukaryota; kingdom Metazoa; phylum Chordata; class Lepidosauria; order Squamata; family Dipsadidae; genus Erythrolamprus; species Erythrolamprus reginae. Next base: position 48,717,766 of record NC_091956.1, read on the forward strand.
ATGTTGATTGCTACGTCATTTCCGCCCCGGAAGTATTTGTTTGACCCTGCAGGTCCACTGTTTGGGTCATAGTTAAGCATGTTGATTTTATGCTAATTTATGCTAATTTATGCTAATTTAATTAAATAAATTATGCAAATTATTATTAATAAAAATGACCCAAGTTTAAATCCAGCTCTTGTGTCCGTGTCGTTACTCCGTCTCTTCGGCAAATGTTTCTTCCCCTGTAAAGTAGCCAATGGAGTTACCTAATAATTGCTGGGAGTAGTGTAAAATATATATATTGAAGCCTATGCAAAACCGGCAACATTATTAAAAGAAGAGTGGGGAAGATTTAGAACTGCTGATAAATGAATACTCTCCAAATCTGTTTCAGTAACAGATTGCTAGGCTTTATAACAGATACAACATCAAATCCCTATTTTCCAGCACTTAACATTCTTATCAAAGCTGCTCAGGTGCATAAAGTGGCTAAATTAATTAGTTTACTTCATACTAAGTTTAAATGCTAGGTTCCCCCCCCCACCACCTTTTCAGTCAATGAAAATTCATTTGTTGTTCTCTCTTCCTTGAATCTGAAGTTCAATTCTCCTATAATGTTTCTAGTTCATCTGGGAACTGCTTGTTCCAGACCCTTCAACTTCATTCCTTACATGTATCACCTGTTCTATTGTGTCACTTATGAATACATCTTTCTCTATAGATTTTTCTGACATAAAGAAGCATATATTCTATTAATGTTCTTGATTTAATGTGGATTTTTTAAATGATTGTTTATGTGAACATATTCAATTTGCAATGTATAATATAAATTATAATGTAATTGTGAACAATATACTTTTTAGATTTTTCTAATGTAGCTTTAAACTAAAATGAAAATAGATTAAAATGAATTTAATGCTGAAGAAAAGCCAAACCAAAATAATTAATTTAATTTTTCCTTTCATTAAAAAACCCCCCACCAAAAAACAAGTTGCATAGAAATACTATTGCTCGGGAATAAATGATTCTTAACCTATTCCTAGCAATATACAGCCTGGGCTGATTTCTGACTGCAATTAATAGCCCTGATGCCCATTTTAATTTCACTGTTCTATCTCCAAATGATCACCAAAGTATATTTGGAAATAAATAATAAACAAAATATATTGAAAAATTTACCTTAATAATTGTGTTCATACTATATTGTTGGAGAAATAAAGTTCAAATGTAAAATGATACTAATCACCATAGTCTTGCTAACTACAATAGTTACAAGGCATTTCCAGTGTACCGTTTTGTGGGCAAAAATATTTCATTCATTAGATCAACCAAGAACAGTGAAATGAAAGATCATTAACTAATGTCCTAATTAAAATAATCATGACTGATTATGGTTATTACACTAATGGGCTTAATTCTCAAGCACAGTGTAAGGGTGTCAGAAGGTTAAGAAGCCTGTGACAAATTGATATTTAAAATAAGATCCTGTGAATTTATACTAATTTAAGACAAAATATGAATTGCATGTGAAAAACTGTTATATGTCAAGATGTGAAGTAAGTATATAATCGTAATACAATTAGAACAAAATCACATTTTAATTGGAAAAAGCATCATTTACTTTCTTTTTCTTTTTAAAGTAATGATTTGGAAGCACATTTGTATATTTGAATGAGGAAATGTTTATTTGTTGTTTATTTTTGTCATTTATTTTATTTATTTTTTAATATTGATGATTGATACATACGCACACCAAAAATATGGGTATATTTGATGTTGATAGTGAGCATCTCGGACTTATCAACTTTTATTTTTAATTTATTAACCTTTATTGTATCCATTACTGACTGCAAGCATTATTTGAAGACTGACATCTTACTTGACGAATACAGCAAAAGATATTTGGATTTCATCAATACACTGATTGATACCTGGATTCAAATCCAAATTTCATATAGATAGACAGATATAGATGTACTGTAGATCTAGATATAAAATAGAGACATATAGATATAGATGATATAGACATAAATATTTGTGCGTGTGTGTGTATTTACATATTTTTGCTGATAAATGAAAAGGAAGGGAGCCTAGTATAGATTTATTTCTAGCTTGTTCAGGGTGGTGCTTTGGGTTTCGTGCTAGGGCGAACCCAGCAGCACGCAGATTTACTGTTTGCCCTAGCACAAAGCCGAAAGCACCAGCCTGAAGATGACAAATGGGACCTCATCGAAACATCCCTAAGATTCTATCAATCTTACATGGGAAAAGTCCCAAATATGCCAAGACCTATAAGACCAGCAGGCCTCCAGAGTGTTCTTTATTTCTCTCAAACAATGTTTCAGCCAACAGAACATTCCAGCTGACAATCCTCCAGCAACTGGTAAGCCTCCATCCCTTGCTATCCTGAAGACAGCCTTCCTCAGTCTTTCAAATACAACCACGGGAAATACAAAAAAAGTGCACAGAATAAGAGCATGTTCATAGGGAAAGATCCAGGATTCCAACTCCAATCAACAAGGCAGAGTTCAGGCACAAGACAAGGAGAGTCCTCTGGACAAGAAACAGTCCGAGGCAAGAAGCACATCCAAAGGCACAGTGAAGAAAAGGTTAAACACAGTCCACAAGAGAAGGACTAGATCCCAACAAAAAGCAAGGCAAGGCAAACAGCAACAAGAACTAATTGAAGCGGGGTAAGCCAAAACCAAAATTGAGGTGTAAGCCAAAGCAAACAATTGCTCCTTGTAACTAAGTCTATAAGTTACTTCCCCCAAGGTGTTCCTCGGAGAGGGGGTGTGACTTCCTCCCAAGGAGCCTTGCAGTCCTTCTCTGGGCTTGCCAATGTTTTACTCTCCTTGCCCTTGGAGTGAGTTAGAGTAGACAACTGTTTTTCATCAGAGGAGGTTGGTTGCCTATCAACACCACTGCTGGTCAGCAGCTGATCCTTCCCTTGTCTGTGCATGCAATCAATTAGTTCTCGATCTAATCAACTCTCTCTCCCAATGCCATAGTTCAGGTAAACTTTACTGATAGATTTATGTCTTCATAGAAAACAATTATTTGAGACTGGAGTGCCTTTATAAGTTAATTCAGAACCATCTTCTGCTGCACGAATCCCAGCAACCAATAAGGTCCCACAGAGTTGGCTTTCTCTGGGTTCCGTTGACTAAACAATGTCGTCTCGTGGGCCCCAAGGGAAGAGCCTTCTCTGTGGCAGCCCCAGCCCTCTGGAATCAACTCCCTCCAGAGATCAGAACCACTCCCACCCTTCTTGCCTTTCTTAAGATACTGAAGACCCACCTATGCCGTCAGGCATGGGAAAATTGAGATCCCCCTGGGTTTATATTTTTTATGTATGGTATGATTGTGTCGCATGGTTCTAATAATGGGCTTTTAGATGTCTTTTAAATATATTGGATTTGTTACACTGTTGTTATTGTTGTGAGCCACTCCGAGTCTTCGGAGAGGGGTGGCATACAAATTTAATAAATAAAAATAAAATAATATAAATAAATAATTTCTCATCATGCTAACCCTGAAAATGCCTTTAGATTACTGAATCTAAATGAAGTTCTCTGTCTTCAAAAGCACAACTTGATATCTTGTCCTATATGCTGCTATAGGGAAGATATACTAGTATTCACTTTCAGGAAATTTCTATGGTACATTTCAGCATGATTCTTCACTGTTATTTCTATGGTAGTTGGTTATCTGAGTAATAATTCAACATCTGAAGATGACATAGCAGATACTTCATTAGAGGATTGCTTCAGTATAGCTTAATAAAATAGCTGATTGACATCAGAAAACATGTGTTTTGAATTTGGCCTTGGGATCAAATTTATGTTATTTTATATTACTCAGTTGTATAGTGCAGTTTTGTTTTATTTTTTTCACTCATGCATATATTTGATTATTCTTCTGTTTTTGGTATTCAATCATAAAAAATCAACAAGACGGAAAATAACAGCAGTAATAATAGAAGACGACTTTGAGTAGCAGAAGGTAAGATTTAGGAATACAAAAAACAAAATAAAACAGAACTATACTTCTGATGCATATAACCTGTTACTTAATATAGTAACTTTTAACAGTTCTCTAAAATCCTAAACAAATTTATTTTTGTACAATTTTATACTAAAGATGTGTTTTTAGCATTAGGCTTTATGCATGAAGAAGCACATATCCACCAAAATATAAACATTAAATGATGGCTATTGTATAAGTAAGACTGAAAAAGAGGAACAAAAGCCAAGGATAAATGCAGAACAAAAGTTTAAGGGATGGGCCAAGAATAAAAACCTATCAGCAATTCAATGATATATGGATTAGCCAGACAATTCGTTGACTATTAGCTTCTGGTTAGCTTGGATCCCTCAGCACTGCTTGTTTATTTATTTTTCATTTTGTTTCCCTTTCTTATTTGAATATAAATGAAGTTTAAACTAAGCATGTTCAAAATGCATAAAAATTGCATAAATAGTCAATATCCCTTAAGAATGCAGAAAGTTTTCTCTATACTTCCAGAAGGTCAATAATTCATAGTTTTGATAATAACACTTACTGTTGAAAAAGTTTTAATAAATCTCGGATTTTTTTCTGAAGCTCACTAAGTTATGGAGTGATGCGTGTAAAATATTATCATCACAGATCTACATCTTTCAGTATATTATGGTTCATTTCCTAGTCATCCAAATGTTTAGAATGAATTTGGCATGTTATCCTACCTATTGCCATATTTTAGGTCAGTTCCAGGCAGCAGGGATCGGCACTCGCGATGGAGATAGATCAGGGATGTCAAGCTCCAGGGTCACAAAAAATGTGACATGCAAAGGGCAAAAAAAGGTGTGCAGAGGCCAAAAACATGATGCGGGTAGCCTGAAAATGCAATGTGCAAAGACAGGGTTTGGCAGAGATGTGTTGTTGTAATCCTGGTAGCATGGAATGGGTCTAAAATGGAGCATGAGGAGGCCAAAAACACAATGGGTGTAGGCCTAAAATGTGATGCATGGGTTCAAAAATTTGATGTATGGACGTGATGTATGGTGATCCCTGCAGCCTGGAATAGCTGATTAGCAGTATTCCAGGAAGTCAATCTAACTGCCAATCAGCTGCTTCTGCTGAATCAGGCTGCGATAATATTAGCCAGATGAATACTGATGGATTCTGATAGGCAGAGGCAGGATTTTTGTTGTTGTTTTCCTTCCCCAAAACTAATGTGAGTCTTATACTCCAGAGCATCTTAGGCTCCCAAAAATATGGTAAGTGCTTTCCAATGACAGGAGATTGGCAGATGAAATGTAAGCTAGTCTATGTAAAGCTGCCGTTTGTTAATGCTGATGGTATTCAATTGGTAGGTCAAATATTTTGGGATTTCACTAAGGGTGACTTTACTAACAGTGATTTCACATGACACATCTGGCCCATGGGCCAGAACTTTGACAGCCTTGGTCTATCATTATTGATATTATATTTGCTTTCTTTTGCATTAATTATTCTACTTCTATTTGTAAGTCTTTGTACTTTATGAGTTTCTCCAGTTCTTAAACGTTCCATTCTACTGCGATAGGAATTGCCATGTTCACCATACAGACTTTTATAAGAATTATTAAGTCTGGGATATTATGTGGAAGTTGCTTATTTGTTTGAATTTTAATGTTCAGAGGACTTTAGCTTCTTCATTTTCTCTTTTGTGGTCTCACCAGAATTTTCTTGCAAACCAGTGATATGTCTTGCAGATATTCCAATGCACCTTTGTTGTTGTTTTGTCATGCCATTGTTTGCAGACTGTCTATGTAATCTTCTTCTTCTAGACAGCAGCTAACTAGATGTTTCACTGTTTCTTCAGTTTCTCTGCAGATGTGACATTTATTGTCTGTTGATGTCTTCTCAGTTTTGGCTTTGTACACATTTGTTTTTGAATCTTGGTCTTATACAGACAATATTAGCATCTCTGTCCCTCTCTTCAACTTTCCTGGTCTTAGTCGTTGCCAGGTCTTGTCATCTGCTTTGCCTCTAGGATTTTTGTTGTTGTTGTTTTTAATGTAGCAGACATGTAATAATTTGCCTTGCCATGTTTCTTTCCTGTTTTTCATTTGGTCTTGTAGGCAAGTTTGGTCTCTCCAGTACCAGTAAGCCTTCATGCTTCAGTGCATTTTCTTCACTGTCTTTCAAATATTTTTCCAATGTCCTTTCAAAGAGGAAAATACTTTAATAAGCTATCATAAAATTAAGGTGGCTCCAGTTGAATTGAAAATAAAAATAATAGTTTGGCTAAATAACATTTTATGGATACATGAATGCATAAACAATAATTTAAAATATGTTAAAATAGCAGGCTTATAGTAAAATCTATTTATCTAGACTCGTTCAGGGTAACAGTGCTAAATGCTTATATAATTGTACTATAAGTTATTTCTATAACTGTCTTATTCAATATTTGGTTTACAGTGATACTGACAGAGATTAATATATAGTTTTACCTTCCATTATTCCGTGGCTATGGGTCATAATTACATCCACATTTGCATGAAGGGACAAATGAAGAAATCTTTTTTGTTTTGTTTTGTTTTTTTAATGTATCATTTTTCATGTCAATTCAAGCTGTTCTCCTCTACAAAGCTATCATTCTTTATACAGTATTTTACATTTGTAAAAGTAAACCATGTGCTTCCCTGGCAGTGTTAATAGACATGGCTTGCTACTTTGTTTTTGCAAGAGAGGTGGAGTAACGACACGGACACAAGAACTGGATTTAAAACTGGGTCATTTTTATTAATTAAATTTGCATAATTTATTTAAACAAATTAACATAAATTAGCATAATCAACTATAACCCTAAAACGGACCCGCAGGGTCAACAATTGCTTCCAGGGCGGAAAATGACGTCAGATAAACTTCCGGGGCAACTTATGGGCGTAGCTCCATGCTAATCCAGGTGAGGGACCCCTCCCTCACCTGAGACATTGCCATGCACTTGCATGTGGGAGGTCCTTCTGGCTAACCCCTGCACGGGGAATTAAATGGGCGGGACCCAAAGACAGGTTCCCCCCAATTGCTCAGGTCACCAAAACCACAAGCCTTTGGAGAGAACCTGTCAATCATCCCCAAAGATGCCCAACGGAGAACACGCAGTTGCTAAACCACCACCCAGTTTTCCACCCCTAATCTGCCACAGAGTGGGGGTCAGATCTCTATCTTGGCCCCCCGACTCCCCCCTCTAACTGCACCAGCTCGCGCAGTGACCACTGCAGGTCCTGTAAGAAGATGGTGTTCCCATGGTCTGACAGGTGAACACCGTCAGCCCGGTATAACCATGGCTGTACTATGGTGATGCGGGGATGGGCCACTACAACCCCACCTAACTCTCTGACCAGTTTACCCGGAGCCTTATTCACTCTCCTTCTAACCCGGTGAATGGCCCTAGGGAAAAGGGCGTCCCACAAATGATCCTCGGGAGGATCCAGACCAGACCACTTACATGGTTGGCAAGGGTTCGCGAAAGACACGCAGGTCTTCGTGGGGCGGGCGAAGCCCAAACCCCTAGTACACCCGGTCATCGTCACCGAGGTGTCAGACCAGCCTCCTAGGAGCGACACCCCAGGAGCAGTAGGAGAAAGCCCTTCTCAGCGCAGGCCTCTTCTCCCCATCCAGACTATGCTGACCCGTCTGACCCAGACAGCCGGGTCCCCACGGCGACACATGCGACCGATTAGGTCCCACAGAGTGGGCCTCCTCCGGGTCCCGTCAACTAAACAATGTCGGTTGGCGGGCCCCAGGGGGAGAGCCTTCTCTGTGGCGGCACCGACTCTCTGGAACCAACTCCCCCCGGAGATCAGAACTGCCCCTACTCTTCCTGCCTTCCGTAAACTCCTCAAAACCCACCTTTGCCATCAGGCATGGGGAAACTAAACATCTCCCCCTGGGCACGTTTAATTTATACATGGTATGCTTGTGTGTGTGTCTGTTAGTATATGGTTTTTAAAAAATCTTTAAATATTTTAATTAATTGGATTATTTATGATTTGTTTTTCACTTGTTGTGAGCCGCCTCGAGTCTTTGGAGAGGGGCGGCATACAAATCCAAATAATAAATAAATAAATAAATAAATGCTGTAGATCAGCCAGCCCAAAGACCACTGTGGCCACACAGCAATGCCGTCAGTCTCGCCCTGGTGGGACAACAGAAGAAAGCAGAGAAAGGCTCCCTAGCCTGACACCCTATGCTAGTACTACAACTAACTGTTCAATCTAGATAGGCAGCTGTCTGCCAAAGGCCAATACCCCGGGTCAAAGCGACCCGGAAAGCCAAACATTCCTGCCCCAGTTGTAATGCCAATATGGAATGAACCCCTAAAACTACAGGAATTTGAAAGAGCAGCCGCCGGGCGCCTAGGCTGATCAGCGGCAGCCGTCATCCTATCCTGACCCCATGACAACTAATCAGACTCAGGTTGCTTCCCAATGGGGAGACATCCCTATCCTAGAGTACAGTTCAGAAACAGGAAGGCATGGAGAGACCTGTCAGCCCGGGAGGAGGCCGAGCCTCGCTGACACAAAGGGCCCCAGAAAAACATAATACGGCTGCCTCCTGCAAGAAGCGGGCCTCATACAGAGAGGCGCACGGACTGTACCAGGCTCAGATTAATGAGTGACAGCTGCTGCATTATCAGTGCCCGTCTGCTCTCCCCTGGGTGCCCCGGTCGCTCCATCACCCGGCCAACCAACATCTTCCGAATGCGGAATCACTAACCTATGCACTAACGTGCCCTCAAGGTGCTTAGAGCTACCGAGAGGGCCGCGGCCCTGATGGCTACAGTCCTCCACTGCCCAAGGGCCCGCCCAGGCTCCAAAGGTGGTTGGGGAAGGCTTCTGGTGACACACGAGCCCAAAGAGCCAGGGTCCGAAACCTGGACAACTGACCCCGGGACAAGGCGTCAGCAATCCCATTGTCCAGGCCAGGGACATGTCGAGCCATAAACAGGGCATTCAGGGGCAAGGACCTGTGCACGAAATGGCGGACAAGCCGCATGACCCTGTCATTTTTTGAGGACAGGGCATTCACAACATGGACAACTGCCAAGTTGTCACACCAGAAGTGCACAGTCCGGTCCCTAAACTGCTCTCCCCAAAGCTCTAAAGCTATTACCAAGGGAAATAGCTCTAAAAAGGTCAAGTCTTTGACCAGGGGAGAAGCAATCCATTCCCGAGGCCAAGCGGAATGACACCACTGGTCGCCTAGTATAACCCCGAACCCACGGGTTCCCCGCAGCGTCCGAGCATAACTGTAACTCAGCTTCCAAAAGAAGCTCATGCCTCCAAAAGGACAGCCCATTAAAGTGATCTAAAAAAATCCCGCCATACACGCAGGTCGTCTCTGTAACCTTTCGCATAGGCGGGTACGATGATGGGGCAACTGCAGCCCCTTCATCGCATTGTATAACCTGCGGGGAAAAGCCCTGCCGGGAACAATTACCCAGCAGGCAAAATTAAGAAGCCCCGCGAGTTCCTGTAGTTGCAGAAGGGTGACCTTCCGGCTGCCTAACAGGAAGTCGAGCTTATTCCGTATCTTAACTAATTTGTCTAGGGGCAATCTGGAAGATTGATCCTCTGAGTCCAATTCAATACCCAGGAAGGTAATCCTGGTAGCGGGGCCCTCGGTCTTCTCGGGGGCCAAAGTTACCCCAATTGAGCACAAAGGGCTTCGAAGTCCCGCATCAGAGTGAAGCATTGCTCCAAACGCACAGGCCCCGCTAACAAGAAATCGTCGAGGTAATGAACGACCAAACACAGACTGCTGCGCCTCCTGAGCGCCCACTCCAAGAAGGTACTAAAGCTCTCAAAAAGAGAGCATGAGTTAGAGCATCCCATTGGCAATGCTCTATCAACATAAAAACCACCTTCAAAGTGGAAGCCCAAGAGCTCGAAGTCCTCTGGGTGTATGGGGAGGAGCCGGAATGCTGACTTAATGTCGCATTTACCCGGAAGGGCTCCAACCCCACACTTCCTAACCATGGCCACAGCCGCATCAAAAGATGCGTAGCGGACCAAGCAAAGTTCATCAGGAATGAAATCATTCACTGATTCCCCTTTTGGAAAAGACAGGTGCTGAATTAACCTAAATTCACCATTGGCCTTTTGGGGACCACGCCTAAAGGGGACACCCGCAGAGTTGGAGAGGGCAGTTCTGGGAAAGGCCCCAGCACCCTGCCCTCGTCCACCTCCTTCTGTATTTTTGCCCTAACGATGTCTTCATGTCCTGAGAAACCCTGCAGGAGAGCAGCCACGAGGGTGATAATCCACTAGCCACTCCTTCAAAACAGCAAGCTTAATTGGGCTGGGACCCTTTTCCCCCAGCGGGCGAGGGCTGTTTAGCCTGACCCCCTCCCTTCTTATCCTTCCCTTTTTTTGGACTGGGACTCACTGCAGTGGCATGGGAACCCCTACAGTTCCCACAAGCATGTATGAATTTGCAAAAGGGATGAGAAGGGATGAAAACAAGCCCCCCATAGTCGCCTTAGCAGGGGTGGATGCTGGAGGCTCCTCCTCCATGAAGTGACCGCTATCCATGCGGTCACAACCCTCGTTCCCTGACATGTGGGTTGCTGCAACCCACAGTTGGGAACGACCATATCCCAGGGGAGTGTGGGATCGAATGCCACCCGCATTCTGAAAGCCTTGTCATAGTGTCACCAAATTGAGCCCTTGTACTCAAAATGAGCACGGGCTATTAAATCAATATATTTAAGCATCGAGGTGGCCCTAGCGGGCTGCCTCTGAATCACTATAGAGGTGTAAGTCAAATAAGCGTACAGCCAAGAGCTGAAGCATCTGCTGACTTTCGTCTTCTTAGGCTTTTCTACCTGAGCCTCCCCTTTCTTGTCTTTCTTGGGGATCTCCCTGTTAAGGAGGGAGAAAAGATCAACATATTCCCCCTTACAAATGGTCTCCCTAACTGAAGGATGTAAATGAAACCTGAGAGGCATGGATGGCAGTCCCCACGGGATGGCCCCTGACCTGATGCTGGCCAGCGGATCCCAGGCCGTGGTGAGTCCCACCCCTGTCTCTGCAGACCCTGACGGCAAGGCCATGGCAGGGGTCTGTGCCAATGCAACAGTAGCTTGAGGGGCCCAAACCTGGCTACAAGTGACCGCTGGTGAACCCATGAAGTTGACCCCACTCCCAAAACCCGGGGGAACAATGGCCTGTCCGGGCAACGGGAGGAGCGGTGTATATGTAGGGTGTGGTGCGATCTCACCTGTCCCCAAAGGGGTGGAAGCCATCCAGGAGGGCCCAGCTCCTACTGAGCCAGGCGATGCCGTCATCTGCCAAGGGTCACTGGGGCCGATGGGGTGGCACCCCCGGGCCCATACACTGACCACCAACGGGCATCCAGGTCATCCAGTCTCTCGATGATCCTAGACCAGGATAAAGAAGACATGTCAGTATCACCAGTAGGGGGACCAGATCTTCTACCCCCCCTCCTGACCCCTGCTTGGGAGTCTTCCTGCACTGAGCAAGCCATAGATGAGGGCCTCACTGCCCTCCTAGGCCAGGCCACCTATCTACCTGGGCCGCCGGGGCCTTCTGCTTTTTAGGGGCCATGGGCAAACCAAACAATAAACTGGCTAGCGCCATGCGAGGGAGGCCTATAAGCCCCAGGCCTAAAGGCTGCGCTAGGCCCACTAGGCTGCACCTCCCCCCGACAAGCAGAACCACCTCCCGAGGGGCCCAGAAGACCCAAACCAAGGGGCAACCCTAAACAGGGGGCTTCTCTCCTCGGTCCCGAGGAGAAAGCCGAAGATTCTCTCCACCCCCAACTCACAGTCGACAAGGAAGCCTTCGACGAGGCTCCACAAAATGGCGGAGGCCACGAGGCTGCCGCCAAAATGGCCACCGCAAAGACGGGTGTTTGCTTGATCGAGTCCGGGGCGAAAAGGGAGATTTCGAGCCAGCCAGCCCTTTTATAGGGCTGACTGGTTCCTCCCCGGACTCGTCATCGGGTGGCCAAGCCACCTGAGAGTTCGGCCGAGATCTCGTGAAATCTCGCGAGATCTCGGCCTTCTTCCAAGATGGCGGCTACGCCGGTAGCCGTGTCCCCTGTGCCTCATGCAAAAGCGCCGTGGGATGAAGACCACCAGCGATGTTCTAGGATGTTTTACAAATCTTTCTTTAGTAGTCAGGAGTCTCCCAGGTAAAAGCTTACCAGTATCTAATTAACTTATAGTTAGAGGCCATCCACTCCTGAGTTCCAGAACTTGAAGTTCATTTTTAAACAGAAAACAAGCATGATTTAAAATCTTGAATACATTTTCAGGAAGTAATCAATGGATTGAATTTCTTTCTTGAAAACTGGTGAAGTTTCTATTCAAAATGTCCTTCTGCATGTTTTAGCAAGTAAACATGGGCAACCTCATATGTTACTTAAATCCAAAGTTACAGTAACCTACAAGTGCTTATAACAACAGATTGCTGTTGTTCCCCTATTGTTTACTGCAAGTTTCAAGCTGCTTTTTTCAGTCAAAAATGAGCAATATAAATATTTGAATGATTTTTTTCCTCCTATTCATAAAATTGGCATCAGAATTCTTAAAATTTGGGGGATTTCTGCCACCCTTGATGCTGAATGGAGTTGAACTGTCCCAGGCAGAGTCTATGTGTAATTTTGGGGGTCCTAAGGGACTCTTAATATTTGCTTGATGAGTGGTAACCACATGGTAGAATATTCTCCCCACCATAAGGTGAAGCTTGTTACATCACTTCTGAAATTCTGAAAGTTCCTCAAGAATTGTTTATGTCAGCTGGTCTGGGAATCGCACAGAACTGGTGAACATAGAAACATAGAAGATTGATGGCAGAAAAAGGTCCATTTAATCTGCCCTTATACTATTTCCTGTATTTTATCTTAGGATGGATATGTGTTTATCCCAGGCATGTTTACATTCAGTTACTGTGGATTTACCAACCACGTCTGTTGGAAGTTTGTTCCAAGAATCTACTACTCTTTCAGTAAAATAATATTTTCTCATGTTCCTTCTGATCTTTTCCCCTAGTAACCTCAGATTGTGCCACCTTGTTCTTGTGTTCACTTCCCTATTAAAAACACTTCCCTCCTGAACCTTATTTAACGCTTTAACATATTTAAATGTTTTGATCATGTCCCCCTTTTTCCTTCTGTCCTCCAGACTATATAGATTGGGTTCATTTCCTGATAAGTTTCCTTTCACCATTTTTGTAGCCCGTCTTTGGACCCATTCAATTTTGTCAATATCTTTTTGTAGGTGAGGTCTCCAGAACTGAACACAGTATTTCAAATGTGGTCTCACCAGCGCTCTATATAGTGGGATCACAATCTCCCTCTTCCTGCTTGTTATACCTCTAGCTATGCAGCCAAGCATTCTACTTACTTTCCCTACCACCTGACCGCACTGTTTGTTTGTTTTTTAATAATTTTTTTATTGATTTTTATAAAATAGTTACATAAAACAAACATATAACAGTGCACAGTGCGTGTGCCCATCACCTGACCGCACTGTTCACACATTTTAAGAGTGTCAAAAATCACTACTCCTAAATCCTTCTCTTCTAAAGTTTTTGCTAACACAGAACTGCCAATACAATACTCAGATTGTGGATTCATTTTCCCCAAGTGCATTATTTTACATTTGGAAACATTAACCTGCAGTTTCCGTTGCTTTGACCATTTATCTAGTAAAGCTAAATCATTTGCCATATTACAGATGCCTCCAGGAATATCAACCCTATTGCACACTTTAGAGTCCTCAGCAAATAGGCAAACCTTCCCTTATGTCATTCACAAATATATTAAAAAGAATAGGACCCAGAACAGACCCTTGTGGCACACCACTTGTAACCTGTCTCTGCTCAGAATACTCGCTATTAACAACAACTCACTGATGTCTATGCTTCAGCCAGCTGCAAATCCACTTAACTATCCAGGGATTAAGTCCAATCTTCAGTAACTTATCTATCAGCTCTTTATGTGGAACCGTATCAAAGGCTTTGCTGAAGTCCAGATAGGCAATATCCATAGCACCACCTTCATCCAACACCTTTGTGACATAGTCAAAGAAATCAATGAGATTAGTCTGACATGATTTGCCTTCAGTAAAGCCATACTGAGACACCTCCGGGCTCATATAGTTTATGTATGGTTTGATTGTGTTGCATGGTTTTAATGATGGGTTTTAGATGTATTTTAAATATTGGATTTGTCACATTGTTATAATTGTTGTGAGCCGCTCCAAGTTTTCAGAAAGGGGCGGCATACAAATCTAATAAATGATGATAATTATGATGATGATAGTTTGAGTCCAATAAGTTATTGGTTTTTATATGCTGATTTAACCTCTTTTTGAGTAGAGTCTCCATCATTTTAACTACAACTGATGTCAAGCTAACTGGCCTGTAGTTACTAGCTTCTTCTCTATTGCCCTTTTTGTGGATAGGCACAACACTGGCCATTCTCCAATCCTCAGGAACATCTCCTGTTAACAGGAAGGAGGGACTTGTTGTTGTTGTTGTTGTTGTTGTTGTTGTTGTTGTTGTTGTTGTACGTATTACTATTGGTACTACCCCTGCTTCTCTCTGCCATAGTCATTCTATTTCTATTTGTAGTTCTTTGTATTTTGTTGTCTTCTCCAGTTCTTTCTCTGCCGTTCTGTTGTCTCCAGGCACTGCCACATCCACTAACCAGACTTTTTTTGTCTTTCTTATTGACAACTGTTAAGTCTGGGTTATTATCTGGCAGGTGCCTATCTGTCAGAGGTCTCAGAGCAATTTAACGTCTTCATTTACCCTGACTATCTTTATTTTATGGTCACACCAGTTTTTGTTTATAAACAAATGATATTTCTTGCAGATCTTCCAATGTACCAATGTTATTACTTTGTCATGCCGCTGCCTATAGTCAGTTTTTGCAAACTTCTTGCAGCAGCTTACTAGGTAATCCACTGTTTCTTCAGCTTCTTTGCAAAGGCAGCACTTACTGTCTGTTAGCGTCTTCTCAATTTATTTGTTCTTAAGGCTTGGACTTGTCCACCCAGAATTAATCACTCAGTCTCTTTCTTCAACTTTCCTACTCTTACCCATTGCCAGGGCTTATTATTATCTTCCTTCCCTGCTATTTCTAAATGTATTGGCCATGTATTTCTTTGTCTTCTGATGCCTCCATTCTGTTCTTCATTTGATCTTTCTAGTAGGCCAGTTTGGTCTTTGCAGTATCATGGGATGTCTTATTTATGGGAGGTGGGAACAAAGGTTTTTGCTTTGGTAGGTAGTGTATGTCAATGTTGCTGCAAGGATGAAGGGCATGATTCATTGCCATTATTTTTGTGGTCTTCCTATCAATTGCTTTTAAATTTGCTTGAGTCATATACACTATCCAGCAATGGTATTTGTGCAATACCATGCAATGATTGCTATTGCACAAATGATGATGATGATGATGTTGTTGTTGTAGTTATTATTATTATTATTATTGTTGTTGTTATTGTTGTTGTTATTGTTGTTGTTGTTGTTGTTATTATTATTATTATTATTATTATTATTATTATTATTATTATTATTATTATTATTAATTAGACTTGTATGCCACCCCTTTCCGCCCCAAATCACTGCTTTGATGGTTTTCCTCTGTTGAGTTTGGACTTTAAAATATTTTTCATTGTCTTTGTCAGGGTTCCAAATAGCATCCAAAATTAAATCAGAGTCCTAGTCCAAGTATTCCTCAAAGTCCCAATTTATTAGTAGAGCCATGTTGGTAAATCTGGGTAAAACCTGAATCCTTTGTCCTCTGGGTTTCACCACCAAGTTGAAAGTTCAAGCCCTTACCCCCACACCCACAAATCCATCATGTTGTCCAATTTTCATTTGCCATGCTGGCAGAGTCCACCCATCTCCTTCCATGCAGGTGCAGAGGTGCAGAGACAAAGAATGACCTTGGCTTTCCAACAAGAATTTGTTATAGCTACATAACAATCACCTCTCCCATTTTCCCACAGTAGAAAATGCATAGTAGAATAGTATAAAATGCGGCAGGCCAAATGTTCCAAATAAAATGTCTCTTGATGTATTCACCTCTAATCTTTTTCTTGACTTCAGTCTGTTTGATGTTGCTAGCTTCAAGGATACCTAGGTATTTGCAGTGATCATCTTCATCCAGACTGTTAATGTTAGTTTCATGAGGCATCTTTATTCCTTCAGTTTTCACTATTTTCATTGTTTGATAATGAGTGTGGCACATTTATCCAATCCAAATTCCATTTCAATATCTTGGCTATATTTACAAACAGTGTTGAACAATGATTCTATTTCAGATGGTGCTTTTTCCTACAGCTTCAGATCATCCATGTAAAGGAGATGGGATAGTCTGGCAGATGTTTTTGATGTTTGAAAGCCAAACAGGGCAATGACAAATAGTAGTGGTGATAGTGAATCTCCTTGAAATATTGACCGTCATCATTGACCAGCAACTATGCCTGTGATCTTTGCACAAAGCATCTGATGTTTCTACTGACTCCTGTTATTTTGAGGTACTTGATTACCCAGACATATAGCAAGAAATTGAATGCCTTGTTGGTTTTCTTCTTCTTCTTCTTCTTCTTCTTCTTCTTCTTCTTCTTCTTCTTCTTCATCATCATCATCATCATCAACAATATCATCTTTTATTCATTAAATATGAAACTTAGGCAACTGAACATTTACAAATATATCACAATGATGGTTAATACGGGTTGCTGGCAGCATCTTGAGTAACAACCAAATACTTTCTTAAGATCTATGTTCTGAGTAGCAGAATGACTACTTTTGGTATTATTGCAGGAAGCTGCAAATTCTTGATATATTTTTAAAAAATTCTTGGACATTGTACCAAATGCCCCGATGACAATAGATATCATTTTACATGTTTCATCCATAATCACATAGTTTCGATGGCAGATTGCAATATTTCATGATTTTTTTCTAGTCCTTTTTCTTCAACTTTGGCATTTCCTGGTACAGCAATATTAAAAAATTGTACACTTCAGTTTTTGACAATTGTGATATCTGGTCTGTTGTGTTCCAAATGACAATCTGTGTGTATTTGAAGGTCCTACAAAATCTTCAACTTTTCATTTTCAACCATTTTTTCCACTTTATTTCCCATGACTTTTTGGATATAGTTAAGTTATATTTTCTACATAATGATAAATGGATTAATTTAGCAACTCAGTCACATCTAGTCTTGTAATCAGTTTGTGCACTCACACAGGGGTGGGCAGCAGGTAGTTCCACTGGTGGAAATGAAACTGCATGCACAGCTCCAGCTGACCGGCGGCAGTAACTTCCTGGATTACTGGTCTCAGCTTCGCTCTCCTTTTTTTCCCTGCTGCTGCTGCTGTGCGCTCCTCACTTTTTCCTCTTTCCTCCTTCCTGGCCTCAGGTGAGCTTCCCTCTCTCCTGCCTGGCTCCTCTCCAGACTCACGTGGCCACCTCAAAAGTGCATTCCATAACCGGCGGGGTCCATACCTATCTTAACCATAGCCCTGTACACAAGAACCCAGAATTGATAGTGGGTCAGAGGGGTACCGTCCTGGTGCTTAAAAAGGTACCCATTCCCCGGCCCTCTCATGCTACAGAAATGGTAAAGAGCAGTCACCGGACACACAGACTGATTGGCGACCGCACTAAGCTCTATTTATTTATTTATTTATTTATTTATTTATTTATTTATTTATTATTTGGATTTGTATGCCGCCCCTCTCCGAAGACTCGGGGTGGCTCACAACAAGTGGAACAAATCATAAATAATCCGACTAAATTTAAAATATTTGAAGATTTAAAAAACCCCATATACTAACAGACACGAACACAAGCATACCATGTATAAATCAAACATGCCCAGGGGAAGATGTTTCAGTTCCCCCATGCCTGACCCTAACCCCTCTGTGCAACTGATCTGTCTTGAACTGTCTCACCAAAAGGGAGACCCCCCCCATCCCTAAACTCCAGATCAGCTAACTGGAAGGCACGGAGCGACCTGCCATCCTGCGATGAGGCCATAGCCTCGCTGACCCGCAGGGCCCCAAAAAACATGACACAAGTCGCTGCCCTAAAGAGACGGGCCTCGTACAGAGAGGCACACAGACTGTCCAAAGCTTGATTAATAAGCGACAGCTGCTGCACTGTCAGGGCCTGACGACTGTCCAAAGGAGTCCCCTGTCGCTCCCTCACCCAGCCTTCCAGCATCTTCCGAATGCGGAAGCCACCAGAAAGGTCCCTAACCCCCCCCACCGCCTTAGACAGAAAGGCGAGACCGGCTAACTTGGACCTAATTGTCCTAACTGAAAGGCCACGCTGCCTAAGCTGGACACAAAATTCTATTAGGTGTTCTACTGGGGCAGGCCAACAATGGATGTAACCCCTATCCTGCCTGAAATCCCCGAACTCCTTACCTGCATGCTGGTATGCCCTCAGGGTGCTTGGTGCTACTGAGAGGGCCATAGCCCTGCAGGCCTCTTCTCTCCACTGCTCGGGAGCCCACCCAGGCTCCAAAAGTGGCCGGGAAAAGCCTCTGGTGATGCACGGGCCCACGGGTCCACGGTCCGAAACCTGGACAACTGACCGCGGGACAAGGCATCAGCAATCCTGTTGTCTAACCCAGGGACATGTCTAGCCAAAAACAAGGCGTTCAGGGACAATTACCTGTGCACAAAGTGGCGGACAAGCCGCATGACCCTGTCGCTTTTGGATGACAGGGCATTCACAACATGGACAACAGCCAGGTTGTCACACCAAAAGTGCACAGTTTTATCCCTAAACTGCTCCCCCCAAAGCTCAAGGGCCACTATCAAGGGAAAGAGCTATAGAAAGGTCAAGTCCTTGACTAGGGGAAAGGCCCTCCATTCCGGAGGCCAAGTGGAGCGACACCACTGGTTGCCCAGTATCACCCCAAAACCACAGGTCCCCGCAGCATCTGAGCATAACTGCAACTCAGCTTCCAAGAGAAGCTTGTGCCTCCAAAATGACAACCCATTAAACTGATCTAAAAAATTCCGCCATACCCGTAGGTCAGCCCTGACCCCAGCGCATAAGCGGGTATGATGATGGGGCAAACGCAGCCCCCTCATTGCGTTGTATAACCTTCGAGAAAAGGCCCGGCTTGGAACAATGACCCGGCAGGCAAAATTAAGAAGCCCCGCTAATTCTTGCAGCTGCCAAAGGGTGACCTTCAGGCAGCCTAACACTGAATCGAGTTTACCCCGAATCTTAACTAATTTGTCCAGGGGCAATCTGGAAGATTACTCCTCAGAATCCAATTCAACACTGAGAAAGGTAATCCTGGTAGCAGGGCCCTCGGTCTTCTCGTGAGCTAAAGGCACCCCCAATTGAGCACAAAGGGCTTTGAAGTCCCGCATTAGAGCAAAACATTGCTCTGAACGTGCGGGCCCCGCCAACAAGAAATCGTCAAGGTAGTGAACGACCAAACCCAGACCACTGCGCCTCCTGAGCGCCCACTCCAAGAAGGTACTAAAGCTCTCAAACAGAGAGCACGAGACAGAGCAACCCATAGGCAATGCTCTGTCTACATAAAAAACACCTTCGAAGTGGAAGCCCAAGAGCTCGAAGTCGTCTGGGTGTATGGGAAGGAGCCGGAATGCCAACTTAATGTCGCATTTACCCATAAG
Source organism: Erythrolamprus reginae (assembly GCF_031021105.1). Classification (NCBI taxonomy): domain Eukaryota; kingdom Metazoa; phylum Chordata; class Lepidosauria; order Squamata; family Dipsadidae; genus Erythrolamprus; species Erythrolamprus reginae. The sequence goes on from NC_091956.1 coordinate 48,737,435, forward strand.
GGCTCCCACCCCACACTTCCTCACCATGGCCAGGGCCGCGTCAAAAGATGCGTACCAGACCGAACAAAGCTCATCAGGAATGAAATCATTCACTGACTCCCCTTTTGGAAAAGACAAATGGTGAATCTACCTAAATTCACCACTCGCCTTTTTGGGGACCACACCTAAAGGGGACACCCTTAGAGCTGAGGAGGGCAGCTCTGGGAAAGGCCCCAGAACCCTGCCCTCTGCCACCTCCTTTTGTATCTTTGCCCTAACGATGTCTTCATGTCCCACAACCGACCTAAGGTTGTTGGACATGAAGGCTTTCCTAATTCCCATATAAGGGATCGTAATTCCCTCAGAGAAGCCCTGCAGGAGAGCAGCCGCTCTTGAGCGAGGGTGATAAGATTTTAACCAATCCCTGACCACTGAAAGCTTAATTGGGCTGGGCCCCTTTGACCCCAGCAGGCGGGGGTTGCTTAGCCGGACCCCCTCCCTTCTTATCCTTCCCTTTTTTAGGCTGGGGACACACAGAAGCGGTGTGGGTACCCCCACAGTTCCCACAAGCATGTCGGTATTTGCAAAAGGGGCGAAAACAAGCCCCCTTTGCAGAGAACTCATGACACGCGGGAAGGGTCACCTTTGCCGCCCCCCCCCCTGTGGTGGCCTTAGCTGGGGCGGATGCTGGGGACTCCTCTTCCATAAAGTGCCCACTATCTGTTCTGTCGCAGCCCTCTTTCCCTGACATGTAGGTTGCTTGAAACAACAAGTCGGGAACTACCGTGTCCCAGGGGAGCGTGGGATCGAATGCCACCCGCATCCTAAAGGCCTTATCATAGTGCCTCCAAATTGAGCCCTTGTACTCAAAATGAGCACGGGCTATCAGATCTATGTACTTAAGCATGGAGGCAGCCCTAGCAGGGTGCCTCTGGAGCACTATGGTGGCGTAGGTCAGATAAGCGTACAGCCAAGAGCTGAAACACTTACTGACCTTCGCCTTTTTGGGCTTTTCACCCTGCGCCTCCTCCTCCTTATCCTTTTTTGGGACCTCCCTATTCAGGATGGAGAAAAGGTCTATGTATTCCCCTTTCCAGATGGTTTCCTTAACTGATGGGTGTAAGTGAAACCCTAGGGGCGTAGCTGGCAGCCCACACGGAATGGCCCCCGCCCTAATAGTGGCAAAAGGGTCCCAAACCTGGGCGACCCCAGCCCCTAACACCACTGGCCCCGACGGAAAAGCCGTCATAGGGGCTTGAGCTATTGCAGCTGGAGCTGGCGGGGTCCAACCCCCCGCCCCTGACACCCCTGGCCCCGATGGAAAAGATGTCACGGAACCTTGAGTAATCGCAGCCGGAGCTGGCGTGGTCCAAACCTGACTACAGGTGCCTGCAGGTGTGCTTAAAAAGTTGACCCCACTCCCAAAACCCGGTGGAACAAAGGCCTGTCTGGGTAAAGGGAGGAGCAATGAAGACGCTAGGTGTGGTGTGACCTCACCTGCCCCCAAGAGGGTAGAAGCCATCCATGGGGGCCCCAGTCCTACGGGGCCCAGGAATGCCGCCATCTGCCCAGGCTGGGCCATGTGTGCCGGCTGGGTCATCTGCCCGGGCTGAGCCACCTTCCCGGCCTGGGCCGTTGAATCTTCAGGAGCCCTGCCAAGGACCGCAGGCGCAGCTGGGGAGGCACCCCCCGAGCCGGATCCAGACCGTCAACGCTCCAGTTCGTCCAATCTCTCGAGGACCCTAGCCCAAGAAAGAGAGGACATATCATCACCCACTACTGGGGGCCCAGGCCTCCTGCCCCCCCTCGGTGCCCCACCCTGGGAGCCCTCCATACTGGCAAGAGCCCGGGCCGAGGGCCTAGCTGCCCTCCTTGGCCTTACCACAGGCTCGACAGGTGCAGCAGCAGCCTTTTGCCTTTTGGGGGCCATTAGGTTGAATTATAATTATCAAGTATTAGCCTATATATATATGTATATCAATTAAGTAGGAGCACACTATGCCCAAAGGGGAAGAACGCTAGCCCCCAGGCCCCAATAACCAAGGGCTTAATGGGCCAAAATCCCTCCTCGCCCCCAAGGAGCCACACACGAATACCTCCCCCTTTGTAGCCTGCGACCGCCCCACCAAGGTAGGAAGTAAGGGGGAGGGGGGAGGGGGGGTGGAAAACGGCCCTCCTTGGTCCCGAGCAGAACCACCAGCAAAAAAGCCTCACTGGAAGCAAACTAATCCCCCCCCCAAACCCCTCGTCCCGAAACGGAGGCAGCGCGTCCTTTTCGGTCCCAAAGAGGACTCAAAAGGGGGGGAAAAAGGCTTCTCGCCCAATGATGAAGCTCCCAGGCAGCCTCCAGTGAGGCTCCAAAATGGCGGCCAGCCACAAGACACCACAAAATGGCCACCAGGAGCAGACACCCGGCCGAGTGTCTGCAGACGTTGTCCGGGCGAAAAGGCCGATCTCGAGCCTGCCAGCCCTTTTATAGGGCTGGCAGGCCCTGCCCGGACACGTCACTGATCAGGCCACTCTGGCCTGATCATTGGCCGAGATCTCGCGAATTCTCGCGAGATCTCGGCCGAAATCAAAGATGGCGGCTCCGCCGGGTGTCGGCATCTCCCCGTGCCTCCTGCAAAATGCGCCGATGGATGAAGACCACCGGCGGTATTTTCTTCTTCTAGGGTTTTTTGGGGGGGTGGGGGATGGGGATGGGATTTCAGCTGGCATCTTTTATTTGTGATATTTGCCTTTCTGTTTAAATATTCCCAGGATAGTTGGGAATGATCTAAACATTGTATCTCCTGTCTGATCAAAGTCTTTTAGCATTAATGCATTTATGGTCTTGTGGACCACATCTTTGGACTTTGTGGACAAATTTCTTATTGTTCCTTTGAAACAATTTTTCTACTGAAGTATTTAATTCTCAACTGGCACTTACCTTTTAAATCGTGCATTTAATTCTTCACTAATTGCCGTCAATATTTATGCTGTTGAACTTTTATCTGTTGCATGTTGCATAATTGCTACCATTAGATATTCTCCTCCATGCTTTCTACTCAACAATTTTTAAAATTACTGTAGAGAAATATAGCACTTGATTTAAACTTTAAATATGTAATTTGAAGTGAAATCAGCTGATTAATTATAGTAAATGAACTTTCCATACTTTTAAAAAAAGAAACCTTTTACCCAAAATAGTAAAATATTTCTAAAAATCTTAACATACTATTTTAGCTTTCACTTGTCTATAGAAACCTATAAAAATGGATGACAAAGATAATGGAGTTGGCAAGATGGCAAAATTGACTATTTTCATTTAAAGGAAAACATGCCTATTTTTGTTTCTGCTTGGAAACTGTTTCTGAACTTTTTGCTCTGAACTGAAAATCTTGAAATTTTGATTTAGGTTTTTGATGATTTGAATTATATTATTATAATAAAAAATGGTGTGAAATGTTTTGAAATGTAAAACAAAAAGTTGATGTTGCAATTCTATTGTACTGCACTGAAAAAACACTATCCTTTCTATTTTTTTACCACTTTGTCTTTATCTCTAGCAAACTAGCTTTTGATTCCTTTTGCAATTTTATCTTCTTATTTTAAATTACAAATATTCAGACTTTCAGGAGTTGCAAGTGAAGAAGGGGCAGTGATGGGCTTTGAAAATTAATCCTTTATCTTAGATATTACACCACATGAAAACCTAGCTGTAGCTTAAGGAAAATGTGAAAGTAGAATAAGACATGGAAACAATGAAAATAATATCCTCTTCTTCTTCCTAAAAGATCTGTCTTTTTAAAGAATGGAAAAAGCTTTCATGTCCACAATCTGTATCAAATGTTTTTGATTATTAGAACATCCTGTACCATGTGAGGCTTGTTCCCTATCTAAAGTGTTCCCTTGACTTTTGTGGAGGATGCGTTCCAAGACTGCCTGTAAAAGTCAAATTTCCACGAAGTAGAGATGTGGAAGTAATTACACTATTTTTGGCTATGAACAGTATCGCAAGTCATCCCCTAACACTTTAAACCCCTAAATTACAATTTCCCATTCTCATAATAACCTTTAGATTATTAGTCACCATTATTACTGGTACTCACCATTGAATCAGATACTTAATCATCTTGATATTTATTAACATAATTATTTATTAACAATAATTATTTATTAGCAATAATTATTAACATAATTAATGATCTTCTTCAATCACCACTTCATCAGGTGGTGCATCTTCTGCAATGGACACTGAAGTTGAAGGCGATGGTGTGACAGACCTCTTGGTTTTCGTGATGAACATAGTTATGGGTAGTTGTTGGCACATTTTCTTTTTCTGGACTAACATAGCTCTGTACGGTGTGATAATGTTGTCAAGGGAAGCCTTAAATTGTATTGAATGAGTCATGTTGGGATCCCAATGTTTGACAATCTGTTGGAGATGTGCAGCACTTCTGTGCACTTCTGCAAGCCTTTCAAGCGTAGGTCAACCTCTTCTTCCTCAGTTCGTTCAGCTTCCTCTTCTTCCTCTTCTTCAGTCGCTGACTTGGTCAGCTCCTTCAGATCTTTGTCTGCCAGCAGTAGGCCGTGGTCCTCAAGCAAACCATTGACTTCATCGGCCATCATGTCACTGAAGCCTTCTCCACCCAGTAACTGTGCCAGCTTCACAGATTTATGGACTGCAGCATGTTGAATTTCTTCAGGAGCAAATCCCTTGTAATCATGTACCACTTCTGGCCACAATTTCTTCCAGCAGGCATTCATTGTCTGTTTCTTCATATCCCTTAAGGCATTCTGAATGTTCTTCGGACATGATGCAATCATGTAGTCACTCCAGTACCCCTTCAATGTGAAGTTTTCATCAGCATCCATTGCTTCCATGAGGCTTCCAAGGGAATTGTGCATGTACAGTGCCTTAAACACGCAGATAATGCCTTGATCCATCTGCTGAATAAGTGATGTGGTGTTTGGTGGCAGGAATTCCATCATGCTCATGCGCCAGGTCATCATGGCCTCCAGCATTGTCCATTAGGAGAAGAACTTTGAAATTGAGCTCTTTGTCAGCCAGATAATCCTTCACCTGCAGGATAAAGCACTGATGAAACAAGTCCCACGTGAGGGCTTTTGTAATCCATGCCTTAGGATTATGCATCCAGTACACTGGCAACACATTCTTATTTCTGTTCTTTAGGGCTCTGGGATTTCGGGACTTATAATGAGATCTGGCCTGATCATGAAGACGGCTGCATTTCCATTCATAATCAAAGTTACCCATTTTCTGGGCCTTAAAACCAAAGGCTTTGGCTGTGTCTTTCATTAAGAAAGTGTGTGATGGCTGTCATGCTGTGGATTGACAGCCTCCAAAGACATTAAGAAACATCCTGTAGTTAAATGGTTACCTCTGTTTGTTAATGTAGCTCCTCTCTCTCTTTGATGTAACAGTGCTTTGCTCACTTCATCCCTCACGCAGGAAGAGAAGCTGTAGCCATATTATTATTATTCTTACTTGTTAAGATGTAAGACATGTTTTATGCCGCTCCGGCAATATAATATTTTTTTACTTTTTACAATAAAAGTTAACTTCATTTTAATAATGAATGCTTGTAGCTTTAATTCCTCGACCTCCGGAAAGCTTCACTTCAGTTCTAACAGGCTGATTTCTCTCAGTGGGATTCTCTTTCCGTCATGGTAGCATCGGGCGGTTCCCGATTAAAGCAACAAGCGCTTCCTCACAGTAAGCACTTACCTGGCGTACCCTGATGCCAGCTAAAAGGAGAAAGAATCCTCTCTTCTCCCAGAGCTTCATAGATGAAATTTCTGAAGGACAGCTAGCTGACCTCAAATCCCTCATCCATACTTCGGAAAAGAAAATAAACTTCATAATGTCTCAGCAGCGTATGCTGAAAGCCTCTGAAGCCACTGATTCTCATCAAACCGTAAGTCATCTTACTTATATGATTGAGAAGGGGGATACAGAAGTAAAATCAATCATGGGAGTCCCCATAGAATCTACTTCTACCCAGCAAAGTGAGGAAGAGGGGGAGGACAAAACTCTTGTTCCCTCCCAAAGCCTTAGCTTCCAATCATCAAGTCTTCCATTAAAGGCAAATGCTAAAACAAAGCATCTTGATGATCAAGTTTCCCAAACTTCCAACAGAAGCAGGCAGACTCCTTCAAATCTGGAGAAAATCGAGGGGATGATTAAAAAACTTCAGAGTGAGATCGGTGATTTAGAATCATTCTGTATTCATCTTGATAAACAACCTGGAGGGAAAACTATGCAGCAACAAGAATCATATGAATGTTATTTGCAACAAGTAACAGATTCTAGAAAGGAATTGAGAGAATTAAAAAAAATGCAGTTTAAGCTTTTAACTGATCAAATGGAATGTTTCCCTTGCAAATCGCGAGCATGCACAAACCAAAGAAGCTGATAGCGATGGAATTCTTTTGTCCTGTTCAGTTCAAAGCGGTCATGCGCATTTTGGTCAAGCCACGTCTGCATTCCCTGTGTGTGATCCAGTTCAAACTGGGCATGCCTCGATCTCTCATTATTTTCCTGCTGCATTCCAACCAGAAAGCTCATTGCTAGGAGCTGAAAAAAGGAGGGGGGTCAATTTGCCCACAGCAGCTGCAGAAACTTACAGTGCAGCAGCAGCCTCTAATGGATGGTAAGGCCAGAAAACAAAGCCATTTCCTGAAGAATAAAGCTTTACCCAAGCCTTTTCAAATGAGATGTTTAATCCTTACGATGTTAAGCCAACATTCTCACAGGCATTCCAGGCTGCACAAATGCAACGGGACAGACCTCCTCAAGTTCCAGCAACCTCTGTACCACAACAGAGACCACCAGTCCTCACTTCTCATCTGCCACAGCCAGTCCAGCCTTCTCAACCTCCTGTCTTGCCACTGGGTGTTGTGCCTCAAGCGCAACAGCCACCTGCAGCAATGCCAGCTGCATCTACAAGGCAAGCCATCACCTCATCAATCCTGAAAGGTGAGTCCATGTTGAAGGGGAATGGGCATAACTATAGAATTTGGCTCCCTAAGATGAGATTGCTCTTACTTGCACATCAGATAGACCAGATCGCTCTGAATCCTCCAGTAAGATGTTGGACTGAAGAAGAAAGAGAGGCTGACATAAAAGCCACGCTCCTCATTCTTATGTCTATCGACTCAGACCTATCAGCCAGGTACTCACCTGACATTACTTCTGCTGAGTTGCTAGAATCACTTGATGGGTTGTTCAGGCCAGTTTCAGAAGAAGGCAACTTCCTTCTGTTATCCCAATTCCATAGTGCCAAACTTAAGTCTGGGGATGAAATCACTCCACATTTGTCCAAGATGTTATCATTGCACAAGGATTTAGCAGAGAGAGGGTACAACTTGGACTTCTTGCAAGTGAATGCTGCCATCATAAATTCCCTTGGCCCTGAATGGAAGGAGGCAGTTTTCAGATTTAGCAGCTTCCCATTGGCCCATAGAACAACACAAAGACTCTGTAACATGCTAATTGAAGAAGAAGGTTTGCTGCACACTAGGCTTAGACCAATGTCAGCTACATACAAACCTACCATGGCCAAGAGCGGTCAACAGAAAAGTAGCACACCGAGATACACACACCAGAAGCAATCTAAGAAAGATGACACTCAGAAATCTAGCGATTTGCAAAGTGTTCAATCTGGCGAATCTGATTCTCCCACATATCCAACTCAACCCAAGGGGGTGCAAAAGAAAGGATCCAGAGGAAAGAGTTCCGGAGGTGCCAAATCAACTCCCAAAGACTCTAAAGGTGAGAAACGTGTTTATGTTAACACTCTCCTCCTCAACACTGTTCCTGACAAGAGTCCACAGTACGACATACGTCACTTAAGGACACTCGACAGCGGAGCAGCTGTGCACAACGCATACCAGAAGGGATTCTTCACTGAGCTCCACCAGACAGATGTCAAAGAGGTGATTGGAGTTGCAGAATACCTCTGCAAAGTGGAAGGAGAAGGAAATGTCTTCGTCAAAGAACTGGACAGACACATCTCACATGTTTTCTACGTTCCAAGTGCCAAGAACAACATTCTCAGCGTGTATCGCCTGAATGAAGAATTAGGGACTGTAGTAACCCATGAACTTTCAGAAGCTTACATTATGAAGGATGGCAAAATCCTTGCCACTGGCATTCCTATTATAGGTGTTTACTATTTAAAACCTAAACCTCCACCCAAGGGTGATGTAAGTATAAAAGTTCCAAAGGGCGAAAGCACAGGTCCAGAGAGAAAACCTGTTGCCACTATAGATCCAGAGGCTCCTAAAGCTAATGAAGTCTCCGAGGTTCCAAATGCTATTTCTAATGTTAAACCTATATTAACACACATTCCAGGTATGTTCACAGATGGCACCGTCGCTTGGGCCATGCATCCTATCCAGTTTTAGCTAAGATGCCTGAGTTTGTGAATGGTTTTAAAGTTGACGGTGATTGCAAAGTTCATCTAGACTGTAAAGTGTGTAATTCAGCCAAATCTCATGTGGCTCTGGTCGCAAAGTTTGCTCTTCGATTGTCCACACGCATTTTTTAATTGGTCCATACCGACGTTGTCAGTCCATTTTGGCCTACAAAAGGTAACAGTAAGTATTTCTTAACTATTGTTGACAGTTACTCACGTTACAGTTTTGTCTTTTTGATGAAACAGAAATCTGAGGCGTTTCAGGTCTTTAAAGACTTTGCTGCAGAGGTACCGTGTTTCCCTGATAGTAAGACACCCCTGATTGTAAGACGTATCGGGGGTTTCAGGGGGGTCGGCTAATATAAGCCATACCCCGAAAGTAAGACATATGTCTTACTTTCGGGGAAACACGGGGGTATTGCCGGGGGGGAGCCCGATGACGTCGGGAAGACCCAGGGAAGGTTTCTTCGGCCGCCCAGCAGCTGATCTGCTCAGCAGCGTGGCAGCAGCCCTGGCGGCGGTTCCCTCGGCAGCGCGTTGGCAGGGAGAGGCTTGCGGCCGCCGAGCAGGTGGGAGAGCTTGGCGGCAAGGCACAAAGGATTTCCCTCGGTGCGGGTCGGTTGCTGGGACGAGCTCCTTTGCTGCAAGCCGCTGCCCGCTCGGCTCGCTTCGGACCAGCACCGTCCTTCGCTTTGCCAAGCCGGGAAAAACAATCCAGGCTTGCCAACCCGGAAATGCGGGGTCACTCGGAAAAACGGAAGTTCTACAACTTCGGACCAGCGCCGTCCTTCGCCTCGCATTTCCGGATTGGCGAGCCTGGATTGTTTTTCCTGCGAGCGAGAATTCTCCATCTTCCGCTGAAGGGGTTGTGGCGTTTCGGACCAGCGCCGTCCTTCGCTTTGCCAAGCCGGGGAAGAGGCGGTGGCGGCGAGGCGAAGAACGGCGCTCCCCTCTGCTTGGCTCGCTTCGGACCAGCGCCATCCTTCGCCTCGCTGCAGCGCCACCGCCTCTTCCCCGGCTTGGCAAAGCCAAGGACGGCGCTGGTCCGAAGCGAGCTGAGTGGGCGGTGGCTTGCAGCAAAGGCGATCGTCCCAGCAACCGACCCGCTTCCCTGACACGCGTCTGGAGGGGAGGAGCCGCTCTGCGCAGTTGGGCAGCCCCACCTGCCTGCCGGAAAGGAGGCGGGCGAAGGAGGGCGCAGCTCCGGCCGCCTGCTCGGCTCGCTTCGGACCAGCTCTGTCCTTCGCTTTGCCAAGCCGGGGAAGAGGCAGTGCTGCCGCGGCAAGGCAAAGGACGGCGCTGGTCCGAAGTGAGCTGAGCGGGTGGCCGGAGCTGGGCCCTCCTTCGCCTGCCTCCTTTCCGGCAAGCAGGTGGGGCTGCCCAACTGCACAGAGCGGCTCCTCCCCTCCAGACACACGCTTCCCCGACACGCGTCTGCGGCTCCACGCATGCACCGAGGGAAATCCTTTGTGCCTTGCCGCCGAGCTCTCCCACCTGCTCGTCGGCCGCAAGCCTCTCCCTGCCATCGCGCTGCCGAGCAGATCAGCTGCTGGGCGGCCGAAGAAATCTTCCCTGGGTCTTTCCCGCCGCCCACGCAAAGGGGAAACCCCAATGTTCGCCTCCTCACTGCTGCACCGCTGAAAGGACCCTTTCAATTTTTTTCCAATGTAAGACATACCCCGAAAGTAAGACGTAGTGGGGCTTTTGGGGGTAAAAAAAAAGTAAGACACTGTCTTACTTTCGGGGAAACACGGTACTTACCCAATACGATGTCTGGATCAAGCGAATTCAAAGTGACCATGGAGGAGAATTTATGTCCCAGCAGTTCCATGGATGGATGAAAAGGAATGGAATCCATCAACAAACCTCAGCACCCTCAACTCCCGCGCAGAATGGTGTTTCTGAGAGAAGAAACGGTATTTTGCAGACAATGTTCCGTTGTCTCCTTGAGGACGCAGGCATGGACTTTTCATATTGGGGCGAAGCATTAAGGTATGCTAATTACATTGTTAGCAGAACATGGAGTAGCGCTATACAAGAGACTCCTTATTACTTGCTTCATGCTAAGAAGCCTGATGTTCAAAACATCCACATTTTTGGTTGTTATGCCACTGTTAACATTCCACTTGACCAAAGAAGAAAAGGAGGTCCTGTGTCAGAAAGAATGAGATTCATCGGCTTTAATGAAAGCTCTAAGTATTACAAATTTGCTGACACTTACCATAGAGCTGTTGTTTCCAATTCAGCCAAATTTGAGGAAGACACTAATTGGTCCAGTATACATAGTAATGATACTTCAGTTTATTTTCCTAAGGATGACACAGATGGTATGGCGAAACCTGATTCTCAGGCAGCTGTTCCAGATGATCCTGATGTTCCAGATGATGAACAGTCTTCGACAGTCGCAGAGGAAATCCCTGATGATGAACTTGGAGACGGAGATGATGATGAACAATGGACCAAGGTTCCAAGGCGTTCAAAGAGAACCACCAAAGGAACTCCTCCAAAGAGATTTGCACAGCAAGTATCTCAATCTCCTTTTTCTTTCATGTGTAACAATCTTACAGTTCCACCTGAACATTTTCATCAGATTAAACTTTTGCCTGAATCTGAACAAGAAAAGTGGTATGAGGCGATGGAACGTGAACTGGACTGTTTAAAGAAACTTAAGGTGTTCCAACAGGTGGAGCCTCCAACAGACAAGAAAGTCATTGGCACACGTTGGGTGTATAGAGTCAAACAAAAACCTAATGAAGGAAAGCTGTACAAAGCTAGACTCGTAGCTCAAGGATTTTCTCAAATTTATCCAGATGACTACACTGACACATTTTCACCCACAGTCAGAAATGAAAGTGTCAAAATTGCCCTGATCACTGCTATTGCTTTGAACTTAGAGGTTTTTTAGTTCGATGTAGAGACTGCCTATTTGAACGCTGATCTGAATGAAGAGATCTATGTCAAGAGTGCTCCCGGGTTCCAGGACCGAGAAGGTGATGTCTGGTACCTGCACAAATCTCTTTATGGCCTGAAACAGAGCACTCTCATGTGGTACTGCTGCCTCATTCAAAAGCTAAATTTAATGGGCTTTATTAAGTCCATCTCAGATGAATGCGTGTTCACAAAAGGGCAAGGTAAGGTTTATGAAATTATTCTTGTTTATGTTGATGATATTGTTTACATTGGTCCCAATGAACGCATGAGTGAAACTTTTGCTAAGGGTCTTGAGAAACATTTCACTTTAAAGAGCCTAGAGCATATTGATGATTATCTAGGTGTTCAGATTGAAAAAACTGAGAAGGGGTTCTCTCTTTCACAAGAAAGCAAGGTTGACCAGCTTTTGCAGAATTGTAACATGTCTGATGCGAACACTTGTCGTTCTCCTATGCAGACTGATTTTTATAGGTTAGCCCGAGAAGAACATCCTGAGTTTGAGAACCAAATGCTGTATCGGTCAGTGATTGGATCGCTATTGTACATCAGCAGTTGGACAAGACCTGAGATTTCACTGAGTGTGAATCTACTGTCCAGATATGTTGGCAAGGCAACTACGTTTCATTGGTCTTGCATAAAGAGACTGTTGAGATACATGAAGCTTACAAAGGACATGAAGTTGTTCCTAGAGCCGAAACATGATAAGTACCCTGAAGTGATTTGCTACGCAGATGCTGACTGGGCAGGTGATGTAGAAACACGAAAAAGTACTTCTGGTTACATACTGTTTTTAAATGGTTGTCCTATCTTTTGGAAAGTTAGGAAGCAGAAGTTTATTTCTTGCTCTTCAACTGAGGCTGAATATGCTTGTGTTTCTGATTGTTGTAATGCATTAACCTCTGTTTCTTCTCTCATTGATAGTATTTGGGAATGTCCAAAGAAACCAATTGTTATCATGGAAGATAATGTTTCAGTCACATACATTGCTGAAGCTGAATGTGTTGGAGCTCGTTCACAGCACATTGACATCCGGTATAGAAATACCAGAGAGAGTGTGAAGGCAGGATTCGTGAAAATCCAGTATGTTCCTACTACTGAGCAGATCGCTGACTTGCTGAATAACCCTTGCCAGCTGATCAACATGAATACCTCTCCAACAAAATGTGTCTTAAGTGAATTGATGTCTTGATGTCCCTCATGTCTCTGATGACTGCCAAAGAAGGGGTGTCACGCTGTGGATTGACAGCCTCCAAAGACATTAAAAAACATCCTGTAGTTAAATGGTTAACTCTGTTTGTTAATGTAGCTCCTCCCTCTCTATGATGTAACAGTGCTTTGCTCACTTCATCCCTCACACAGGAAGAGAAGCTGTAGCCATATTATTATTCTTCTTACTTGCTAAGATGTAAGACATGTTTTATGCCGCTCCAGCAATATAATCTTTTTTTACTTTTTACAATAAAAGTTAACTTCATTTTAATAATGAATGCTTGTAGCTTTAATTCCTCGACCTCCAGAAAGCCTCACTTCAGTTCTAACAGGCTGATTTCTCTCAGTGGGATTCTCTTTCCGTCAATGGCATCCTCTTCCAGAACAGGCCCGTTTCATCCATGTTAAAGACCTGTTCTGGAAGGTAAGCCCCTTCTTCGATTGTCTCCTTAAACGTGCCATGGATGTACTACTCGGCTGCACGTGTATCCACTGAGGCAGTTTCTCCGTACAATGACACGTTCCTTAGACCATAGCACCTTTGAAAATTATCAAACCAGCCCTTACTTGCCGTGAATGTGGATGTTGTCAGAGAAGCAGTTGATGTTGATCGTTGGGGTCATCTAAGTCATCAGCACTGTCATCAACATCTTCTTCTTCTTCTTCAGCTGCATCGCCTCCTTCTTTCTTCGCCAGACAGGTGTGTTTTGCCTTTGTCCATATCGTATTGGTATCCAAGGCAATGCTCTTCTTACGGCAGTCTTGTACCCAAATGGACAAAGCAGCTTCCATTTCCATCAGCCATTTATTTCTAGGCATCACAATCCTTTTTGCTTCCTTGCTGAATGTGATCATAGCTGTTTGTCTTATCTTCTTTTCATCCTTTCAAATGTATTACACACTTGATTCATTTATTCCATAATGGCGGCCAACTTCCGCATATGAGCGACCCTCTTTTACCATATCTAATAGTTCAATCTTCTGTTTAATCATCAGCATCTTCCCACTCTTTTTACTGTTGTTGCCTAGACTCCGCACAGAACATTTAGGAGGCATCTTGGGCATGTCTTTATAATAGTTTTAATAGTTGTAAAACTATTCACAAATAACGCACACCGGAATAATACCGCTGATTTGCCGAGATTTCGGCCAATCAGCAATGGCAGATGAAAGTTTGGCAATGACATATGACGTATTGGACGGGAAAAACTGTGGTGTAGAAAAAAGAATGTGTGGTATACACTTTTTGCAAATGTCGGACGGGTGAAAGTCAAGGGAACGCTGTAGTCCAATATTCCATTTATAAGTATCGTAACATTTGGGGATATTTTTGTCAGGTTACAACCAATGATAGTCTTTCTTTTAAATATTTTATTCTCTTTGGGAACAATTTAATCATTTGTTGCTTTCTTCTACAGATTTATGTAGAATTCTTATTATTCTGAGCCTATTGAAGAAAAATCACACTTAGTTGTTTTTATGTTCAATATATGAATATTGAAAAATGTTCACATATCTCTTTTTCCTAAGATATTTTATAAATACTTGTCAAAAAACCATAAAGTGATTTAAACCTGTGTCAAAAAGAATTATAGTTTTATATATGTTTTAGTCAATTATAGACTTGTTGGAGTAAATTGTGCTTACATGATAGAAAACCTAGTAAACAGCAATTATTGAAAATGTTATATGTATGAACAAAAGAGCACAATATATCATACTAGCAAAAAGCTTTTGATTTGTTTAAGCAATTTTTATATCATCAAGAAGCCAGAAATAGCCATAAGTATCAATCTATTTATTTATTAAGGATAATGAATAAAATAAAAAACAAATATTGAACACATTTGATTCAAACTTCCATTAAAAGTTACTTGAAAGATGATCCTCACTAAGAATTTAATTCTTCCTAGTGGAAACAACTGATGTAGCAACTATTTTACCCTTTGTTTTTGTTAAATTGTGCAAAGTCTACTCACATTCTCCAAGATAGGGGGCATAACTAAATTTCGCTGTGTGAAATATTTCACTACTAAAAGTTAACTGGAAAATTCTAGCCATTATTCTTAGGAAAGAAATCTGCCATAGAGAGCTACCTAACAAAATACCGCTAATTCAGTCTAAATTCACATGCCATACATGTTAGTTTATATATATTAACCAAATAATAATTAAATATGCTTTAGATGTAGCTATAGATATAGATGTAGCTATAGATATAGATATGTTTTCTTTTTTTCTGTTAAATCACCCTGGTATATCCAAATATGGGATGGAGTGTGATGGTTCCTTTTTGCCTCTTGGCAGCTCCAGGGGCCATTCAGGCAGTTGCTAGAGATGACAAACTATTTTCTATATGGATTTGGAGCTTTGGGTTAGTATATATAACAGAATAATAGAGTTGGAAGGGATCTTAGAAGTCTTCTAGTCTAACCATCGGCTCAATAACCAATTACCTATATTAGTGATGGTGAACTTTTTAACACTGAATGCTGAAAAGGGAGACCACGGGTGCACACGGGGCCACACTGAGTGCTGAAAAGGGAGCATATGCACACAGGGGGCACTTCACACCATGCAGGATGACATGGCTCCATTGCAATAGGCTTTGTTTGTTTGTTTGTTTCTTTCTTTCTTTCTTTGATTTGATTTGATTTGATTTGATTTGATTTGATTTGATTTGATTTGATTTGATTTGATTTGATTTGATTTGATTTGATTTGATTTGATTTGATTTGATTTGATTTGATGTGATGTGATGTGATTTGATTTGATTTGATTTGATTTGATTTGATTTGATTTGATTTGATTTGATTTGATTTGATTTGATTTGATTTGATTTGATTTGATTTGATTTGATTTGATTTGATTTGATTTGATTTGATTTGATTTGATTTGATTTGATTTGATTTGATTTGATTTGATTTGATTTGATTTGATTTCATTTGTATGCCGCCCCTCTCCAGAGACTCGGAGCGGCTAACAGCAACACTAAAACAGTGTACAATAGTAATCTAATACTAAAAACCATTAAAAACCCATTAATATAAAAACCAAACATACATACATACATACATACCATGCATAGAATTGTAAAGGCCTAGGGGGAAAGAGGATCTCAATTCCCCCATGCCTGATGGCAGAGGTGGGTTTTAGGTAGCTTACAAAAGGCAAAGGAGGGTGGGGGCAATTCTAATCTCTGGGGGGAGTTGGTTCCAGAGGGCCGGGGTCGCCACAGAGAAGGCTCTTCCCCTGGGTCCCACCAAGCGACATTGTTTAGTTGACGGGACCCGGAGAAGATCCACTCTGTGGGACCTAACTGGACGCTGGGATTCGTGCAGCAGAAGGCGGTTCCTGAGATATCTATATATTATCTATCTATATATTATATATTATCTATCATGGACCCATGCCAGAAAAATGGTTATTCAATCTCTTATTAAAAATCTTCAGTGTAGAAGCACCCACAATTTACAAAGACAAGTTGTACTACTAATTAATTGTTGTAACTGCCAGATAATTTTTCCTTAATTCTAGGTTGGTTCTTTGCTTCATTAGTTTCCACCCATTGCTTCTTGTTCTGCCTTTATGTGCTTTAGAGAATAGCTTGATCCTTCTTCTTAGATATTGGAATACTGCTATCATGTCGTATGTAGTCCTTCTTTTCATTGAAATAGATATACTCAATCCCTGCAAATATTCTTCATTTGCTATAGTCTCCAGTTCCATAATATATGCCATATAACATAATGAATTAAACTTCTTCTCCAAGCCATTATTTCTTCAGAAGTCTTTCGTTTAAAATTTCCCGTGATAAACTTTGAAATATTGAACATATGGAGCTAATTTATATTTCAATTAATCTTGCCTTAATATTCTTCTTTGATATATACAACAGATGTTTAAGATTCCATGTACCTTTATTTATTAATTAATAATTTCTGTGGATGCGTGAAGCCAATGTGTTATAAGGGTTATTCAGAAAGTATGGTTACAAGGCATGTAGCTTTCGTGGGTAATGTTTGTGTGTAGCAAGAAGTCAACAGAAGTAATGCCAGTGGTCAGTGGCATCGACTGGCATTGTGGTTGAAGATTAGAGATGAGCGTCCTCATTCCATTTCCCACCAAGTGCAAAGTGTGTGCTTTAATATGCTACCTGAATGCTAAGGGCATTAACACTGCTGTGATTCATCATGAAATCATTTCAGTTTATGCAGAGGACATAATGTCAAGACAGCATGTGACAAAATGGGTATGGAATTTCAATTTCAGAAGGACGGAAATTCACGACAAAGACAAAAGTGAATGGCCATCCATTGTGACTGATGACATAGTGCAGAAAATTAAAGAAAATCTTCTCCTTGATCACCATTTAACAATTGATGACATTCAACACTTGTTGGCATGGTTCAACAATTGACAACCCAAAATTTAAAGTATGAACTTTGTCCAAACATTTCATAAACTGTTCATGAAATTGTAAGTGATCGACTGAAATATCACAAGTTGTTTGCATGATGGGTATCCAAAATGCTTACTGAAGTACACAAAAATTGGCAGAGACAGTGTCATCCAAGAATTTTTTGACCATTTGAGATTGAAGGTGAGACTTTTCTCAACTGCATAGTGAAAAGAAATGAAACTTAGGCTTATCACCATACTCCAGAGAACAAACATCAATCAATGCAGTGGTGCCATACCCATACCCACTCCTCGGAGAGGGACGGCAGAGAAATCAAATCAAATCAAATCAAATCAAATCAAATCAAATCAAATCAAATCAAATCAAATCAAATCAAATCAAATCAAATCAAATCAAATCAAATCAAATCAAATCAAATCAAATCAAATCAAATCAAATCAAATCAAATCAAATCAAATCAAATCAAATCAAATCAAATCAAATCAAATCAAATCAAATCAAATCAAATCAAATCAAATCAAATCAAATCAAATCAAATCAAATCAAATCAAATCAAATCAAATCAAATCAAATCAATAAACAAATTCTTCAGCCAAAAAATTCAAAATTTAGCAATCAGCGAGAAAAATAATGGCATCAATGTTTTGGGACAGAAAAGGGGTTCTGCTCATTGATTTTTTTGGAAAGAGGTGAATCAATCAATGCTGCAGGATATTGTGAGACCATGAAGAAACTTCGCAGAATAAACATTGTGAGATGCTGACGGTAGGAATCTGTCTCCTTCATGACAATGCACATCTGCACACCACTCATGCAACATAAGAATTGTTGATTTCATTTGATTGGGATGTTCTAAGACGCTCCCTCACAGCCCCAATCTCGCACCCAGTGACTATCATCTATTTACTAAATTGAAGGAACACCTTAATGGAAAACACTTTTCTGACAACGACGAGATGAAAATCAAAGTGACGAACTGGGTGAAAAAGGTGGCAGGAGACTTCTATGATACAGGCATCAAAAAACGACCGTGGATGACAAAATGTAATTAACTGTATGATGATTATGTGGAAAAATAATGTAATACCTATGCTACAATCCATATAATTTTGTTAAAATATATTCATTCTTTGTATTGTAAAAAAATCTTGTAACCTTACTTTCCGGATAAGCCTCGTATAATGATAGTGGAAGAATTAAAGACAGGAATTTCATATCCAATATAATACAGAAGATTTCTGTGCCACTCAAAGTAAATAATATACAATCATATAATTCAAAACCTATTTATCACTGTTGCCAATCTTCTCATTTTAACCTGAAAAATATTGCAGCTCAGCAGCTGTTGTTGTCAGTGACAAATGAAAAAGATGAAAATTAAGCGATGTAGGGGGGAAAAAAACCTTTTTAAACATGGATATTTCTCTCTTTTTAATGATTTTTTAAAGTTTTGCTTTAATTATCTTGACAAGAATCCATCAAACTAGAAACACTTTAAAAATAAAATATATTTGAAAATCAACAAATCAGTTGAAATATCAATGCAGTTTTCTACTTCTTTTCTTTACAGACATGGTTTAGGATTTACTTTTAACTGGTATGGTTCAGATCACTACAATTTAAATACCAATTATATAATTATGTATAAAGTTATCATCACACTGTTTCCCCCTTTACGTAAGATTCACTGCTTAGACCTAAACTAATTAATAACAATTCTTTATTCATCTATTTCTCTTTTATAGACTGTTTTGGAAAAAAAATTCACATTTTTTTTCACTGCACATGCCCTGCCCACCAAATGCTAGTTCGTCCTGCCTGTCTGATACTCACTCACCCCATCCAGCCCTTACTTGCAGAATCTAGTATCATACTGCTTCTGCTCACCAATGCTGGTAAGGTAGAAGGGCCTGGGCCGGCAGGTAGGTGGAGAAGAGACAGCTGGCAGAATGATACCAGCAGTGGATAGACTGATGTGTGTGAGAAGGGAGGGAGGAAGAGGAGGGAGGGGATCATGTGGGAGATTATCACAGGTAAATGCAGCTAGGATTGCCACTGCATTTCCCTCCCTCCCCACACAGATTAGAACACCCGCCGCTCATATCACCCTTCAGACCTGCATCCCACTTTCTTTTCTCTCCCTGCAAAAAAACTCAAAAGAAAGGTTTCTGCAAATCCAAGGAAAATTTCATTTCAATTTTCCTGCTTCCATTTTACCCAGTAGTCAGTATAAACCAGTTGCTTGGTTTCGGCCTGCAGGGAGGTAACATGAGGCTGGATCCAGGTGGTGACCAATGCTTCCTTGAGGGAAGAATCTTCCCACCCCCATTAAAGGAGGCAGTTATGCACCGCCTCCTCAAGAAGTCTTCCCTGGATCCCTGGCTATTTTGAAAAACTATCATTCCATCTCCAACATTTCCTTTTTAGGGAAGGTTGTTGAGAAGGTGGCAGCGCTCCAACTCCTTCAGTCCTTGGATGAAGCCGATTATCTTGACCCTTATCAAGTTGGTTTCAGGCCCAGCTACATCACTGAAACAGTTTTGGTCATGCTGATGGATGATCTCTGATGGGCCTGGGATAGGGGATATTCCTCTATCTTGGTCTTCTTGACCTCTCAACGGCTTTCAATACCATCGACCATGGTATCCTTCTGTGCCGTCTGGAGGGGCTGGGAGTGGGAAGCACCATTTGTGGTGGTTTTTCTCTTATCTCTTTGGTTAGTCATAATCTATGTTGGTAGGGGGACAGAGTTCAGTTCCTAGGCCCTCCTTTGTGGGGTGCCTCAGGGATCAGTCCTCCCCTTCCTATTGTTTAACATTTACATGAAACTGCTGGGTGAGATCATCCATGGCACGGGGTGAATTTCCAGCAGTACATTGATGACACTCATCTGTACATTTCCACCCTGTATCAGTTCAGCAAAGCAGCGAAACTGATGTGCTGATGCCTGGAGGCTGTGAGGGTCTGGATGGGTGTCAATTGGCTCAAGCTCAACCCTGAGAAGACTGAGTGGTTGTGGGTCTTTCCTCCCAAGGACTGTTCTATCTGTCCATGCATTACTCTGGGAGGGGAAACCTTGACCCCCTCAGAGTGGGCCCACAATCTCGGAGTCCTCCTAGACCTGCAGCTGAGACTAGAGCAACATCTAGTCCGCTCCAAGTCTCTGGAGAGGGGCGGCATACAAATCTAATAAAAAATAAATATTTCAGCTGTGGCTAGGGGGACCTTTGCACAGATTTGCCTAGTGCACCATTTGCACAATTTAAATAGGAAGTCTCTTCTTACAGGCACTCATGCCCTCATCACCTCAAGGCTTGATTACTGCAATTTACTCTACATGGGGCTAGACTATTCGGAGACTTCAGTTAGTCCAGAATGAAGCTGCAGGAGCTGTTTTGGGTGTACCTAGATACACCCAAGGAGGGAGGGAGGGAGAGAGAGAGACAGAGATGATAGTGGTATAGATGATGATATAGATATACAAATATAGATTTGATATAGAGAGATGATAGATGATAGATGACAGATGACAGGTGGCAGATGACAGGTGATAGATGACAGATGGCAGATGATAGATAAATAAGGAAAAGAGGAAAGGAAAGGAAAGGAGGAAAAGAAAGGAAAAAAGAAAAGGGGAGGGGAGGAAAGGAAGGAAGGAAGGAAGGAAGGAAGGAAGGAAGAAAGAAAGAAAGAAAGAAAGAAAGAAAGATCATCCAAAGTTTGGGTTGCTAAACAGAGTGTTGTTGAGTGAGTTTCACCACATTTTACTCAATCCATAACATTTCCTGGCTCTAACAATGATGTGCAAGCTAGAGAAGTACATCTGCAATGTTCTAATGTACAGATGCTATGATTAAATATGTGGCAGAAGTGGACTTTGAGTTTGGACTCTGGATGTATATTTTCGTGCGACTGTGTGCAATATATGTGTACATATATGGCATATATACATAGGATTAAATAGTATATTTTGGATGATCAGTAGTAATAAATAGACAGGGAAACTGTATCTCATTGAGGCCTTTGAGGCGAGGCCAGACACCCTAACCCTATCTCTTGACATAATTGATGTCAATTTGGCCATGACCACCCAGTCACATGAACACCCAGCAACCCCCACCAATCACATGACCACAAAGCCACTCCCATCCAGTCACATGAATGCCAAACTATTCCCACCCAGTCACATGACCACAAAGCCATGCCGCCATCACATGACCATCAAGCCACACACACAAAGTGGTAATAAAAATTGATCTGCCTCTATGTAAGATATGTTGGATGAATGTAAGATACATAATTTATGTATTTATCTAATTTATATTGCTGCCTCATCAAAAGCAATTCTGGGCAGCATACATCAAGGCTAAAAACAATGAATAAATACATTACAAATGAAAGCAAATATATATGCTCCAGGATTCAATCTGAGTTGCTCACTGAAACCAGATATTTAATCTTCTAAGTTTTCAGATTCATTCTAGATTCATTGTCATGGAGTACCTTGTTGGAATGTCTGCTCTGGGCTGTTCTATGCATAGTATTTGTGGAGCCTGGTTATATGTATAATAGAGTTGTTAAATGGGATGTTGATAGTTGGCTATTAAGTCATTGGTTGTTGTTTCCTTGTGCTGCTGCATCAGTAGTGGGTTCTAAACTAAAGTGACCAGATTATAATTTAGGTAAAGCGGGACACCATTGTGGAGAAGGGGGGGAGGTGTAGGACAACTTTGTGTGTGTGTGTGTGTGTGTGTGTGTGTGTGTGTGTGTGTGTGAAGAAGCCTGCCGGCTATTTCCAGGGAGGAAGAAATGTAAGAAAGGACCCTTACAGCAGAAGCCACCTTGGGAACCCAGAACCCAGCGGAAGGAAAGGTGCAAAGCTTTCCAAAGAGAAAAGTGGAGAAACAGGTTAAGGGACATTTTGAAATCCGTAGGACTGCTCGTCCTTTTAAAAAACAAAAACTTCAAAGCGCAGCCATTTCCAACTGCCGGAGCAAACGTAGGAAGGTGACTGCAGGGGGTGGGGGGACAAAAAGAGGGATATGCAATGATGGGGTCATGGTGGTTGCCATAGAAACTCACCAAAGGGCCCCAAAGGGGAGGCAGGAGGGAGCGACATCCGGGTACTCTTCGAAGGATTCCAGTGCTTCCTCCAAAGGGTCTGGGCCTACAAGTCCAGAATTTTTTTACTGAAAATGCTGAGGGGACACTTTGGGAAGCATAAATATGGTGGGTTTGGGATAAAGGGACAGTTTATTATAAAGGCACTGAGATGGTAAGTTAAGGTGACCAGATGTCCTGTTTTTAACCCTGATGCACTGGTCGATAACACTATACACTTGTACTGTTCCCGGGTCTATTTGACCCGGACCGAAAATTGTTCATTTTAGGTACTTGTATTTGGTCTTTTTGAAAATCTTTTTCACTTGGAAACTAGTTTGAACATTTCTGCACACAATGAAATGAAAATTGAAATGAAAGAATTAATGCTTATATTTTTATTTTGCTCATAAAAGCCCACCGCCCCATTTTTGTGATTTTGTTTTCAATTTATAGATAGCTTTGCCTGCAAACAAGGTACAATTTTACTAAATTTGGTGTGGAATTACTAGCTTGAACATTTCTGAACATAATGATATGAAAATTGAACTGAAAAAAAATGATGCTTATTTGTTTATTTTGCTAATAAAATGGCTGCAACCCCCTGTTTTTTCAAGCATGTAACTTTATAAATTTTTCTAGGCCCCTAATTCCAAATATTTTCAATGTTCAATTTAAGATTAATGATACAAAAGCATAGGCAAGTAATATATACAGAATGTTATCGCAAGCGGAAGAGGGAGTAATAAAAGGTTTGACAAGATGCTGGCAAAATTATTCACAAATTGATGAAAGAGAAATGAAAGAAATAGTAGAATATATATATAAAATTAAGAATACAAGAGTTAAAAAGATGAGAAGGGAAATTTTACATAAATGGTACTATACACCAGCACAACTTTCACACTTCCAGAGGAAAGGGAAAGGTAATTGTTGCCAAAAGAAAGGAATCTTCATGCATATGTTCTAGGAGTGTGTTGAAGTTCAGAAATTTTGGAAGGAAGTGCACAATGAAATAAATAAAATGTTAAATATTAAGTGGATAATTACAAAAGAAATAGCAATATTAGTTAAACAAAGAGAATTAAGAGACTTCAAAGAAATAAAAACTGCAGCATTGGAAAGCGCTCAAGCGGTAGTGGTATTGGGTTGGAAAGAGTCTAAAAAATGGACATTACAGAATTGGTACTGGTACATGGTGGATCATAATCATTTTGAAATCATGGAAATAAGATTAAACAACTTTGACGAAAATAAATTGGAGAAGCTGATGGTACGATGGAATAAGGTGAAAGATTATATGCTGAGTAGAATTTATGACGAAAATGTGAAAAATAAATTCCAATCACTCTTTCAATAATAAACAAGTGCAAAGTAGAGCTAAGGAAATTAAAAGAATATAAACTAGTAATATTTGAACCCCCCGCAATTGGTGTGTGTGTGTGTGTGTGGAATTGTCAGTCGGGTGATGGGCACATGCACTGTGCACCGTTTTATGTTTGTTTATGTTAATTTCAATGTGCAAAAACCAATTAAAATATATTTTTTTTTAAAAAGGAATGTTCAATTTAGTATATCAAAACTTTTTGGGGAAAATTCCTTAGAGATTTGTAGCCTAAAAAAATATAAAGTTACACAAAATGCTCAAAAAATGGGGGGGGGGCTTTTTGATCAAAATAAAAATATAAGTATCAATATTTTTCAGTTCAATTTTCATATCATTATGTTCAGAAATGTTCAAACTAGTTTCCCAGTGAAAAAGGTTTTCAAAAAGTCCACATTTAAGTACCTAAAAAAAAATCTTTTTGGTCCAGGTTGTATATGACCCGAAACAGACTCAATGTGAGTTTTGTTGCCCAGAAAAATATTTTTATGATGATCAGCAATGTTAAATTTAGTAAATCAATACCTAAGATATTAAAAATATTTCGGATTTGGAGCCTAAACATTTTTTAAAGTGAAAATGGTTGCAAGCAGCCAGGGGTGGTGGTGGTGGAGGCCTTATTTCTGATTTAAAAAACCAATAAGCATCATTTTTTTCCCAGTTCATTTATATTTTTCTTATGATCAGGAATATTCAAACTAGTAATCCCACACCAAATTTATTAAAATGTACGCATTTTGCAGGCTAAACTATCTATAAATTGAAAAGAAATTCACAAAAAAGGGGGGCAGGCTTCTATGAGCAAAATAAACCAATAAGCATTATTTTTATTTCAATTTTCATTTCATTGTGTGCAGAAATGTTCAAGCTAGTTTCCAAGGGAAAGATGTTTTCAAATTGACCAAATATAAGCACTTAAAATGAAGAATTTTCGGTTCAAGTCACACAGACTCGAAAACAGTACAAGTGTGAATTTTTCTGCCCAGCAAAAACTAAGCCCCCTCCCCCAAAAAAATTCTCATAGAGAGAACTCCTGAAATGATGAAAAGTCATGAAATTTTAAGTTTCAGAAATGCAGGGAAAATTTTTTACAGGGTTTCAAACTCTCACAGACTTGAAACATGACAGCAGGGTTAAAAAATTGGGAGGTTTTAAAAATGCCATGGGATGTGGGACAAATTGCTCAAAAGTGGGACTGTCCTGCCAAAAGTGGGACATCTGATCACCTAATTCTAAACCCCTTTATCCCAGTTCATGTGCGTGATTGTGCATACATGTGCCACAATTGCACCCACCATCCCAGGCAGGTGTAGCCTCCCGCTACCCATTCTAAGACCCAGTCTGAATTGGGAGCAGCCCACTGCTGTGTTTCATCCTTAGCTCCTAAATTATTATTATTATTATTATTGTTGTTGTTGTTGTTGTTGTTCTGTCGGGCTCTCTGGTAGACTCCTCCCAAAAATTCACAGGTACAAATTTCAGACACACACACGTTTGAAAATTCAAAACAATGTTCTTTATAATGAAAATTCACTTAAGCTAATCCCTCTTTTGGTATAGCAAAGAGCACTCATCTCCAACCAAACTGGTAATTTGTACAAGTCCCTTATCAGTTCTGTGATACTTAGCTTGCAGCTGTGAGGCAATTCACAGTCCTTCTTCTTTCACAAAGTGAAACACACTTTGCTCTGGTTTAGTTCCAAAGCAGGGAAAAATCAGCACACAAAAAGTCAAAGTCAGTAAAGCAGTCACGAAACACAACGATCAGATAATCCTCCACAGTGGCCAAACCCACAGGCTGCTATTTATAGCAGCCTCACTAATTACCACAGCCCCACCCAACCACAGGTGGCCTCATTTTCTTTGATAATAATCTCTCAGCTGTTGTTGCCTATGCATCGCTCTCCATATGCGTGGCTGTATCATTAATTCTTGTTCTGAATCCAAGGAGGAGCTAGATAATTGATCTCCTTCTGAGCTGTCTGCCACACTCTCCTCCTCCCTGTCACTCATGTCTTCTTGGTCAGAGGAGCTTTCATCAGCAGATTCCACCGGGGGCAAAACAGGCCTGCATCATGTGGATGTCTCCCCCACATCCACAGTCCTTGGGGCAGGAGCTGGGCCAGAGCTAACCACAACAATTATTATTATTATTATTATTATTATTATTATTATTATTATTATTATTATTATTAATTAGATTTGTATGCCACCCCTCTCCGTATACTGATAAGTTAGTGATAAATTAACAGTCCTCTTGACTGAAAAGGAGCCCATTTTCTAGATTTCAATCATTTCTCTGGCTATTTCTGTCCTGCTTGGCCAACAATGTTAGTAGCTGCAAAATTGAATGTACATCCTTGCTCATTGTAATGTGAAGCTACCAATGAATTTGGGTCTTTTCATATAACTGCTTGCTTGTGTTCTTGCAATCTGAGTGAGATAGGCAGTTCAAAGATGTGAAAAATAATATTTAAAAAAATGAGAGGAAGATTCAAAGTGGGAACAGATGGATTCATAAGACTTACTTATAATTTCCAGATGCTAGAAGAAGTATTTCTAATACTACTATTCTATTAATTTTTTATATAGGAGCCAGATACTATGTGATAAGGCAAGGGACTTTACATGCACTATCAATTACACAATAAGGCTAAAATAGACCCAAAGTTATCCACAGGTGATTTACAAGGCATGAGGCAAATGGGAATTTAAGTGTAAAAACAATGTGGAATATTAAATCAATCAAATGAAAATTATTTGTTGAGTTATTATAGTCCAGGTCACTTTTTCAAGGAATTACAAATCCTATCAATTGAGAATCATGGGAGAATAATCTTGAGAATCATGAAAGTTCAGACCTTTTTACAAAGAGCAGACATGAGGCCTTATGGAATTGCAGGGGAACAGAAAATAGGTAGCATATTAGGGGATGAACAGAACTAAGAACAAGCTTAGACAGGTGTATTAATCACTCATTGATTCACTAGAAATATAAAAATTCAAATCCAAGGTATACCAACAATATATTTATACTCAATGCAGTTCTGAAAGGAAGTCTACTTAACCCTCTTGGGTAGTCAAATCTGAATTAAATAGTATCACCATATTCATAACTGTTTAGCATTCCAAATGTTTTTTTCTCATAAGTATTACAGTGCATCCAATTATGGTGGTTTGTTTTGTTTATAATAAACAATTATGAACCGTGAAACACATGGCACTTAAATCATACATCAAATCAGAATCAGGAAATCAGATATTGCTCTACAGATGAGAACAGCTTTCAGTGCTGTAGTGAATAGCTTATAAAAATACATGAAGCTCAGATGCTGCTGGTAATATGATTCATTAGATGAAAATGTTGCTTATTTTAATTGGACCTATAAATATTGAGATCTTTTTAAGAATATGCCAAATACTCACTCAAATCCCATTCAATCATTTTTATATATGAATTTTTGAATTCCTCTGTGCTGTTGCTAGATAAAGGCAATCTTGGTTTGTAGATTGCTTTTTGAATTACTTTAATTTTGTTTATTAACGTCAGTTCATGTCCTTGAAATTGATGTGAAACATCAGAAAATGCATTTGCATGTATTTCAGAGTATCTGCCTAATTTGTAAGCTTCCCACATAAGTAAAAGAACTTGGAATACTTAATAAGATAACTCTTCCGCCCCGCCCCCCGGCCCCGGCCTACATGCCTTATATGATCATATGAATTCTGTTCTGGAAAGTTTTATGAAAAAATGTTTCAAATTTATTTCTGTTATGATATACACTTAATTTTATAGTTTAAAAAAAAACCCTCAAAGCAAGGAAAAAGATCCAATTTTTTCAAATTTCTAGTACTTCATGCAGAAATTTACTCTTTACTTTATTTAAAGTTTTTTTCTTTTGAAAAATAGGCTTTTGTCTTTCTGCCTCATATTTAGAAAACTGTGAATCATGTTTTTGGAATGAATGATATGTCTAAAGATAGTGACTGAGTGAGAGTTACTTTCATAGTAAAAAAACCCCACCTTTAAAAAAGATTCCTTTTATTATTCCTTCTCTTGAAATTCAGTACAGTGCAAAAGTACTGAAGTCAAGAAAGTTGCCTTCTGATATGGTGATGAATGTATAATGAAAGATGAGAAATTTGCTACTTCAAAATTAACATATATTCCAGAACCTTGACTCGCATCAATCAGAATTTTACCAACTTTTTATTTTCTGCTAAGAAAAATCAAAAGTATTTTCTTTTACATCTAACTGGTTGCAAGTGATTTAAAAATGCAGTTGTTAAGCTAACACAGCACAGTCTGAAGTATTCACAGATTTTGTCTTTCATTAAAAATTCAGGGGAGAGATCACAGATATGGATCTTTGTTAGATCAAGAGTTGCAGGCAACCAAGGATATTGCACATTTACAGAATTGGACATTTTTGTAATCCAAATTTTAGAAACCTATTGCGCTTATAGCTACCAAGAAATGATAAATTAAAATTTAAAAACACAATGTTTTAACAATATTGTTTATATTATATATAATATTATAATGTTTATATTATATATAATACCTATATGTAAATTAGACTTACATGGAGCGACCTATCCATTCTTTATGAAATCGAGTGGTGAGGCCAGGGGTTTGAAAAAGAGAAAGAAGGTGCAGAAATATTACTAAATTCACAAAACATTTGTTTGTTTGTTTGTTTGTTTGTCTGTCTGTCTGTCTGTCTGTCTGTCTGTCTATTTATTTATTTATTTATTTATTTATAGATGTAACTGCAAAATTATTCCTGGAAATTGTGTTTCTAGAAAAATACTTTAAAAATGATAAAAATTAACTTAAATTAAAGCACTTTAAGGAGATAACATCATGGCATCCTCTCTCATAAATCCCACACCATTAAATTATCATAATTATATCTTCATTTCTGTAATATATTTCTGAACCAGATTTTAAGATTAATACTCATGCTATGGCACATGTGATTTTTAAAATTGTTTTTGTATTAAATATAATTTGTATGGTGAATTAATTTATTTCATCTGCATTCTATTCTAATGTCCATAAAATATTATTAGATTATTGCCTACTAATAATATTTGGGTAGATATAACATTGGGATAGATATAATTTTACTTAATTCTAAGAATTCTAATAAGACATACAGTACATGGTCTTTTAAAATTCATAAAATTAGATTTATTCCACAGTTATTTTGTAAATAAAAGCAGTAGATTTCCATTTCAGTGAACTAATATAACAGCTTTTCTCTGCCACCATAAATTTAATATATTATTTCTTAAGTTTCAGACAAATATTGCCTGAAAAACATGATAACACACACACATACTGTATATACATAATAGTAATGAAGATTTCCATAAATATTACAACTGATCTAGCGAGGGGGGGAAATAAAGTGTGACACAAATGTACTTAAAATGTACTTTTTTAAACAGAGAAAATATAGGTTAATAAACTGCATCTATTTAAAAGTAAATGGTGTTCTTCCATTCAAAATCCAAGGAAAGAAAACCCCCAACTCCATAATGATGGGGTACAGACCAATCTCCCTGACTTGTGTCACTTGTAAAGTCATGGAATCCATCATAAACCAATCCATTACACTTCATCTTGAAACTAATAAACCTACTTTCCAACAAACAATTTGGTTTCAGGAAAAAATTATCCTGCAATCTACAACTCTTACACTGTAAAAACATATGGACTACCCAACTTGATCAGGGTAGATCAATGGATGCAATCTATATAGACTTTTGCAAAGCCTTTGACTCAGTAGTTCATGACAAACTTCTTCTGAAACTAAAATCCTATGACATCTCTGGATCTCTACATGATTGGATTGCAGCGTTCCTGTCCAACAGACAACAAGTAGTCAAAATAGGTAATACCATATCTAATCCTGCTCCAGTTAACAGTGGTGTCCCACAAGGCAGTGTTTTAGGACCTACTCTCTTTATACTCTGCATAAATGATCTCTGTGATGACATGACAAGCAATGGTGTTCTATTTGCTGATGATGTTAAACTATTTAATACTACTGACAATCATAGTTCCCTCTAAGCTGAGCAGTGAGCAATCACTCACTTAAAAATCATCATCAACTCAGAGTTTTCCAAACCTGCCCAGAAGCCGAGAGGGAAAGAGAGAGAGAGAGGAAGAGAGGAAGAGAGAGAAACAGATAGAAAAAAGAGAGGAAGGAAAAGAGAAAGAAAAAGAATGGAAGTAACGAAGAGAGAAAGACAATCAAAATCTAGTTTGAAACTAGCTCAACTATTTAAGTGGCATTTTGATATTGATAGAGTTGCCCTATTATGAGCTCACTGTTATAGACACACAGTACAGTATTTTATTTTGAAATTCTCTGAGGCAAAACAGGGTGGGTTTTTTATTTGTTTATTTGTTTGTTTGTTTGTTTATTCATTTATTTATTTATTTTGTCCAATACACAATACATATTGAAGAGAATAGACATGAAGTATTATATATAAAGAAAAAATATAAAAATAGAGGAGAAGATATATGAAAGGAAGAAAAGATATATGAGATATGAGATAAGGAGAGACAATTGGACAGGGGATGAAAGGCAGGCTAGTGCACTTATGTACGCCCCTTCCTGACCTTTTAGGAACCTGGAGAGGTCAATCGTGGATAGTCTAAGGGAGAAATGTTGGGGGTTAGGGGTTGACACTATGGAGTCCGGTAATGAGTTCCACGCTTCGACAACTCGATTGCTAAAGTCATATTTTTTACAGTCAAGCTTGGAGTGATTAATATTAAGTTTGAATTTGTTGCATGCTCTTGTGTTGTTGCTGTTGAAACTGAAGTAGTCATTGACAGGCAGGACGTTGAAGCATATGATTTTGTAGGCAATACTTAGATCGTGTTTTAGGCATCGTAGTTCTAAGCTTTCTAGACCTAGGATTGATAGTCTGCTTTCGTAGGGCATTCTGTTTCAAGTGGAGGAGTGAAGGGCTCTTCTGGTGAAGTATCTTTGGACGTTTTCAAGGGTGTTGATGTCCGAGATGTGGTATGGGTTCCAGACAGATGAACTGTATTCAAGGATGGGTCTGGCAAAAGTTTTGTAGGCTCTGGTGAGTAGTGTGAGATTGCCGGAGCAGAAGCTGCAGAGGATCAGGTTAACAACTCTAGAAGCCTTTTTGGCGATATTGTTGCAGTGGACTTTAGCACTTAGGTTATTTGATATTAGTATTCCAAGGTCTTTTACTGAGTGTGGGTTGGCTGTGAGAGTTTGTTTATTCAGTTTATATATGAGGTTTGGATTCTTTTTGCCGATGTGGAGGGTAGAGCATTTGTTGGTTGATATTTGAAGTTGCCAGGTGTTAGACCAATCTGAGACAAAGTCAAGATTTTTTTGGAGAGTAGATGTGTTGACCATGGTGTTGAATAGTTTTACATCGTCGGCAAAAAGAACACAGTTGCTTGTGATATGATCGCAGAGGTTGTTGATGAAGAGAATGAAAAGAGTAGGACCTAGTACATTGTCCTGGGGAACACCACTTTTGACAGGGATGGGGTTGGAAATGGTGCTTACAATTTTGACAACTTGTTGCCTATTTGTCAGGAATGCAGTAATCCAGCTAAGAAGGAATCCTGAGATGCCATAGGATTTGAGTTTTAGGAGTAATTTGTCATGAACCACTGAGTCGAAGGCTTTGCAAAAGTCAATATAAATTGCATCAATGGATTTTCTTTGATCTAGGTGGATAGTCCATATGTTTTTGCAGTGAAGTAGTTGTAGGTTGCAGGATAATTTCTTTCTGAATCCAAATTGTTTGTTAGAGAGTAGGTTATTAGATTCTAAGTAAAGGGTGATTGATTGATTTATAATTGATTCCATGATTTTACAAGGGATGCAGCATAGCGATATTGGTCTGTAATTTTCAACGAGTGAAGGGACTACTGCTTTTTATCACAGCTTTCGGAGTGTGATGGTCCTGAAGGATTTTTGGAAGATAATACTTAGAGGTTCGGCTATAGCAGAAGAAAGCTTTTTTAGGAAGTAAGCACAAAGACCGTCTGGTCCGAATGATAGGGAAGGTTTGAGATCACAGATTGCTTTTTCAACGTGGCCTATAGTGAAGTTGATTTGGGTTAGGTTGTTGAGAGAGTTTGAGGTGCGATTTGCAAAGATGGGGGATGAGCCATTACTGTTAACAAAGGCAGAGCCAAAGAAAGAGTTGAAGAGGTTAGCTTTGGATGAATCATTGTGGTATTCTTTGTTGTTGGGCCCTACGAGAGGTGGAATAGGTCTAGAGTCATTGAGTTTGTTGTTGACAAAGTTGTCGAAGGCTTGATAAGATTTGGTGCGAAGGAGGTTTTCTTCTTGTTTGCTGTGATAGTTGAGACATTCTGCTTTTATTTGTTGGCATATGCTTTTGTAGCGGCTTTTGAAGTTGGTTACTTGGCCTTTTTTGCTTTTACGCCAGAGAGATCTTTTTTTGGTTTGTAATTTCTTTATCAAGACCGGTAAGTTATTTTTTCGTTTACCTCTAGATGAAGTGAGTGGTACATGTAGTCCAATGAGTCTTTTAATTTGGAGTAAGAACGTGTTGTAGAGATCATCAGTGGTGATGCAGTTAAGAACAAAGATTGCCAGTTAAGAATTGAGAGATTGGCATCCATAAGTTCATAGTTGGCTTTCCTAAAATTGAACTTAGGTGTCACGTTATTCAGGTGAGTGTTAGGATGGTGTACATTGAGGTTGAAGTTAATCATACTATGATCACTGTTGGAGAAGGGTTCTTTTATATGCAGTCCATAGATAGCACTTTTGCTATTACAGAATATGAGGTCAAGACAGTTATTGAGTCTGGTATTGTTTGATACTAATTGTTCAAGTCCCAGGCTGGTGACGGCGTTATAAAGGGAGGTATGTATAGGTTCTGTGGAGCATTCGTTTAGGGTCCAGTTGATGTGTGGTAGGTTGAGGTCACCAAGGAAGATAATGGGATAGGGGCAGGAGGTTGCCCACGTTAGTAAGGAGGTTAATTTTGTTACATGTTTAATGTCTAATTTGGAGCTCTGAAGCAAAATAGGAAGTGGAGTGTAGTATTGAGGGAAAGATCACATATTAAGGTTTCAGGAAGGATAAGGTAATGTGCAACTTGGATGTTTTTTAGATTGAGTGAACTTTTATAGAATATAGCTACACCACCTCCTCTGCGGGATTCACGGTCCGACCGGAAAACAAGGTAGTTACTTGGTGTGATGATGCTGTCAGGATAGGATGTATTCAGCCATGTTTTACAAACAAAGATTATGTCAAATATGTTGGTGTCAAGTAGGAGGAGGAATTCAGACAACTTGTTGATTGTACTTCATGCATTGATTAGTTTACATTTGAGATTGAATTTGTGTTCAGGAATGAAATTGGATTGAGTTGAATTGAAATTGGATTTAATTGAGGGAGTAAGGGGCATGCTTTCCTATTCATTGCTGGAAGTGCTGGGGAATGTCCATTTGTTGATAAGGGATGGTAGATGGATAAGTGTAGGATGGTTGAGGAGGGACAGTGGGTTGGGAGATGAAGGGAGGGTTGTGGGTTTTGGTTCTGATGCATTCAGAGTGGTAGTCTATGTATAGGTTAGTTTCACCATGATCACGACATCTCTTAAGTTTGGCCCGTAGTTCACGAGAGCGGATGCGTTAAAGTAGAGTTAGATTTACTTCTACCCTTCAAAAGGACCTTGACCATGTAGCTGAATGGTCTACCAACTGGCAACTTCAAATCTCTACCAACAAATGCTCCGTCCTACACATTGGTAAAAAGAATCCGAATACTAAATACATACTTGGTAAAACTGAACTAACAGCGGACCCTCACTCAGTCAAAGACCTTGGAGTACTCATTTCCAATGACCTAGGTGCTAGAGCCCACTGTAACAGCATTGCCAAAAAGGCTTTAAGAATTGTAAACCTAATCTTACGTAGCTTCTTCTCTAGAAACACTGATTTATTAACCAGAGCATACAAAACATTTGTCAGACCTATTCTAGAATATTTATTTATTTATTTATTTATTCATTCATTCATTCATTCATTTATTTATTTATTTATTTATTTATTTATTTATCAAATTGTATCCCGCCCCTCTCCATAGACTTGGGGTGGCTAACAACAGTAATAAAACAATATAAACAAATCTAATATTTAAATTAATTTAAAAAGAAACCCCAATTTAAGAAACCAATCATACATACAGACATACCATGCATAATTTTTTTAATAAGCCTAGGGGGAAGGGAATATCTCAATTCCCCCATGCCTGACGACAGAGGTGGGTTTTAAGGAACTTACAAAAGGCACCGGAAGTTCACCTGTGTGGAATCCACACTGCAATCAAAGGAGTCCAGAAATACTTCACAAGAAAAGTCCTTCACTCCTCCTCATGTAACAAATTACCCTACTCCTCCAGACTTCAAATACTAAATCTAGAAAATTTACAACTATGTCATCTCCGAACTGATTTAACTGTTGTTCATAAAATCATACATCATCATGTACTCCCTGTCAATGACTACTTCACCTTTAACAACAACAATACAAGAGCACGTAATAGATACAACCTGAATGTAAATCGCTCCAAACTTGACTGCAGAAAATACGATTTCAGCAATAGAGTGGTCACCGCCTGGAACTCATTACCTGACTCTGTTGTTGCATCCCCCAACCCCAAAATCTTCAATCTTACATTATCTACAATTGACCTCTCCCTTTTTCAAAGAGGTCTATAAGGGGCGTGCATGTGCACTTATGTGCCTAATGTCCCTGTCTTACTGTCTTATTATCCTTTCTATTACTATGTTCTAATGTTATGTTATGTTATGTTATGTTAATATGTACTATAATAATATACTTGTTTGACGTCTCCCTTTTTCTAAGAGGTCTGTAAGGGGCGTGCATGTGCACTTACGTACCTAATGTCCATGTCTTACTGTCTTATTATCCTTTCTATTACTATGTTCTAATGTTATGTTATGTTATGTTATGTTAATATGTACTATAATACTATACTTGTTTGACAAATAAATAAATAAATAAAATTATAGGGTAATGTACTTTTACTAGATAAGAACTGATAGCGACAAAATGAAAGCAAGATCTGAGACAAAAGGCACATAAATTGCATACAGAAGTACAGTGATCCCTCGAGTTTCGCGATCTCGATCTTCGCGAAACGCTATATCGCGATTTTAAAAAAAATATTAATTTAAAAAAAAAACACTTCCGGGTTTGGCTTCGGGAGTTAGCTGGGAAGCGGCGCGGCTGTTTTAAAAGGTCGCAGCCAGCCTGGGGGGCTTCCCAGCACCCCCCCGAACCCCCAACCTGGGTCTTCCCGGCCGCCCACGCAAAGGGGAAACCCCGGCTCCTCGCTGATGCCCGCCGCTCGCCCGCCCGCCAGCAAGAGGGGGAAGACCCAGGGAAGGTTCCTTCGACCGCCCAGCAGCTGATCTGCTCGGTAGCACAGCAGCAGCGAGGAGCCGAATCGGGGTTTCCCCTTTGCGTGGGCGTCGGGGAACGCAAACTCCACCATCTACGCATGCGCGGCCATAGAAAAAAGGGCGCGCATGCGCAGATGGTGTTTTTAGTTCCCCAACCCTACATCACGAAAAATCGATTATCGCGAGGGGTCTTGGAACGGAACCCTCGCGATAATAGAGGGATCACTGTAATCCCAAAGCCCTTCCCTCATAATCCCTTGGCAAACCATCCAAACCTGGTACCCCCAATATGTAATGTGGGCACACGTCCAGGTGGAGCTTCCATATCTGGCCTGTCAAAGCAGTTGACCTTTTGCAGGCTGTAAACATGTCCATCCAGCCTGGTTGTAGGTGATGAGAACTTTCCTCCCTAAACCCCTAATAAGACACATGAAGATACATCTCCAGCATAGTTTCTCCCTTCCCAAACCCTAACCTTGCCTCTTTCTTCCATTTCTCTGCTTGGAGATAAGCAAGCGGGCAGCGTGGAAGCTGACAGTTTTTTTATTAAATCTCCTTAATACTGCACTGACCCAAACTATATATCATCACCTATTTAAAATTGAAAATCACAATTTAAATTTTCTTCTCAAATCTGGGGAAAATGTGGGTATTAAATTTTATTTATTTATTTATTTATTTTATTTTTATTTATTAATAGAGTTGAATGGGACTGTTAGGTCATCGAGTCCAACCCCCTGCCTGAGCAGGAAACCCTACAGCACCCCAGCCAAATGGAAGTCCAATCTCCAGAGTTGGGGTGTTCACCACCTCCCCTGGCAGGCAGTTCCATTGGTTGATCGCTCTGACCGTCAGGAAGTTCTTCCTTATTTCCAGGTTGAATCTCTCCTTGGTCAGCTTCCAACCATTGTTCCTCGTCCGGCCCTCTGGTGCCCTGGGGAATAAAGAGACCCCCTCCTCACCGTGGCAACCCCTCAAGTATCTGTAAACTGCTATCATGTCCCCTCTAGACCTTCTTTTTTCTAGGCTGTCCATGCCCAGTTCTCTCAATCTCTCTTCGTAAGTCTTGGTTTCGAGTCCCCTAATCATTTTGGTTGCTCTTTTTTGCACCTTCTCCAGAGTTTCGATGTCTTTTTTGTAGTGAGGTGACCAGAATTGGATGCAGTACTCCAGGTGGGGTCTGACCAGGGCATAGTAGAGTGGTATTAGTACTTCCCTGGTCTTGGAGCATATTCCTCTGTTGATGCAGCTTAGGATTGAGTTGGCTTTTTTG
Source organism: Erythrolamprus reginae (assembly GCF_031021105.1). NCBI lineage: Eukaryota > Metazoa > Chordata > Lepidosauria > Squamata > Dipsadidae > Erythrolamprus > Erythrolamprus reginae. The sequence goes on from NC_091956.1 coordinate 48,773,641, forward strand.
GCTGCTGCTGCACATTGCTGACTGATGTTTAGTTGATTGTCCACCAAGTCTCCAAGATCTCTTTCGCAGTCACTACTGCTGAGTGGGGTATCTCCCAGGCTGTATGTATGTCTAGGGTTCTTTTTGCCGAGGTGGAGGACTCTGCATTTGTCGGTGTTGAACCTCATTTTGTTGGTATGGGCCCACTGTGATAGTCTGTCTAGGTCTTGTACTCTGAGCCTGTCCTCAAGGGTGTTGGCTACCCCCGCCAGCTTGGTGTCATCTGCAAATTTTATTAGTTCCCCTTTTATTCCCTCGTCCAGGTCGTTGATGAAGATGTTAAAGAGTACAGGACCCAGGACAGAGCCCTGTGGTACTCCACTGTCTACTTTTTTCCATGTGGATTTGGTGCCATTGAGGACAACTCGTTGGGTGCGGTTGGTCAGCCAACTGTTTATCCATCTACATGTGTAGTAATCTACTCCATTTTTTTCTAGTTTGTGGATTAGGAGATTGTGGTCGACTTTATCGAAAGCTTTACTGAAGTCCAAGTATATGAGGTCCACTGAGTTGCGTTGGTCAACTGACTTGGTTATGGTGTTGAAAAATGATATGAGATTGGTTTGGCATGATTTGTTTCTGATGAATCCGTGCTGGCTATTGGATATGATCTTGTTTGTTTCTAGGAAGTGGGTAAGTTGTTTTTTTATTATTTTCTCCAGTATTTTTCCAGGTATAGAGGTCAGACTGATTGGTCTGTAGTTACCTGGGTCGGTCTTTTTGCCTTTTTTGTGGATGGGGACTACGTCAGCTCGCTTCCAGTCTTCCGGTAGGTCTCCAGTGATCCAGGATATTTGGTAGATGAGGAGGAGTGGTTCCGCTATGGTGTCTGCCAATTCTTTTAGGACTTTGGGGTGAAGTCCGTCTGGCCCTGGTGATTTGTATTCGTTGAGTTCAGGTAGTCCCTCACTGTGCTTTTGTCTATGTTGAGTTCGGTTCTGGGGCAGTTTGTTGCAGTTAAATTGCAGATTGGTTGGAGGGAGGTTCCCTTTTGTGTGAACACTGTTGCAAAGTAGGCGTTGGGTAGCTGTGCTTGGTTATTGCTGTCTGTGATTTCTCTACCCTCTTTGTTTTTTATGATTCTGATAACACTGTATTTCATCATAAGAACAATCACCATATTTTATTTATGAAGATATTGAGTCCATTCATATTTTATTAAATATTATGTACATCTAAAGAAATCATGTAGCCAGATGTACCATGTTTCCCAAAGCAATTATGAAACTACCGTAATTCATAATTATTTAAACAAGGTTTCCATCAAGTCCCCTTGCATGGAGAATGGAGCATCTTTTTGTCTGAAACCCTAACCAATATCTACATAATGGTCTATTGAGTGGCATTTTAATACAAAGAATTGCACATGACATTTTGTGATTATATGTTCTCATTGTCCACATTTAGGGACCTAATTCAATTTATCTTCTTTACTTATAAGATCATTTTAAATTTACACTTCTTACTGTTGGGTTTCTTGACATATACCTGTTTATATTATCTTTTTTTTTTGGAAGAAAAAAGGAAGACCAAATTTCAGGGAAAAGGCTACATCCTCACATATTTTATTGAAGATGGTGTCATCAATAGCTATTATAAAGCGACAAAATGAAGAATGAAAAAAATGATTTCATAATTACATCCACCAAAATATCTTTCTAGATTATTATAGATAGCAGAAATTATTATGAACATATTAAAAGAAATAGAATAAAAGTACAGAGAATATTATTATTCTAAGTCAGGTTGGTCTAGTGGTTAATTAAGGCACCAGGTTGAAAGCAGGAGACCACAAAGTCTAGTCTAACTTTAGCCAGTTGGGTGACTTTGGGCCAGTCACTCTCTCTCAGTCCAATCACCTAATAGGGTTGTTGTTGAGGAAAGAATAGTAGGAGGGATGTTTGTTGGATATGTTCACTATATTGAGTTATTTGGCTCGCCCCCCCCCCGGCCCAGCCAGTAGTGTGGCCGAGGAGGGCATTGAGGCCTTCAGCTTGGGCTCGGGCTAGTCAGGAGGGGGTCCCCGCAGGGGTCCCGTTAGAAGGAGTAGGGTTTGTGCCTCCTGTGTCTCAGCAGGGCTTGTCTCCTTCTCTTTCTTGGGCCAGGGTCCTCGAGCGCTTAGATGACCTCGAGCGATGGCGGTCCGGTTCCGGCATGGGAGGAGCCCCCATGTCGGCACAAGCGGCCCTGGGAAGGGATCCGGAAGAAGCAGCGGCCCAGTCCAGGCAGAGGGCCCAGCCTGGGCAGATGGTGACGTTACTGGGCCCCGGGATGCCGGGGCTACCTTGGATGTCTCCTACCCCTTTTGGGGCAGGTGAGGTCACACCAAACATTTATTTATTTATTTATTTATTAATCAGATTTGTATGCCGCCCCTCTCCGCAGACTTGGGGCGGCTCACAGCAATCGCCATACAATGTAAACAAATCCAATATTTAAATTAATTTTAAAACACCACAAGTTAAAACCAATCATACACACTAGCATACCATACATAAATTTTATAAGCCTAGGGGGGAAGGAACATGTCAATTCCCCCATGCCTGACGACAGAGGTGGGTTTTAAGGAGCTTACGAAAGGCTAGGAGGGTGGGGGCAACTCTGATATCTGGGGGGAGTTGTTTCCAAAGGGTCGGGGCCGCCACAGAGAAGGCTCTTCCCCTGGGTCCCGCCAAATGACATTGTTTAGTTGACGGGACCCGGAGAAGGCCAACTCTGTGGGACCTAACTGGTCGCTGGGATTCGTGCGGCAGAAGGCGGTCCCGGAGATATTCTGGTCCGGTGCCATGAAGGGCTTTATAGGTCATAACCAACACTTTGAATTGTGACCGGAAACTGATCGGCAACCAATGCAGACTGCGGAGTGTTGGTGTGACATGGGCATATTTAGGAAAGCCCATGATTGCTCTCGCAGCTGCATTCTGCACGATCTGAAGTTTCCGAACACTTTTCAAAGGTAGCCCCATGTAGAGAGCATTACAGTAGTCGAACCTCGAGGTGATGAGGGCATGAGTGACTGTGAGCAGTGACTCCCGGTCCAAATATGGCCACAACTGGTGCACTAGGCGAACCTGGGCAAACGCCCCCCTCGCCACAGCTGAAAGATGTTTCTCTAATGTGAGCTGTGGATCGAGGAGGACGCCCAAGTTGCGAACCCTCTCTGAGGGGGTTAGTGACTCCCCCCCCAGGGTGATGGACGGACAGATGGAATTGTCCTTGGGAGGCAAAACCCACAGCCACTCCGTCTTATCCGGGTTGAGTTTGAGTCTGTTGACACCCATCCAGACCCCAACAGCCTCCAGGCACCGGCACATCACTTCCACTGCTTCGCCGACTGGACACGGGGTGGAGATGTAAAGCTGGGTATCATCTGCATACTGATGATACCTCACCCCATGCCCTTGGATGATCTCACCCAGCGGTTTCATGTAGATATTAAATAGTAGGGGGGAGAGGACCGACCCCTGAGGCACCCCACAAGGGAGTAACCTAGAGGTCGACCTCTGACCCCCCACTAACACCGACTGCGACCGACCAGAGAGGTAGGAAGAGAACCACTGAAGGACAGTGCCTCCCACTCCCAACCCCTCCAGCCGGTGCAGAAGGATACCATGGTCGATGGTATCGAAAGCTGCTGAGAGGTCAAGAAGCACCAGGACAGAGGATAAACCCCTGTCCCGGGCCCGCCAGAGATCATCCATCAGCGCGACCAAAGCAGTTTCCATGCTGTAGCCGGGCCTGAATCCTGACTGCTGAGGACCTAGATAATTGGCTTCTTCCAAGGACCGCTGGAGTTGGAGCGCCACCACCTTCTCAACAACCTTCCCCATAAAGGGAAGGTTGGAGACTGGTCGATAGTTGTTGAGAATGGCTGGGTCCAGGGAAGGCTTCTTGAGGAGGGGGCGCACAAGTGCCTCCTTGTAGGGATCCGGGAAGGACCCCCTCCCCAAAGAAGCGTTGACAATCTCCTGGACCCAGCTCCGTGTCACCTCCCTGCTGGCCGAAACCAGCCAGGAGGGACACGGATCCAGTAAACAGGTGGCGGAACTCACAGCTCCAATGACCTTGTCCACTTCATCAGGTGTCACCAGATCAAACTCTTCCCAGACAGGTGGACAAGTACGTGCCCCAGTCACCTCAACTGACTCGTCGTCAGTCGACTCTGTATTCCAATTGGAGTCGAGGTCCGCTCGGATCCGAGCGATTTTATCAGCGAAAAACGTGTTAAAATCCTCGGCACTACTCTGCAAGGGCTCCCCAACTCCCCCCTGATTAAGAAGGGAGCAGGTCACCCTAAACAGAGCGGCCGGGCGGGATTCCGCTGATGCAATCAAGGCGGAATGATACGCGCATCTTGCCGCCTTGAGCGCCACTTTGTAAGTCTTAACATGTGCTCTTACAAGTGTTCGATCGGATTCAGACTTACTCTTCCTCCATCGCTTCTCTAGACGTCTCTTCTGGCGTTTCAACTCCCGGAGCTCCTCGTTGAACCATGGAGCTCTACGGGGTCTAGTGCCGCAGAGAGGTCGCAACGGCGCAATTCGGTCAAGAGCCTCCGCTGCAGCCTTGTTCCAAGTCTCAGCCAGAGACTCTGCCGAACTGTGTACGAGTGTATCTGGAATAACCCCAAGCGCCTTCTGAAAGTTCTCTGGATCCATCAGGCGTCTGGGGCGGAACAGCTTAATCGGTTCCGCCTCCCTGCGGGGAAGGATTGGAGCCAGGAAGTCAAGCCGCAGTAGAAAATGGTCTGACCATGACACAGGCAACACTTCTAAGCCCCTTAGTCTCAGACCATTACTCAGTTGCTCAGAGAGGAATACCATGTCGGGTGCATGCCCCCCCTCATGAGTCGGACCCTGTACTACTTGGGTCAGGTCCATGGCTGTCATGGTGGCCATGAACTCCTGTGCCAGTCCAGAGGTTTCACCGAGCGACGGCAGGTTAAAGTCCCCCAAGACAATAAGTCTGGGGAACCCCACCGCCAACCCGGCTACCTCCTCGAGTAGCACAGGCAGGGCTTGTGACACGCAGCTGGGAGGCAGGTACGTGAGAAACAAGCCCACCTGGACCCCTAAGTCCAACTTCACCAGGAGGGACTCGCAGCCCGCAATCTCTGGAGCAACGAGTCTACGCAAGCCAAGGCTCTCCCTGGCTATAATAGCCACTCCTCCCCCCCTTCCCTGGGGTCGAGGCTGATGCCATATCTGAAATCCGGCTGGGCAAATTTCAGAGAGAGGGACTCCTCCCTCTGGGCCCAGCCAGGTTTCAGTGACACATGCCAGGTCGGCCTCCTCATCCAGGATCAGATCCCGGATGAGGAGAGCTTTATTTACCACCGACCTGGCATTGAGTAGCAGCAGCTTGAGCCCAGGGCCAGAATTACACTCATCACCAGCACCCAGGATTGGGTTCACAGAGCCGGAACAAGGGATCGTTATTACGCAACGATCTCTCGTTCCCCTGGAATGGCTAGCTCTGTGGCCCCCGCCATATCTGCCTCTCCCCAGCAGGACCGGAATATTCCGACCCTCTACCACCTCAGACATCGGTGCCCCCTCCCCTCCTGCCTCTCCTGTGTCAGGTAGGCTAATCAAGTCATTCATACCATTTCCATTTATTTCATCCATGCCAAAGTTCCACCCAGCCCACCCATAACAATCATTCATTTCATACATATCATCATACCCACCCCAATAATTCATTAGTTTTAAAACCCCTTCTAAGAAATTAGCTAAAATATTAATTATTAAAAATTCAATATAGATTCAATTAAAAAGAAAAACAGTATAAAAAAAACCAATTACACTAAATAGAATATTAATTAACACTAGGTTATTCTCAAGATCAACATGCCATCCACTTCACTCCTCCCTTTGCCCGGTCAGGCCTTTGTCCCGCCGGGTTTTGGGAGTGGGGCCAATCTTTTGGGGTCTCCGTTGGGCACCTGTAGTCAGGTGTGGTCCCCGCCAGCTCCTGCTGCGGTTGAACAGGCCCCTGGGGTGGCTTTTCCGTTGGGGCCTGGAGTGTCAGGGGCGGGGGGTTGTACCCCGCCGGCCCCGGCTGCGATGCCTCCGCCCCTTTTGATGACTTACCCATCGGGGCCGGGGGTACTGGGAATGGGGGCTGCCACGGTGTGGGACCCATTTGCTAGTCTTAAAGCAGGGGCTATCCCGTGCGGGTTGCCAGCTACTCCCCTGGGGTTTCACCTTCACCCATCGGTCAAGGAGGCCATATGGAGAGGGGAGTATGTGGACCTCTTTTCCCTTTTGAATCGGGAGGTCCCTAAACAGGATAAGGAGGTAATACCGGGGGGAAAGCCCAAGAAAACTAAGGTCAGTAAGTGTTTCAGCTCTTGGCTGTACGCTTTTCTGACCTTCGCCACTGTAGTACTCCAAAGGCAGCCGGCCAGGGCCGCTGCCATGCTTAAGTATATAGACCTTATAACCAGGGCCCATTTCGAATACAAGGGCACCATTTTGAGACATTATGATAAGGGGTTTAGGATGCGGGTGGCATTTGACCCCACGCTACCCTGGGACATAGTGGTGCCTGACCTTTGGTTCCAGGCGACCTACATGTCATGGAAGGAGGGCTGCGACAGGACGGATAGTGGGCACTATATGGAGGAGGAGCCCACAGCTTCCACCCCTGCTAAGGCTGTCACGGGGGGTGTGGGGAAGGGTGCCTCCCCCTCATGTCATGAATTTGCTGCAAAAGGGGCTTGTTTTCGTCCCTTTTGTAAGTACAGACACACGTGCGGGAATTGCGGGGGTTCCCATGCTGCTTCTGTGTGCCCCCGCCCAAAAAAGGCGACAGAAAGGAAGGGAGGGGGTCCAGCGAAGCAACTCCCACCTCCTGGGGGAAAAGGGACCCAGCCCAATTAATCTTCATGCACTTGAGGGTTGGTTAAGAAACTACCACCCTCGCTCGAGAGCGGATGCTCTCTTGCTAGGATTTTCCGAGGGATTCAGGATCCCTTATATGGGGGTTAGGAAAGCCTTCACGTCCGACAACCTTAGATCAGTTTTGGGACATGAAGACATCGTTAGGGAAAAGATACGGAAGGAGGTGGCCGAGGGCAGGGTCCTGGGGCCTTTCCCGGAGCCGCCCTTCCCAAATCTTAGAGTGTCCCCATTAGGTGTGGTCCCCAAAAAGGCGAGTGGTGAATTTAGGTTGATTCACCATTTGTCTTTTCCGAAAGGGGAGTCAGTGAATGACTTCATTCCTGATGAACTTTGTTCAGTCCGGTACGCATCCTTTGATGCGGCCGTGGCCATGCATAGGAGGTGTGGGGATGGAGCCCTTATGGGTAAATGCGACATTAAGTCGGCATTCCGGCTCCTCCCCATACACCCAGACGACTTCGAGCTCTTGGGCTTCCAATTCGAAGATGGTTTCTATGTAGACAGGGCTTTGCCCATGGGTTGCTCTGTCTCGTGCTCTCTTTTCGAGAGCTTTAGCACCTTCTTGGAGTGGGCACTCAGGAGGCGCAATGGTCTGGGTTCGGTCGTTCACTACCTTGACGATTTCTTGATGGCGGGGCCTGCGCTTTCAGAGCAATGCTTTGCACTAATGCAGGACTTCTAAGCCCTTTGTGCTCAGTTGGGGGTGCCTCTAGCCCCCAAGAAGACCGAAGGCCCTGCCACCAAGATTACCTTCCTTGGTATTGCATTGGACTCTGAGGAGCAATCTTCTAGATTGCCCCTAGACAAATTAGTTAAGATTCGGGGTAAGCTCGATCTAGTTTTGGGCTGCAGGAAGGTCACCCTTAGGCAGCTGCAAGAATTAGCGGGGATTCTTAATTTTGCCTGCTGGGTCATTGTGCCTGGCCGGGCTTTTTCCTGGAGGTTGTACAGTGCGATGAAGGGGCTCCAATTGCCCCATCATCGTAGCCGCCTATGCGCTGGGGTCAGGGCTGCCCTCTGTGTGTGGCGGGAGTTCTTAGAACGGTTTAATGGGTTGTCATTTTGGAGGCACGAGCTTCTCTTGGAAGCTGAGTTGCAGTTGTGTTCAGATGCTGCGGGGACTTGTGGCTTCGGGGTTGTGTTAGGTGACCAGTGATGCTGGTCTGCTGGGCCTCCGGAATGGAGGGCCTCTCCCTGGTTAAGGACTTGACCTTTTTAGAGCTCTTTCCCTTGGTAGTGGCCTTAGAGCTTTGGGGGGAGCAGTTTAGGGACAAAACTGTGCACTTTTTGTGCGACAACCTGGCGGTTGTCCATGTTGTGAATGCCCTGTCCTCTAAGAGTGACAGGATCATGCGGCTTGTCTGCCATTTTGTGCACAGGTCTTTGTCCCTAAATGCCTTGTTTTTGGCTAGACATGTCCCCGGGTTAGACAACGGGATTGCTGATGCCTTGTCCTGTGGTCAGTTGTCCAGGTTTTGGACCCTGGCCCCGTGGGCCCGAGCATCACCAGAGGCTTTTCCCGACCACCTTTGGAGCCTGGGCAGGCTCCCAAGCAGTGGAGAGAAGAGGCCTGCAGGGCTATGGCCCTCTCAGTGGCACCAGGCACCCTGAGGGCTTACCAGCATGCAGGTAAGGAGTTTGGGGATTTCAGGCAGGATAGGGGTTACCCCCATAGTTGGCCTGCCCCAGTGGAACACCTGGCAGAATTTTGTGTCCAGCTTAGGCAGCGTGGCCTTTCAGTTAGGACAATTAGGTTCAAGTTAGCCGGTCTCGCCTTTCTGTCCAAGGCGGGGGGGGGGGTTAGGGACTTTTCTGATGACTTCCGCATTCGGAAGATGATGGAAGGCTGGGCGAGGGAGCGACTGGGGACCCCTTCTGATACTCGTCAGGCCCTGACGGTGCAGCAGCTGTCGCTGATTAATCAAGCTTTGGACAGTCTGTGTGCCTCTCTGTACGAGGCCCGTCTTTTTATGGCAGCGACTTGTGTCATGTTTTTCGGGGCCCTACGGGTCAGTGAGGCTATGGCCTCCTCGCAGGCTGACACGTTGCTCCGTGCCTTCCAGTATACTGATCTAGCCTTTAGGCAGGGGGGTGTCTCCCTTTTGGTGAGACATTCCAAGACAGATCAGTTGTACAGAGGGGTTAGGTTAGAGCTTAGTGCGGCTACCGACCAGTCTGTGTGCCCGGTGGCTGCTCTGCAGCACTTTTGTAGCTTGAGGGGGTCGGGGCAAGGGTACCTTTTAAAACACCAGGACGGTGCCCTTCTGACCCGCTATCAATTCTGGGTTATGGTGTCCAGAGCTATGGCTAAGGTAGGCATTGATCCCGCCGGCTATGGAACGCATTCATTCCTATCGGCGCCGCCACTAGCGTGGCACTTTCTGGTTTCCCGGCCCAGAGGATTTGGGAGATCGGCTGCTGGCGGTCAGCGGCATATTTGGGTTATGTTAGGCCTGCTGAAGATCTAGGTCAGGGTCTTAGGCTAGGTAACCTCTCTGTGTCCTCTTCCAGGTAGCCATGCCAGTACGAGACCGACGGTGTTGCTTTGCGGCCACAGTATGATTTTTTGGGCTGGCCACTCAGCAGCCAGAAGCGCCGTGGGGACCCAGCTGTCTTTGGGCCGTTGGGTCAATATCGTATGGATGGGAAGAAGAGGTATGCGGTGGGAGGGTCTTCTGCCGCTGAGGTACTGGGAGGGCGGCATCCCATTGCTGCGCCCAGATGGCTAGTCTTGCACCTCAGTGGCAAAGACCTGTGCCTGCTTGGAGGTCTGCCCCTGGTCTGCCAGGCTCGCGAGGACCTATGGAGGCTTCACGCTGTGTGGCCTACCACGCAAGTGGTGTGGTCCGAGATCCTCCCGAGGATCACGTGGAGGGACGCCATTTCCCTTAGGGCCATTCACCGGGTTAGACGGAGAGTCAATAAGGCCCTGGGTAAAATAGTCAGGGAATTAGGTGGGGTTGTAGTGGCCCATCCCCTCATCACCATAGATCGGCCGTGGCTTTACCGGGGTGATGGTGTTCACCTGTCAGAACACGGGAACACCATTTTCTTACAGGACCTGCAGCGGTCACTGCACGAGCTGGTGCAGTTAGAGGGGGGAGTCGGGGGGCCAAGATAGAGATCTGACCCCCGCTCCGTGGCAGGTTAGGGGCGGAAAACTGGGTGGTGGTTTAGCAACTGCGTGTTCTCCATTGGGCATCTTTGGGGATGATTGACAGGTTCTATCCAATCTTGTGGTGGTGACAACCTGAGCAGTTGGGGGGAACCTGTCTTTTGGTCTCGCACATTTAATTCCCCTGTTAGGGGTTAGCCGGCGGGACCTCCCACATGCAAGTGCATGGCAGGGTCTCAGGTGAGGGAGAGGTCCCTCACCTGGACTAGCATGGAGCTACGCCCATGAGTTGCCCCGGAAGTTTATTCTACGTCATTTCCCCCCCCCCCCGGAAGCATTTGTTTGACCCTGCAGGTCCAATGTTTGGGTCATAGTTAGTTATGTTAATGATGCTAATTTAGTTAAATAAATTATGCAAATTTATTTTAATAAAAATGACCCAGTTTTAAATCCAGCTCTTGTGTCCGTGTCGTTACTCCGTCTCTTCTGCAATTCTTAACAAGATGTTTTCTCTAGCTGTATGTCTTGTGGATTTCTTTTAATCCAGAGAATCTGCTATGTAATCTTAATTATTTATTTATGATACTGTATGCATCAATATGCTGCAATTTCCACATATATAAACTACACTCCCAACATATCTGTTCTTGTGCATATTTTGTGAATAGAGCAACAAAGTTATTTTTCTGAAAAAATATTTATGTTTGTATCTATTTGAATGACAAAATGATGATGCATATAGATATTTTTGTTTACTCTCAGTTCATGTTATATAAATGAGATTCATCTTGATTTGTGGAAAAAGAAACATTTATATTTCCCAGAATTGAGATGTAATTCTTTACTTTTATATTAAAGGAGTTAAAAATAGCTTTTTATAATTTGTAATGAACTTCTATATTCGTGACATTAAAAAATGATTTATAGTTCAAGTTCCCTCACATGGATACAAAGAAAATTGAAAATGGACTTTTATCACGAAAATGTTTTTCAAAGGAACAGGACAAAGTTGATTTCACTCTCCTTTATTTACATTGACATTAACATTGACACATGTGGCAAGGTATCCAGGTTATTCCAACTACTATATGACAGCTTCCTTGATTTTTAAGAGTGACAAAAGTGACATTACAAATGGTGTGAGGCCTCAAATAAAGTTCCAATAAGAAAGGCTGTTCCCCTTCCTATGAACAGGTTCTCAGGTTTGATCCATCCATCATGTTTAAAGACAAATCATTTATCAGTCTCCCCAAAATCTAATGATTACCATCCAGTCGGTCTCATGCCTTTCCCTACATTTGATTCATTACAGTTTGCTTATAAGAAGAACCGTTCTATAGATGATGCACTTTCTTGTGTGTTTTATCTTAGTTTGGCTCACCTGGAAAGGAAGAAAATTCATGTGTGAATGCTGCACCTATTAGACTTTAATACTGTTTTTATGTAACTAAATATTTGATTTCCTTATTGATGAACCTCAAATTGTGCAAGTTCGAAGAAAAGTTTTCAATTCCATCTCCTTGAGGGCTATGTCTTGAGTCCATTACTGTTCACCTTGATGACCTATGACTGTTGTGACAAGTCTGTGATCAATCATATTATGAGGTATCCAGATAACTAGTAACCTGACTTGGTCTCTTCATACGTTATATTTAATGAAGTATGCAAACCAGCATATGCATTTCTACATCAGATGAGGAAAGCACATTTTCCCCTTTTGTCCTGGCCACTTTTTTAACAGACCACATCAGTGTTTGATTTGGTGGCAGCATGCTTCAGATAGAAAGCCCATACAAAGAGCTGAGAAGATTATTTATTTATTTATTTATTTATTTATTCATTCATTCATTCATTCATTCATTCATTCATTTATTTATTCATTTGTATGCCGCCCCTCTCCAAAGACTCCCTTAAAACCCTTAGTATAAAAACAATCATACATCTCAGACAAACCTTGCGTAAAATGGAAACATCCCAGGAGAATCAATTTCCCCATGCCTGACAGCAGAGGTGGGTTTTAAGGAGTTTGCAAAAGGAGGGTGGGGGCAATCCTAATCTCTGGTGGGAGTTTATTCCAGAGGGTCGGGGCCGCCACAGAGAAGGCTCTTCCCCTTGGTCCCGCCAGACGACATTGTTTTATCGATGGGACCCAGAGAAGGCCAACTCTGTGGGACCTAACCAGTCACTGGGATTCATGCAGCAGAAGGTGATCTCAGAGATATTCTGGTCCAATGCCATGAAGGGCTTTAGAGGTCATAACCAACACTTTGAATTTTGACCAGAAACTGATTGGCAACCAATTCAGACTGCGGAGTGTTGGTGTAACATGGGCATACCTAGGGAAGCCCATGATAGCTCTCGCAGCTGCATTCTGCACGATCTGAAGTTTCCGAACACTCTTCAATGGTAGCCCCATGTAGAGAGCATTACAGTAGTTGAACCTCGAGGTGATGAGGGCATGAGTGACTGTGAGCAGTGACCCCCGGTCCAGATAGGGCTGCAACTGGTACACCAGGCAAACCTGGGCAAACGCCCCCTCACCACAGCTGAAAGATGGTTCTCTAATGTCAGCTGTGGATCGAGGAGGACGCCCAAGTTGTGGACCCTCTCTGAGGGGGTCAGTAACTCCCCCCCCCCCAGGGTAATGGACGGACAGATGGAATTGTCCTTGGGAGGCAAAACCCACAGCCACTCCGTCTTATCAGGGTTGAGTTTGAGTCTGTTGACACCCATTCAGACCCCAACAGCCTGGCTCTCCATTATTCAGGATACTGCTTATATGTGCTATGTGCTCAGAGCTCGAGAGACCCCACACCCACACTGTTTCTGTTTCTGTTGCTCCCTCCTGTGAGGAAGTTTTGAAGTATAGATTCTGTAACAGCTTTGTTCCTTATTCCATCTCTCTTGTAAACTTGCAGGATTCTTTTTTTGAGAGGGACATGGTATGTATAAAATACATTTGAATTATACTGTGGTTTTTCTCTCTGTCATACAAGTAGATCACTGAAAGGCTGCCAAATTTTTTACTACCACACTGTGGGCATGGCTTTTACAGGACACCCTGCATTTTCTTTCAACATCTTTCAGTGCAAATTGGGTGCTCTGAGGTGGAGCTCCATTTTTGCTACCCCACTCATTGCCCCCCCCCAAGACTGGGCAGCAGCCAACCCTGAATTGGATGCATGTTTATCTACTGAGAGTTGAATACAATGAAATTTCATTTTAATGTATGCTGATAAGCTTAAATTTAAAGGATAATAAAGCTTTTATTCTATTCTATTAGAACCACTGCCAAAGAAAATTAAACAAAATAAAAGCAAGAATCAAACTGGCAAAGCATGAATCTAGAATTATACTCTGATGATGCTGTATTTATAGTTACTAAGTTGTGTTGTATTTGCAATTATCATGGATCAATGAAATATCTGTAGATATTATTCAGTATTAGGATATCAGATTAAAAACAACAAGAAACAAATGATTATTTGGAATCTATATTAAAAGGGAAAACAAGAGTTGAGGAATAATAGTGTTCAGGATTTAGGATAAATATTAAACCAATTAAGTGCCAGAGAATTTACTTGTCAAAATAAAATAAATATGTATTCAAGAATAACAATTTGCCGATTGAAAAAATATAAGAAGATATCTTAAGAAAGAACTACATATACATGGAGGGATGTATGCAGTGAAGTACCCCAAGGCTCTGTTTTAGGCCCAGGAATCTTCAACATCTTCATCAATGATTTGGACGAGGGGATAGATGGGGAACTCATCAAATTTATGGATGACACCAAACTGGCAGGAATAGCCAACCCTCCAGAAGATAGGCGCAAAATATAGAAGGATCTTGACAAACTTGAACAATGGACGCTATCTAACAAAATGAAATTCAATGGTGAAAAAAATAAGGTTCTACATTTAGGCAAGAAAAACAAAATGTACAGGTACAGTATGTGTGGTACATTGCTCAACAGTAGTAACTGGGAGAGGGATCTTGGAGTACTAGTGGATATGAGCCAGCAGTGTGCAGCAGCTGCCAAAAAAGCCAGCACAGTTTTAGGCTGCATTAACAGAGGGATAGAATCAAGATCACACGAAGTGTTAATACCATTTCATAAGGCCTTGATAAGGCCACACTTGTAATACTGCATTCATTTTTGGTTGCCACGATGCAAAAAGGATGTTGAGACTCTAGAAAAAGTGCAGAGAATAGCGACAAAGATGATTAGAAGACTAGAGGCTAAAACATATGAAGGATGGTTGCAAGAACTGGGTATGGTTAATTTAATAAAAAGAAGGACCAGGGGAGAAAAGAGCAGTGTTCCAATATCTCAGGCGTTGCCACAAAGAAGAAAAAGTCAACCTATTTTTTTTATTTTTTAAAAAATAATTGTTTTTACAAAGATAAATACAATAAACACAATAACAGTACAAATAACAATACAAGCATGTAAAAAATTAAAAAGAAGAGAAGAAAAAAGAGAAAAGAAACACAAAGAAAAAACCAAGAATTATACAGTGAATCCTACAATAAACAATGTACAATAACAACAAACAACAAAGGACGGGCGGCTGGACGGCAGATCTGTATTGAGAGTGTGAGCTATAAATATTCTCTGTAGCCCATTACATTATAGCTAATAATCTAAATTATAAGTAAATAAAATGAAGAGTTGAGTATAACAAAGCAAGGAGGTTTTAAATAGATAAGCTTAATTTTTACAAATATCTTATTTCATTCATCCATTGAGATAATTTAAACACCAGATAGTTATCTTTATATAGAGAGAATTTTTGAATATGGCGCGATTTTAACAGTTGTTGGGCGGATTATTCTTTTTTTCTAACCAGCAGTAAAAGGGGTCCCAGCAGTTATAAAACAAAAATTCATCATTATTTCTAAGTTCCAGAGTTAGTTTGGTCATTTCTGCACAATTTCTCATTTTTTCTAGTGTTAACCGATCTTGGGGTATGTCTTCGTTTTTCCACCATTGTGCAAATGCTAATCTGGCCGCTGTAGTAATATGAATGATTAAGTAAATATGATTTTTTTAAAAATTCTGCCTTAAAATACCTAAAAGGAAGCATTCTGGTGTTTTGTCTAATTTAAGATTGAGAATTTTGTCAAGCCAGGTTCCAATTTTTTTCCAGTAAGTCTGTGATTTTTTTACATTTACATCTCTGCCTTACAAGGCCAAGGTTGCAATTTCAAGTCCCAGTGATGGTATGGCTAGCTGATGAGGCCAAAATAAGGCTGAAATAGATCTATCCTAGTTTCCCTTAATTTTCAAATTCAGCAAAAACATGTCACACACACACACACACACACACATGATTCGACACAAAAATATGTAACCCTTCCCTGGTGCAGAGCTGAAGGGATTGGATACTGTAGCCTAGAGGATAATTCTCTGCCTTACAAGGCAAAGGTTGCAGGTTCAAGTCCCAGTGGGTATGGCTAGCTGATGAGGCCGAAATAAGGCCAAAATAGATCTATCCTAGTCTCCCTTAATTTTCAAATTCAGCAAAAAAAACCCATGTTTTATATATATATATATATATATATATATATATATATATATATATATATGATTAACGTCACATGTTTTTTTGCTGAATTTGAAAATTAAGGGAGACTAGGATAGATCTATTTCGGCCTTATTTTGGCCTCATCAGCTAGCCATACCCTCACTGGGACTTGAACTTGCAATCTGGGCCTTGTAAGGCAGAGAATTAACCTCTAGGCTACAGTATCCAATCCCTTCAGCTATATACAGTACACACACACACACACACACCTACTTATCTATTTCTTACATTCATATATATATATGTGTGTGTGTGTGTGTGTGTGTGTGTGTGTGTTTTGTTTGTGCGCTATGGAAGAATCACCATCCATCTATTCAATTTTTGCTTTGTGACAGAGTTAAATGAATAGATTTATATGTGCAGCATTTTCTTCAACTGCTAGTTATATTCCTGAAAATCTTTTGGATAAACATTGGTGATCCAGTTCATCACCTGAAAAATTAAATCAAAGTTTTTCATAGACAATTTCACAAGGTTCAAAGTTAATCTAATTGAAATCCAGACTTAATTTCTTCTTTTTATTATTTTCTCAACCAAGGTATATTTCTTGATTAGCCATTCAGTCTGGCGGCTTGTAATTAGTTCCATGGTATAGTCACTTAGAATGACTCGCATAACATCTCAGACTTCCCAAGAAAGTTATGCATTTTTAATATATGATTATTTATTTATTATTTATTATTCCCATATTATTCAGAACAAATTGGCTATTTATTTCATAATTTGCTATTATTAATTACATGAGCTCCATAAGAAAATCCTTCTAAAACAACTATGATAGTTCTGAATAATTTTAACTGCTATGGATGATAGAAATAAGAAGTCACTGAGATAAATTGGAAATAGAGTTAGTCACAGAATAACTAAATGCAAAGACAATCATTTATATCCTTGACCTTGACAATATTTTAGAAATTAGCTTCAAAATTTAAAGTTCCTTGTTTCAATGCTTACTTTCAATACATCATATATGATTACTATAAATGATAATTGAAACTATTTTAAATATTTCCATCCTTTTAGTTTACATTTTCAGATTGAGAATGCCAATTAATTATTAATTAATTAAAAACATTTCACTTTTTATTGTTTTTCCTATTTTAATTCAGTAGATTAAAACCTGTGTATTAATTCTATTTGTGCATACTTACTAAAATGAGAAGTAAAGAAATTAATTAGGCCATAATTAAGAAATGCTGCTAAACATGAGCTGTTAGAGGGATAAAATTTGAAAGATTTTAAATATGCTTAACAAACATTCTCTACTGAAAATGAAAGTGTTTATAATTTAACAAAAACCATTAACACTGAAGAGCCTACACCTTTAATAGCTGCAATTATCTCGTATTAAATTTATATACATATACAAGGACATATTAGTTAAAGTATAAAGCTTCTTTAAAAAAGTATATATGTTTAAACAAGAGGAATAAAAGATACAGAAAGGGAAAGGAGGAAAAGAAGGAAGGAATTGCTGCTCAATTTAGTCATTGTATTGCAGTCAATTTAGCGGCATTATATAAAAACAAGTATCTCTTCAATGATTAAGTCAATAGGGATTGACAAAAGCTTAGTAACTTTTTAGTAGTTCCGGAGATCATGATGGCTACTACCTCTTCATTTATAACTATACTTGGCACTCACATTTTGTTCTGTCTGGGTTTTCCCAGACCTCCACACCCACTGAAAAATAGCCAGACACTCTGGTAAAATCCAAAAGTAATTTATAGCAGGAAAAAATAAGCACAAAGGAAAACCTGTCTTCACAGCAGACAGGTTACAATACTTTACAACAGGGTCCTGATGTCCAGTCAATTCCAAAAGCTTCTTGCTGGCACCCCCCCCCAAGGTTTCAAGAGTCCAAGACACAAACCAGGATTGTAGCCACCAAAGTTCACAAACAGGTCTCACGAATCTCCAAGATAAAACTCCACAAGCCAGGAAGGGTGGGGCCGCCTTTTATCCTTTCCCAAGCACCACACCCAAACCCAGCTGCGATCCCTAATGCTGGAAATATCTGGCCAATTGCGTTCTTCTCTCGTTAGCTCTCCTCTGTCGCATATCTATGAAGTCACTAGCATCTTCCCCCAGGGAATCCAGGCTGCTTGCTGGGGAGAGCTCCCCCTGGTGGAACTCTGGCTGTCCTTCATCTTCAGCCTGGGATTCAGCTTCTTCATCAGTCTGCCCCTCCTGGTCCTCAGCCTCTGAGCCGGACACCGACAGCAAATCAGCCATTCCCGGAGGGGTCCCAGGCTGAACCACAACACATTTTAAGGACAATTCTCATATATATAACTTTGCAGTCGCCTCCAAATGCATCCCCACTGAAAACATCATATGCGGAGTTGACACCCTAACCAAAATCAACCCAGATGAAGCCAACAAAATCAGGGGATATCAATGTCCTCTGCTCCAGCATTTCACCCAGAAACAACTTACTTAAAGATGAACAAAAAGCACTCACCAACCTGAGGAAAAACAACATAATCATCCTCCCAGCATACAAAGGCAACACCACTGTGGTGATGAACACATCTGACTACAAAGACAAACTACCCAACCTACTCCAAGACCCCGCTTACAAACCTCTAAACACAGACCCTACCACCTACCTGGGAAAAAAATCACCAGGTCCAAAATAAAAGATTCTCCCATTAGTGAAGAAATCCAGCAAAGAATCATCCCCAGAGAGAAATCATCCAGATGCCCCAAGCTCTATGGCCTTCCCAAGATACACAAAGAAGGAACACCATTCAGCTCCATAGGCTTACCCCTATAGAATCTTGTCAAATTTATTGCCAAACAACTTCAGCCATACACAGAATCATCACGTCACATATACAAAACTCATTCCACTTCATAGAATATTTTATTTCTTAATCTACAATCCAATGACCTTTTTGTGAGCTTCGATGTCATATCCCTCTCCACCCAAGTGCCTATTAAACCAGAATGTCTGAGAATCCCTATAAACAGTATCAATTTCAAATATGTTATTGAAAGAACTACATCAGATACCTACAATTTTCTAGGGGCAGTTTAAAACAGTTTATTTAGACGTTAATGTCCAAAATGAGTGATACAAGGAAACCAAATAAAAAACAATATATGAATCAAGATGCTAAGGCAAATTAAATAATTGATCATTCTTTAATTTTAATTTCTATTGATTATTTTAGTTGTGGCTTAGATGAACCTCTAACTTCTTATTTCCTTATTGTTTTAATGTGTCTGTTAAGTCTTTGCAAATTAATTAATTACATGAATCATATTTTGTGGACACTATCAACCCCATTGAAATGAAGTATTAGATTCATAGATATTTTTTTAAAAAAATATTTCTACTGTTTCTAGGATGCTTGGATTTCTGCACATTACACAACAGAAAGATGCAAAAAAAATTACAAGCAACAATCATGTATAGTAGCGAATAGGCTTTGTTTGTATATGTTAATGAGAACACATACACAAACACATACAAGCTCTAAAGAAGTTTTGGGTAATTAAGACTTTGCAATTACACCTGTTCCTTGGGAGCAATTACATTGTCAACATTTATCATTTACAAATTATAATACAGCATTCATTTGTGAAATCATGCTATGGGCAATCTCACAAAATTGGGACACTTTTATTTCTACATTTGACCCTGAATTTCTATTTTAAAAAATGGATTACAAGAAATAATATTAGTACTGAGTATTACAAAATTAGAGCAACAAAAAGTCTAAATATGCAAGAGGACATGTCCTTTTGATTAAAATTCTCCTGAGGTTGAATGTTAGTATTCAAAGTGCAGAATCATGAAATGAAAAGAAACTGATGTCACTGACTAGTGCAGTAAAGTTCTATGGAGGACATCTCTGGTGAAATGGTTGTAAATTTTTAAAGAACTTAGGAACATTTATTTGACAAGCACTAGATAATTTTTCATGTATATGATAGTAGAAATCTGATTAATAATGTATTGCTAATCTTATCAAATAATTAAGTTAAAAATGAATGTCATTCTTTTAAGTTGGAAATCTTAAGATTTATGGAGAATTGAATATAATTCAGTGCCCAAGAAATTGATCATTAAAAGTCAATTTGGGTTTTGTTTCAGTCTTTGAAATCATAAAATGTAAGACATTAACAGTGGCATAATTTTATGGCTATCAAGAAACTTTAACAATATTAACATTTAAAATACCTTACAGAATGTCAATTGGTTAGACTTTTACCAAGATTCTATTTTCATATTCTGAAGGAACAACTTTCTATTGAGATTTTGGCCTCATTATCTTTATGAACTGTCTTATGATGCAATGATTTACCATTATTTTAAGAGCTCTTAAGTACATTGTATTGTTTTCTTAACATTGTGTTTTGGTTTACATTCCTTTTAAGCCTTGTTTTTTAAATAGGGCAAGGAGGAAGAATGCAAAAGTTTTACTGAATTGAAAACTGATAGATCCATTCCCAATTCACAGAGGCTTTTGAAGGCAATTCACCTCCAATGATTGCTTCAAAAATATGGTTTCATTAAATTTCCTTCTAATCAAATCATCTCTTCAAAGCTTTTCATATGTATTTGCTGTTGCTTCAGTTACACTTCATTATTGTCCAGATCCTCTTTGTGAATAGTTCTGTGTGAGGCAATACTCTTTCTACCAAAGCAGCAACTGTAATTTTTAAATTCATGAATTGCACTCTCTGTTCTGCTTGATCAATTCTCACTTCAGGTTTCCTGATTTTATTTCTCCAATACTCCATTTCCTTCTTACTTTTACAGCATATTGTAATGTTTAATTTTATTTATAAGGATAATAAGTTTTCAATATCTATTAGTCAGCCTTTCTCTAATCAATAAATCATAAAACATCATTTCCTTTCCAATATATTATTCATATCTTCTTCACTTAATTAGAATGATATTTCATAATAATAATACTGTGTACATTTATGTTAGTATATTAAAAACATCTTATTCACCTCTTTTTGACCTTGTTTATGTTCATATACTTTGTGTCTGTCCAGTATTACTCACAGTAATTGCTGTTGCTGCTGTGCCTAAGAGTATGGGTAACGTAGAAGGCAGAGATACAAGGGGAATAAAATATGTCTATGTCAAGATTGAACTATTTTGCTTCTTTCAAAGCTAATGGTTTTCAACTTACCAATGAACTGGGTAGTGGGAAATGGAATGTCAAAAATGTATGCAAAGATTGTGAGATCATGAAGCCAGCAAGGTCATTGATGCAGGTGTTTGAGAAAGAGATGGACCATTCTCATAACAAAAGACCATCTTGTAATTGGACAATGTGATCAATCGGGGTAGAGAGAGAGAAAAAAAGTATTGTTTAACAGAGCAAGGAAATCAGAGCTGGTATTGTTTTTTCAGTACTAATATGGGTTATCAAATAAGGTTTTTCTTTTGATAACCCATTTCTCCCAAGAGCATTTCATTGTTTTGGGTTTGCTAATTGGACAGTTGACATTAAACCAGCACTTCTAACTCAACTCCTAACTATTTGCCGATGACTCTAAGGTGTGCAATAGGGTTGATATTCCTGGAGGCTTCTGTAATATGGCAAATTATTTAGCTTCAATAGATAAGTGGTCAAAGCAATGGAAACTGAAGTTTAATGTTTCCAAATGTAAAATAATGCACTTGGGCAAAAGGAATCCTCAATCTGAATATTATATTGGCAGTTCTGTGCTAGCAAAAACTTGAGAAGAGAAGGATTATGGGGCAGTGATTTCTGACAGGCTCAAAATGGGTAAGGCGGTCAGGCGGTAGGGAAAGCAAGTAGAATGCTTGGCTGCATAGCTAGAGGTATAACAAGCAGGAGGAGGGAGGTTGTGGTCCCTCTGTATAGAGTGTTGGCAAGACCACATTTGGAATAGTGTGTTCAGTTCTGGAGACCTCATCAACAAAAAGATATTGATAAAATTGAACGGGTCCAAAGACGGGATTCAAAAATGGTGGAAGATCTTAAGCATAAAACGTATCAGGAAAGACTTAATGAACTCAATCTGTATAGTCTGGAGGACAGAAGGGAAAGGGGGGACATGATCGAAACATTTAAATATGTTAAAGGTTAAGGAGGGAAGTGTTTTTAATAGGAAAGTGAACACAAGAACAAGGGAGCACAATCTGAAGTTAGTTGGGGTAAAGATCAGAAGCAATGTGAGAAAATATTATTTTACTTAAACAATAGTAGATGCTTGGAACAAACTTCCAGCAGAAATGGTTGGTAAATTCACAGTAACTGAATGTAAACATGCCTAGGATAAACATATAAACTATTGCACTGGTGGAGCACTATTTATATTGCTATGTAATTCATCGGGAAACCAAGTGTTCTGTTGGGCTCTCTGGTAGAATCCTCCCAAAAATTCACAGGTACAAATTGCAGACACACACACATTTGAAAATTCAAAATAATGTTCTTTATAATGAAAATTCACTTAAACCAAGCCCTCTTTTGGTATAGCAAAGAGCACTCATCTCCAAACAAACTGGTAATTTGTACAAGTCCCTTATCAGTTCTGTGATACTTAGCTTGCAGCTGTGAGGCAATTCACAGTCCTTCTTCTTTCACAAAGTGAAACACACTTTGCCCTGGGTTAGTTTCAAAGCGGGGTAAAATCAGCACACAAAAGGTCAAAGTCAGTAAAGCAGTCACGAAACACAACAATCAAATAATCCTCCACAATGGCCAAACCCACAGGCTACTATTTATAGCAGCCTCACTAATGACCACAGCCCCACCCAACCACAGGTGGCCTCATTTTCTTTGATAATAATCTCTCAGTTGTTGTTGCCTATGCATCGCTCTCAGCATGCGTGGCTGTATCATTAACTCTTGTTCTGAATCCAAGGAGGAGCTAGATAATTGATCTCCTTCTGAGCTGTCTGCCCCACTCTCCTCCTCCCTGTCACTCATGTCTTCTTGGTCAGAGGAGCCTTCATCAACAGATTTCACCGGGGGCAAAACAGGCCTGCAGCATGTGGATGTCTCCCCCACATCCACAGTCCTTGGGGAAGGAGCTGGGCCAGAGCTAACCACAACACCAAGTGAGCAGAATCTTATCTTTTACAGAAGTGGCTTAAAATAACTCACTGCATAGTAGTACTATTTTACTGAAACAGTAGTAGATCCTTGGAACAAACTACCAGCAGACGTGGTTGGTAAATCCACAGTAACTGAATTTAACATGCCTGGGATAAACATCCATCCTTCCTAAGATAAAATACAATAAATAGTATAAGGGCAGACTAGATGGATCATGAGGTCTTTTTCTGCCGTCAGTCTTCTATGTTTCTATGTTTCTATCAGGGAGTCACAAAGGAGACAGGCAGATCAAAAGAGAGCCCCTCAGAAAAAGTTGAGAATCTGAGAAAGAGTTTAATTGCCCATGAAATACTTAAAGCTGAGCCAACCTTGTATAAAACTGGGTCCTAAGTATCTAGGTCTGTTCCCAATTGTTCAAGTCATAAAGCAACTGTTACTATAGAGTTACAGTTGCCTAGGTACTCAGGTGTGTATTCCACTGTAGCTTATTGAAACTCTTCCAAATGCTAACTAGAATCATTTTTATTTTCTATATGTATGGATGGTCCATCTGATATTTGTTTAATATCCAATATTTAACATACTTATGGCATACCCAAGTCTTAGCTGATCAAAGATAAGACCACCTTTTGAAATGGCCAAATGATTCTGACATTTTTATTACTTTTAATTCAAAGAGCAGTTCAGAAATTCCCTGTATTAGCTATAAAATGAAGAAAACAACAGGCTGTTGTTGCTTGTTCTAATAATGCCTATGACATGGACAGTAGGAATTCTGAGCTTCAATTGAGACTCACTGAAATAATATAAAATATAATATTTTAAAGTTATTGAAAAGTCAGATTGCTGAAAAATCTAAAGAAGACCTAGATCTGCTTCAATAAGTTACATTTGAATTCAAATAGTACTGATTTGTCTGTTTATCACTCAGAGATTACCTTGAAAACATTGGTCTTTGCATCTCTCATATACCACTAAAAGACTTGATACACCATGTCCTATTATGTCTGCTATTGTCAACATGCTCTATTGTGAAGATCACAGTAATGTGATGTTATGTGGGCTGTGACTTATCAGAGACACTTAAAATGCTTTCACACTCAATAATTGTCAGAGATGGAATAGAAGAGTTACTTATGCTGGTTTTCTCATGTCACATTTTGCTACAGTATGTGACTAATGATAAGTAACGTAATGTTAAATGCAGAGAATACTGTACATAATAGAATAGCAATGAACAAGCTATAATTAAGAGCACATGAAATAAAGGACACTCTTAAAAATTGCCAACTATTTGAAAGATTAACTTTCAAATTGATAACTCTTGTGGTCACATGTCTTAGTGCAGGTGAGGCCAAAGCTGCATATTTGCTTGTTTGCTGCAATGAGTCTTAAGCATCATTATCTGGAACTGGAAAACAAGACAGACATACAATTTCAGGAATGTCTTTTTTTAAAGTATTGGGGTGGAATGCATTTAAACACTTTATTCTGTTGAGTGTTTATGCTCATGATATTTGAATGTAGATAAGGAGCAGGTGGCAATGTATGTTTGACCTCATTCAATAGACTTTATTTCCCATATTCAATTATTTCAATCAGGGGAAAGGAAGGATTTGAAAAACATGAATACAATCTCTGTCCCATGAGGAAATCTGATAAATCAAAATTCCTAACTGGGCATATTGTTCTTAATATAAGCACTAAATATTTCTTATGACTATTACCTAGTAAATAACTATCAAAATAATGACAAGTGTTCTCTCCTTCCTTCCTTCCTTCCTTCCTTCCTTCCTTCCTCCCTCCCTCCCTCCCTCCCTCCCTTTTTTTCTTCCTTGTAGGCTTTTAAAGGATACAAAACTGGGGGGAGGGACAGATATCAAAAGAACAAAAGATTTAAAATTTCAGATAGATAGCCCAGAGTAGAATAATGTAATAAATGACAAAATCAACAAAGTAAAGCCACTGAACAAATAGTAAGTATTATCTCCAGCCTGGAACCAAAACCAGATTTTTAAAGTTTTCTAAAACTCTAGGAGAAAGGGCATTTTTCTTGTTCTCCCGAGGGACACTGTTTCAGAAGATGGCAGCTGCAAAAGAGAAGGCATGCTTCCCAAGTGTCATAAAATGTTTAATTGAAGTAACCAATTCTGCCGGATCATACTGGGTAGGCAAAAGCAATTGACGATAATGGGGGTCTCAGATATCCAGGCCCCATGCCATACAGGACTTTCCAGGTAATAATCACTACATTGAATTGCATTAAAAAGCTGATTGGCATCTAATGGATTACTCAGATTATAAGAATGCCTGGCCGGTGCTTCACTCCCTGGCCTGGATTTGCTGCAGGGCCAGTGAGACACGGCCCTCTGGAGTAGCCGCCATCTTGGGGGCCGAGATTTCATGAGATCTCGGCCATTTCCAGAAGCATTGGACATAGCCGATGACGTCGTCGGGGGCGGAGCCTGCCAGCCCTATAAAAAGGGCTGTGCAGGCTTGGGGCCTCCTTTTTGCCCCGACGACGACAGAGCGAACACCCGGCTGGGGTTCACTCCATCGATCAGCCATTTTAGGCTGCCTCGTGGCATTGGCCATTTTGGATCTTCAGGCCTCATTGGAGGCCTTCTGGTTTGGAGTCGGGGGGGGGGTGGAGAGCTTTTGGGCTCCCCCTTGGGTTTCAAGGGGGAACCTTCCTGGGTGTGGGCCTTTCCTCCGAGGGGGGGTTTACCTCTACAGCTGAGGGTGACCTGGGTCCAGAGGGGGGTGCCGCCTGGTAGGCCTGATGAGGCCTTCTAGCCTTCAGGCCTAGTGGCCTGTTGTGATTCTGCCTGAGGCTCCTCAGGGACCGGCTGGATCTCTGCCGGATCCATGCCCAGAGGAGGAGGACAGTGAACAGGAGGGGGAGGACCAGGCAGACAGGGGAGAGGAACGTCAGGAAGAGGAGGAGGGAGAGCAGCCTGAGACCCCCAGGGGGCTCTCCCCAGCTAGTAGCCTGGATTCATTGGATGAAGACGCACAGGCTATAATAGACATGAGGCAGCGACGAGCAGCTCAAAGACGGGGCCAATTAGAAAGGTATTTCCATCCCTGAATTGGCAACAGCTGGGTTTGGGTGTGGTTCTCCTCAGCAGGGTTGAAAAGGCAGGCCCGCCCTTACAGTCTTTTGGAGAGTTATCAATTGGGAGTCCTGTGACCTTGCTTCGATCCTCGGCGTCTCTGATCTTGGCTTGTGGCCTAGAAGTCTGGAAGACTTGGGGGAGGCATGGGTTTTATTATCTCCAGTGTTGTTTTTGCCAGCAAGAATCCTGTTTTATTGCCTGGCCTTCGTGAAACCTCTGTGAAGCTTCATAGTGTTCCTGTCTGTAAGAACAGTTTTTGTTACCTGTGTTTGCTTTGAATTATATAAACTGCCTTTGCTTTTTACCAGTGTGTCTGGATACTCTTTTTGGTTGGTGTTGGCGTCTGGGGGGACCCAGACAGAACATGGCCTAAGGGGGAACCTTTCCCAGTCCCATTCTGCCTTTATTGGGATAAACGAAGACCATCCCCATTTGAGCAATTCCCATTAAGGGTTTTTTTCTACTTGATTTTCCTTATTTGTACTGATGGCTCCTAAAAGACAGAAGCCTATACCACCACCAGTGGAGTCTGGGGCTCGGCCCAAGAGGGCCTTTAGACCTTCAGCTCAGGCCCATTTGGTTCAGGAGGAAGCCCAAGCAGGGTCAAGAGGGGGGGGCAGAATGAGGGGTCCCCCTGTACATGATGTTAACATGCCTGCTCATTCTTGGTCCAGGATCATCGAGAGGCTGGATGATCTGGATGCACGCTGGAGATCGGTGTACAGGCCGGGGGGCCCCATTCCCTCAGCTCCAGCAGCCCTTGGCAGGCTACCAGGAGAACTAGCAGCCCAGACAGGGCAGATGACAGCGACGCCTGGCTCAGTAGGAGCTGGGTCTTCATGGATGGCTTCTACCCCTTTGGGGGCAGGTGAGACTGCACCACACCCTACATTTACACCAACCCTCTCTCTGACCGGGCAGGCCATTGTGCCACCGGGTTTTGGGAGTGGGGTCAACTGTTGGGTAGTTCAGCCATCACCTGTAGTCAGGTATGGGCTTCCCCCACTGCTACTGCAGTGGCCCAGGCCCCTTCGATGGCTTCAGTGCCCTCGACAGGGTCAGGGGAGGTGACTGTGGGGGTTCCCATGGTCTTGGACCCTTTGGCTGCCTTTCGGGCAGCTGCCATTCCGTGGGGGTTATCCTCCACGCCTTTGGGTTTTCACCTTCATCCCACTGTCAGGGAACGTATTTGGAAGGGAGAATATGTAGATCTTTTCTACCTCCTCAACAGGGAAGTCCCTAAGAAAGAGAAAGAGGATGAGGCTAAGATGGATGAGCCCAAGGTCAGGGTTAGTAGGTGCTTCAGCTCGTGGCTGTATGCATACCTGACATATGCTTCTGTAGTGATACAGAGGGAGCCCGCTCGGGCTGCCTCTATGCTTAAATACATTGACCTGATTGCCCGTGCTCATTTTGAGTACAAGGGCATGGTTTGGTGCCACTACGATGAGGCATTTAGGATGCGGGTGGCATTTAAGTGCACGCTCTCTTGGGACGTGGTGGTCCCCGATTTGTAGTTTTACGCAACCAACATGTCCCGGGCCGGGGGTGGCGACCGCACGGACAGCAGTCACTATATGGTAGACAAGCCGACGGCATCGCCCGTGGCCCGGGCAGTTGGGGGAGGTGCAGCGAAAGCTGCTCCTCCGTGTCATGAGTTTGCAGCCAAGGGGGCATGTTTTCGTCCCTTATGCAGATTCAGACACGCGTTTGGGAACTGTGGGGGCTCCCATGCCACCAGCGCTTGTACCAAGCCCAAAGGGGGTAAGGATAGAAAGGATGGGGGTTCAGGCCAAGCGCCCCCCATCTGCTGGGGGAAAAGGGTCCCAGCCCAATTAAGCTGGGAGTGCTAGAGGAGTTGTTGCAGGGGTATCACCCTCGTGGGAGAGCGGCTGCTCTCTTACAGGGTTTTACCGAGGGTTTTAGGATTCCATATGTGGGGCCTAGGAAGGCCTTCATGTCTGACAACCTTAGATCGGTTGTGGGTCATGAAGACATTGTTAGGGCTAAAATCCAGAAGGAGGTGGCCGAGGGCAGGGGAGTGGGACCTTTCCCGTGCCCGCCCTCGCTGGCTCTTCGGGTCTCCCCATTGGGGGTGGTTCCCAAGAAGGCCAGTGGTGAATTTAGGTTGATTCACCACTTGTCCTTCCCGAAGGGAGAATCGGTGAATGATTTCATTCCTGATGAGCTTTGCTCAGTCCGCTATGTGTCCTTTGATGCGGCGGTGGCCATGGTTAGGAAGTGTGGGGTGGGAGCCCTTATGGGTAAATGCGACATTAAGTCTGCATTCCAGCTCCTACCCATACACCCAGATGACTTTGAGCTCCTGGGCTTTCACTTCGAAGGCGGCTTTTATGTAGACAGAGCGTTGCCAATGGGCTGCTCCATATCTTGATCCCTGTTTGAGAGCTTTAACACCTTCTTGGAGTGGGTGCTCAGGAGGCGCTCTGGTCTGGGTTCGGTCATTCATTACCTCGATGACTTCCTGTTGGTGGGGCCTGCGCATTCAGAGCAATGTTCTGCCCTGATGTTGGCCTTTGAAGCCCTTTGTGCTCAATTGGGGGTCCCTTTGGCCCCTGAGAAGACCAAGGGCCCCGCCACCAGGATTACTTTTCTGGGTATTGAATTGGACTCAGAGGAGCAATCTTGTAGATTGCCCCTGGACAAGCTGCTCAAGATTCAGAGCAAGCTGGACATAGTGTTAAATAGCCGGAAGGTGACCCTTCATCAGCTTCAGGAACTTGCCGGGCTTCTTAACTTTGCCTGCCGGGTGGTGGCTCCCAGCAGGGCCTTTTCCCGGAGAGTATACACTGCGCTGAAGGGGCTACGTTTGACCCATCATTGTACCCGCCTGTGCGCTGGGGTCAAGGATGACCTGTGCATATGGTGGGTCTTTTTGGCCCACTTCAATGGTTGTTCCTTCTGGAGGCACGAGCTTCTTTTGGAAGCTGAGCTGCAATTATGTTTAGACTCCGGGGGGACCTGCAGATTCGGGGTTATCTTAGGCGACCAGTGGTGCCATTCCATGTGGCCTCCGGAATGGAGGGCCTCTTCCCTGGTCAAGGATTTGACCTTCCTGGAGCTCTTCCCACTGATAGTAGATTTGGAGCTGTGGGGAGAGCAATTTAGGGACAAAACTGTGCACTTCTGGTGTGACAACTTGCCAGTGGTCCATGTTGTGAATGCCCTGTCCTCTAAGAGCGACAGGGTCATGTGGCTTGTCCTCCATTTTCTGCACTGGTCATTGTCCCTAAATGCCCTGTTTCTGGCCCGACATGTCCCCAGGCTAGATAACGGGATCGCTGATGCCTTGTCCCGTGGTCAGTTGTCCAGGTTTCGGACCCTGGCTCCGTGGGCTCGTGCATTGCCGGAAGTCTTTCCCGACCACCTTTGGAGCCTGGGCAGGCTCACGAGCAGTGGAGGACAGAAGCAGGCAGGGCCATGGCCCTCTCAGTGGCACCAAGCACCTTGAGGGCATATCAGAACTCAGGTAAGGAGTTTTGGGACTTCAGGCAAGCCAGGGGTTACCCTCACATTTGGCCCTTCCCAATAGATCACCTCATGGATTTCTGCGTGCTGCTTCGGCAGCACGGCTTTGCAGTTAGGACCATTAGGTCCAGGTTAGCAGGCCTGGCCTTTCTGTCTAAGGCCAGTGGCTTTTTGGATTTTTCTTGTGACTTCCGCATTCGGAAGATGCTGGAAGGTTGGGTTAGGGAGCGGCCTGCGCCCCCAGCAGACAGTAGACAGGCATTAATTGTACAGCAGCTGCCCCTTATTAATCAAGCTTGTAACAGCCTGTGCGCCTCTCTGTACGAGGCCCGCCTTTTTCAGGCAGCGGCCAGTGTCATGTTTTTTGAGGCCCATCGAGTCAGTGAGGCTTTAGCCTCCTCTCAGGGTGACAGGTCTCTCCGTGCTTTTCAGTTTTCCGACCTGCATTTTAGCAAAGGGGGTGTCTCCCTATTGGTGAGACAATCTGAAACTGACCAGTTATGTAGGGCTGTCAGGATACAGTTGATTGCCGCCACTGATCAGTCTGTGTGCCCGGTGGCAGCCCTTTCTAATTTCTGCAGTCTCAGGGGGACAGGACAAGGGTACCTTTTTAAACACCGGGATGGTACCCCGCTGACCGGCTATCAATTTTGGGCTTTAGTGACTAGGGCTCTATTCAAGATTGGCATTGACCCCGCCGGCTATGGAACGCATTCGTTCCGTATCGGTGCTGCCACTAGTGCAGCACTGTCTGGTTTCCCAGGTCATAGGACATTGGCCGCTAGTGGTCAGTGGCCTATTTGGGTTATGTACGGCCAGCTGAGGTAGTAGGACAGGATTTCATACTAGGTAACCTTTCTCTGCCCTCTTCTAGATAGTCACGCCAGGGCGAGACCGACGGCATTGCTGTGCGGCCAAACTATGGTCTTTTGGGCTGGCCGCTCTGCAGCAAGAACTGCCGTGGGGACCCAGCTGTCCTTGGGCTGATGGGTCAACATCGTCTGGATGGGGAGAAGAGGCCTGCGGTGGGAGGGGCTTCTTCCGCTGCTCCTGGGAGGGCAGCACAGGGTGGCCGCACCCAGGTGGTTGGTCTTGCACCTCGGTGGCAATGACCTGTGTATGCTTGGGGGTCTGGCTCTGATTTGCCAGGCTCGCGAAGACTTGCGTATTCTTCGCACTGTTTGGCCAACCACGCAAGTGGTCTGGTCTGAGATCCTCCCGAGGATCGTTTGGAGGGACGCCATTTCCCCTAGGGCCATTCACAAAGTCAGGAGAAAAGTGAATAAGGCTATGGGTAGGCTGGTCAGAGAGTTGGGTAGGTTAGTGGTTGCCCATGCCCACATCACCATAGATCAGCCGTGGCTTTACCGCGCTGACGGTGTTCACCTGTCAGAATGGGGGAACACCATCTTCTTACAGGACCTGCAGTGGTCACTGCGCGAGCTGGTGCAGTTAGAGGGGGGAGTCAGGGGGGCAAGATAGAGATCTGACCCCCTCTCCATGGCAGGTTAGGGGCAGAAAACTGGGTGGTGGTTATCAACTGCGTGTTCTCCGTTGGGCATCTTTGGGGATGATTGACAGGTTCTCTCCAAAGGCTCATGGTGCTAACGGCCTGAGCAATTGGGGGAAACCTGTCTTTGGGTCCCGCCCATTTCTTTCCCCTTGTAGGGGCTAGATGGTGAGACCTCCCACATGCAGGTGCATGGCAGAGATCCAGGTGAGGGCGGGGCCCTTCACCTGGATCAGCATGGAGCTACGCCCATAAGTTGCCCCGGAAGTTTTTCTGATGTCATTTTCCGCCCCGGAAGCAATTGTTTGACCCTGCAGGTCCTTGTTAGGGTTATAGTTAAATTTATGCTAATTTAATGAATAAATTATGCAAATTTAATTAATAAAAATGACCCATTTTAAATCCAGCTCTTTGTGTCTGTGTCGTTATTCCGCCTCTGCTGCAATGGTGAAACATATGCACACTGAGAGGGCCATTTTTGATTGTACTGTTACATTTTGAGCCAGCTATGACCTCCAGGTGGTCTTCAAGGACAGTTCCATATCAAGAATATTGCAACAATCCAATTGTAAGGGGTCTGCGGGAGGCACCTTTAAAGGAATGTAAACCAAACAAAACTAAATCCTTTATCACAATTTCTCCCATGCTTCCTCTGGTAGTAACATATTGCTTGATGAGTATAGAGTACAACAATTTGGCCCTAGCATTATTTTCATGTGCTAAATTTCATTTAGGTTCATGATGTTTTTTGTTTCAAAATACTTGCAAAAACTTTTTTTTATAAACATAACATAAGTCATCATTCATTTTAGTTACATGGACAAGTCACTAGTACCTTGTCAGCACCTTCATATTTATTGGGAAAAGTGTCCAGTGCCTTGGGCATTATTTTATGTAAATAGTTTGAAGTGGAGGTGATTTCTTGCTTATGACAGCAATGCATATTATTTGGATTTTTTTAAAAAAAAAATTACAATAATGAGAAGAAGCCCTCATCTTTATCTTCAATTAAAAATAAACTACAAACAAAATGAGATGAGAAAACAAAAATCCTATATGATTGAAAACAAATCTGAAAACATTCTGTGATTTGATTTAAAATGTCCTTTAGGCTCTTTCTTTTCCTGAGGCTGATCTGTAGATTGAATTATTCCTGTATTTCATTTGATTTTAGCCTGCTACTTTTATATATGTATTTGCCAATTTGTTGTGCATTTTTACATCTTTATCAGTTCTGCCACTGTTGATGAATTATGTATTGATGGATATTGCAGTGAGCATGATGGCATTCATCAGCATATGAAATGCTGCACAATAAACATTTGTTTGATATGGTGTATAATTTAAGGTGACTAAACATACCATTCTCCAGATTCATATTTTGTACTTGTTATGACTCAGATATGTTTTATGAATTATAGAACTGGAAAAGACACCAGACATTGGTATTTTTAATATATTAATGAAAATATTAAACAACACAGCAAGCACACCTATACACAGCATGAGCTGGAAAAACTTTCACTGATGAAAATCCATGAAAATCAGAAAGTAAATATGACTGACTACCCAATCCCAGTGTGATGCAAATCTTCATCTGAGTTTTCCATGCATCCTTGGGATGTCAAAAAGAGAAAGATCCTGTGTTTCACGCTGAGTGGGAGATAGAAAGTCTGTCTTTCCTGTCAGTGCCCAAGAGGAGGAGGAAAATTAACCTTTCCTCTCACAGTGGTATTTGCAGAGATTGCAAAGAAAAGAATACACATCTTTTGGAGATTTTGTTTTTATTTTTTGGCATGTTCATAGTATAACACAGGTGAGAAATTGGCTTTGAAAGGATTCACAATCAGCAAGGGAAATTTGAGCTGCTTTCAAAAATCTGCACATCCTAGGGCTAAAAAAAAATTGGATCACCACCACATTGAAACAAAGGATTAGAATTTTCTGCAATCTTTTATATTCTTGTGATTGTTGTTGCCATTTTTATTTAATACAGTTGCATTGCATATAACTGCAAAAAAACACCAACCCATAAGTGTTTTTGAATATCCTTAAAAACTAATAAAACTCACTTTTAAAATAGATTAAACTTTGCCCACATGCAATCAAATCATTCAGTTATTTTTCAATTTCATTAAGTAACCTTGCAAAGAAGTATATTTTAAAGAATCTAGAACAATTTTAGTACTCCAGGAATGAGATATTATTTTTCTGTTGTTTAGAGATATATAAATTCAATTTTTGGAATATAATTTAATAACATATTAACATATTTAAACTTGAAACCCCTTGATAAAAACTAATTTACATTATAGAGAATATATACACTAATATGAAACCACAAATCAGAAGTGTTAATCTGTGTTAAAATTTATTACATTTCTAATTTAGGAAAATAAATATTCACCCATTAAAGGCAGCTATTGAGGAGATCTGCTTAATATGTATGTTTGTAGACTAATTATTCTAAGTTTATGATATTTAATATTTTTAAGAAACTGACATACAGTACTCCGATTGGAAATACTCTGTTTCTTTTTTAATTTTTAATTTTTTTTTACATAGATAATAAAACAAACATACAACTAGACAAATAAAAACAAAACAGTAAATGGAACAAAACATATAATTACAGACATTTGGGAAAAATAATTTCCCCACTCTTTCAGACTATTTGATCAGAGAAATTTTTCCTCTTAAATTGGTATTAACATAGTGCATTGCATTGCTTATACTTTTCTAATTTGTAATTTATTTATTTTATCATTGTCCTTTTCTCTAGCCAATTGTAGAGATTTCCCCATATCTTATAATATTCTGTATCTTCTTTTCCTTCTAATTTTTTGGACATTCTGTCCATCTCTGCACATTCTAGCAGCTTTTTAATAATTATACCTTCTTCCGGTATTCTGTCGGCTTTCCATTGCTGGGCGTAAGCTATTCTAGCAGCTGTCAATATATGGATGGCCAAATACCTATTTTTTTTTAATTTTTGTATTAAAGATGCCCAATAAATATAGTTCTGGGTTTTTTTCAAATTCTTGGGATGTTATTTCTTTTAACCAATCTGCTATCTTATTCCAATACTTCTTAGCTTCTGGGCAAGTCCACCATTGATGGTAGAATGTGTCTTTTTCTTTTTTACATTTCCAACACAATAGTGAGACTTTCGGGAACATTTTAGAAATTCTTTCCGGAGATAAATGCCACCTGTAAAACATCTTATACTGGTTTTCCTTGAACATCATAGACTTTGTCATCTGCCAGTTATGAATCCAGAGCTTTTCCCACTTTTCTATATCTATTATGTGTTGTGGTTCAGCCTGGGACCCCTCCGGGAATGGCTGATTTGCTGTCGGTGTCCGGCTCAGAGGCTGAGGACCAGGAGGGGCAGACTGATGAAGAAGCTGAATCCCAGGCTGAAGATGAAGGACAGCCAGAGTTCCACCAGGGGGAGCTCTCCCCAGCAAGCAGCCTGGATTCCCTGGGGGAAGATGCTAGTGACTTCATAGATATGCGACAGAGGAGAGCTAACGAGAGAAGAACGCAATTGGCCAGATATTTCCAGCATTAGGGGTCGCAGCTGGGTTTGGGTGTGGTGCTTGGGAAAGGATAAAAGGCGGCCCCACCCTTCCTGGCTTGTGGAGTTTTATCTTGGAGATT
The DNA here is from genome assembly GCF_031021105.1 of Erythrolamprus reginae. Lineage (NCBI taxonomy): Eukaryota > Metazoa > Chordata > Lepidosauria > Squamata > Dipsadidae > Erythrolamprus > Erythrolamprus reginae. The sequence continues at coordinate 48,808,134 of NC_091956.1, forward strand.
CGTGAGACCTGTTTGTGAACTTTGGTGGCTACAATCCTGGTTTGTGTCTTGGACTCTTGAAACCTTGGGGGGGGGGGGTGCCAGCAAGAAGCTTTTGGAATTGACTGGACATCAGGACCCTGTTGTAAAGTATTGTAACCTGTCTGCTGTGAAGACAGGTTTTCCTTTGTGCTTATTTTTTCCTGCTATAAATTACTTTTGGATTTTACCAGAGTGTCTGGCTATTTTTCAGTGGGTGTGGAGGTCTGGGAAAACCCAGACAGAACATTATGTATCCGAAATTTCTTCCCCAGCTTATCATAGTTTCTTTTACAATTTCCACTTCTGTTCCGTACCTAATCAAATATTTGTATATTTTGAGAATTAATTTTTCATTGCTCCCTAAGAGTATCTTGTCCAGGTCTCCCCTCCCAACCTGAAAATCATATTCCCTTTTATCCTTTTGGTATGCATTGTTTATTTGTAAATATGTCCACCAGTCTAATATTCTACCATTTTGTTCCAATTCTTCCTTTAATTTTAAATTTATTTGTTGGTCTAATAGTTCTATATATCTAATTGTATTTTGAGGCCTAATTGGATGGTATTTTGATTCGATCAGCACGACCCACTCTGGAATCTTTATATAATGTTGTTTTCTTATTTCCTTCCATATTTGCATGAGCGACTTTCTTAATATATGTTTTTTTAAATATTTATGTATGTATTCCATACCAGAGATAGGCATGCCAATCTAATAGTAAACCATGGCCTTCTATAGTTAGTATTTGTTTGTTTTCTAGCTTAATCAACTCTTTAATCCAATGGTTGTCTTCTTTTAGTGTTGTCATTTTAGCTGTAACCCAAATTTCCAAGTATTTAATATTTTACTATTTTCATTTTGGTAATTTGTTCTAAATAGTCTGTTTGTTTTTTTGTACAATTTTGAGTTATAATTTTTGTTTTTTGTTTGTTTATTTTTAGTTTTGCCACTTCGCCAAAATCTTCAATTTGTTTTATCAATTTGGGAGCCATTAATAAAGGTTCCTCAAATATAAATGCAAATTGAAGATTTGGCAAAGTAGCAGGAATAAAAATAAATAAATAAAAAACAAAAATTATAACTAAAAATTGCACAAAAAAACAAATAAAACATTTGGAACAGATTACCAATATGCAAATAATTTAAAAAGTTAAATATTTGGGAATTTGGGTCACAGCCAAAATGCCAACATTAAAAGAGGATAATTATATGAATTTAATGAACCAAATTAAAGCTGATTTTAAAAATTGGAAAAATTTACAATTCTCACTATTAGGAAGAACCAATTCAATCAAAATGAGTGTTCTGTCCAAGCTCCTCTTCCTATTTCATTCCTATAAACCCAGGTAAAAAAAAAATTCAAAGAACTTAACAAAATAATACTAAATTATATCTGGCTAGGCAAAAAATTGAGAATTAAATTAAAGGCATTACAAGATGTGAAAGAAAGAGGAGGCTTCGGATTACCAAATTTTAAACTATATTATTATGCATCATCATTAACTTGGATTAAAGAATGGATTATGTTAGAAAACAAGCGTATACTGACCATAGAAGGTCATGACTTATTAAGAAATTCGCTCGTGCAAACATGGAAGATAATTAAAAAACAACACTATATCAAGATACCAGAGTGGGGTTTGCCAATTGAATTAAAATATCATCCAAGTTTAATCAGGCCCCAAAATACAATTAGATACAAAGAACTATTAGACCAACAAACAAATTTAAAATCAAAGGAAGAATTGGAACAAAATGGCAAATTAATAGATTGGTGGACATATTTACAAATAAAATACCAAAAAGATAAAAGGGAACATGGTTTTCATTGGGGAGGGGAGCCTTGGACAGGACACTCATGAGAGATGTTGAAAAATTAATTGGCAAAATATATAAATATTTGTTTCGATAAAAAACAGAAATGGAAATTGTAAAAGAAAACATGATAAGCTGGGGAAATTTTGGATACACAATTGAATTAGAAAAGTGGGAAAAAATATGGATTTATAATTGGCAAATGACAAAATTGACTGCATTCAGAGAAAACCAGTTAAAGATGTTTTACAGGTGGCATTTGTCACCGACAAGAATTTCGAAAATGTTCACGAAAGTCTCACCACTCTGTTGGAAGTGTAAAAAAGAAAAAGGCACATTCTATCATCAATGGTGGACATGCTCGGAGGCTAAAAACTATTGGAATAATATAACAGATTGGCTAAAAGAAATAACGAAAGAAGAATTTGAAAAAAACCAGTATTGTATTTATTGGGTATCTTCAACAAAAAAATTAAAAAAGAGGTAAGATATTTAGCCATTCACATACTGAGCAGAGATGGATAGGATGTCTAAAAAAATAGATGGGAAAAAGACTCAGATTATTACAAGATATGGGGAAATTTTTACGATTGGCTAGAGAAAAGAACAATGGTAAAAAAACAAATTATAATTTTTTTAGATAATAGATTACAATACAACCAAAGCAAAGCAATAAGTCAAAAAAAGAATACTTAGTAATGAGGGAAAATTCTCTGACTGAACACGCTAAAAATGTTGTATTTATATGTTCTGTTTTATTTACTGTTATATTCTATTGTTTGTTTTGTTTTTTTCCCTTTTTTTGTCTATTTGTTGTTTTGTTTTATTGATTATATGTATAAAAAACTAATAAAAATAATGATAAAAAATTATAAATGCCAAATAGTTTGCGAATGCTTGCACTTTGTAGGTTTCTTTCCTTACTCTCAAACCTTTTATTTCTTCATCTTCTCTTATTTTTACCAATAGTGTTTCTATAGTTAGTGTTCTGGTTTCTGGTAGAAATTTAGCAATTACAAACTACTCTTATTAAATGCATCATTTCATGAATAAAGAAACTCCATTTATTTCTCTGCTCTCCTGTAATTCAAACACATTCCATACTGGCACTCAGTGCATTATCTCTCTTAGTTGCATTCCTCACATTCCTCCTCCTGCTCCACTTAACAAGATTTATTTTCCTAACAGCATAACTTTGAAAAACAGCAGAACTGACTGTTAACAACACAGAATACTTTTGCTTACTTTAGCACGGCAAAAATGCATCCATTTTTCCTTCAGCAACATTTAAACTCCACCCTTCTTCTCCACTGACCCCCTGATGTGCCAAATACATCACTACAGTATTTAACCCATTCATCCTTAATATCTTCTTCCAGACCTCTGTTCTCTATGTTTTTGAGCCCTTCTGAATTTAGGGTTAACCCAGCGAGCATCTGATTCTCCCTCGCTAGATCCTGAACTCATAGCCCCATCCTGTGGCTGGCCTCCCACCTATTCTACTACCTATAACCCCGGGCGCCCCACTAATTCATATCTGAATCCGAGTCCTCAATATCTTCAGCATCCTCCAACTGATCAGGAGCATGTTCAACAGTTAGTATGAATAAAAGTGGGGAAAGAGGGCATCCTTGCCTAACTCCTTTTTCAATTTTGAACTTTTCAGTTTGCTCTCTATTGATTATTATTCTAGCATTTTGCTTACAATATATTGCATTTATTAATTTAGTAAAATTCTGGCCAAATTTCATTATTTCTTTTTTTTTTTTAATAGTTTTTTTATTATTTTCATAAAAAGACAAACAAATACAAACAAACAATGAACATAAAGTGGGGGTGTATTTCCCCCGCTTCTTATGAAAGTATAAATTCAAATATAGAAAAAGAATACATATGTATTAACTATTATAAAAAAAAGAAAAAATTAATAAATTTGAATTGAAGTTTACAAATCTTAATGTGGGTATTAAGGTTAGTATAACATAGTTACCAAAAAAGAAAGATACCTTTAATATAATCCTAATTACTATAATAAACTAGTATTAAACCTTCAATCTAAACAGTAAAACTAAATTCAACTATTATACTTCAAAAATCTTAATATATTGCTTATACTTATACATACATAGCTATATCATAATCATCAAAAAATCCTTTTAAACTAATATTACTATTGTTATCATCTAAATAAAAACTAATACAAAATAAAGAGAAAGAAAAAACAACCACTAACGATATATCTTATTTTTTCTTATCTATCCATTTGTAAACATTATTCCATGTTTCGTAAAATTTAGTATCCTCTTGATCGTTTAATCTTCTTGTCATCATATCCATTTCAGCGCAATCTAATATCTTAGCTATAACCTCTTCTTCCTTGGGGATTTCCTCCCCTTTCCAGTTTTGCGCATATATTATTCTAGCCGCAGTTAATATATGTATGATTAAATAAAAAATTTCTTTCTTATAAGTCTGGGTTGTGACACCTAATAAATAAAATTCCGGGGTATTATCTATATCTTGTTTTATTATTTCTTTTAATATTTTTTCAATCATCTTCCAATATAGTTTTGCTTTGCTACATGTCCACCATTGATGATAGTAAGTTCCTATATCCTTCTTACATTTCCAACATATTGGGGATGTTTTGGGAAACATTTTTGCTATCCTATTTGGTGGGAGATGCCATCTATAGAACATTTTGATTTGGTTTTCTTTTAAAGAAACTGATTTAGTCATTTTCCAATTATTAATCCACACTTTCTCCCATGTGTCTATATCTATTTCCTTACCAATATTTCTACACCATCTTATCATAGTATCTTTTAAAGTCAACTCTATATTTTTATGAGCAATAAGTAGTTTATATATTTTCCCTATCATTTTTGTAGAGTTAGTGGTTATTAAGGTAGTTAAAGGATTCTTACTTTTATTAAAAATGTAAAGAGTTTTATCCTTCTGATATCTAGATCGGATCTGGGCATAGTGCCACCAATCTATTATTATCCCTTCTTCTTGTAGTTCAATTCTAGATTTAAGCTTCATCTGATCATTTAATAGTTCTTTATATCTATGAGTCATTTTCTTGTCCTTTATAGACTTTGGATGCGTTATTGCTTCTAAGGGAGCTAACCAATCTGGGATGCTTAAGAAATGATTCTTCTTTATATCTTTCCATACTTCTAGTAAGTATTTCCTTAATGTATGCCTTTTAAAATATGAATGGTTTTTGTCCTTATCATACCATAAAAATGCGTGCCATCCAAGCATTAAATCATGTCCTTCTAATTCGAGTGTTCTTTTATTATCTAAGATTATCCAATCTCTAAGCCATGTTAGTGCAGCGGCCTGATAGTATAATTTCCAATTTGGAAGGCCAAATCCTCCTCTTTCTTTGATATCTTCTAAACAATTCATTTTTATCCTTGCTTTTTTACCTTGCCATATAAATTTTTTAACTAAGTTGGTTAAAGTTTTTAAAAAGATACCCCCTGGGTTTATTGGTATTGTCTGAAAAAGAAATAAAACCTTGGGTAAAATGTTCATCTTAATTGTTGCAATTCTTCCTAAGAAAGATATTTTCAAATTGTTCCAGGTTGCTAAGTCTTTTTTAATTTCTGCTAACAATTTCATATAATTATCATTTTTTAATGTTATTGTTTTCGCTGTTAAATTTATTCCTAAATATTTTACCTTTTTTACAGTCTTTATTCCAGAAATAGTTTCTAATTTAGTTTCTAGTGTTTTGTTCATATTTTTAGTCAAGTAATGTGTTTTGTTTTTGTTTATCTTTAAACCTGCTACGTTTCCATATTGTTCAATGGTTTGTAATTATTTCTAATTGTGTTATCATAAATTTCCAATTGACATTATCAAAAGCCTTCTGAGCGTCGAGGAAAACCGGTGCCATTTGCTTCTCGGGGTGTTCTTCATAATATTCTAAGGTATTAATTATTATCTGAAGGTTGTCTCTAATTTGCCTCTTGGGGAGAAAACCATTTTGGTCTCGATGTATCAATTGATTCAATTTTTTTTTATCCTTGTTACATAGATTGAAATGAATATTTTATAATCTGCATTCAATAAAGATATGGGTCTATAGTTGTGATTTTCTTCTTTTTCTGTCTCCGATTTTGGTATAATGGATATTAATGCTTCTGACCATGTTTGGGGTAGTCTCGCTTCTTGTGTAATGTAGTTATAAATTTCTAACATATTCTTTTCCAGTACTTTTATTTCTTGTTTGTATAATTCAGCTGGTAAGCCATCTGTACCAGATGCCTTATTATTTTTCTGTTGTTTTATCATTGCCTGTAATTCAGCTATAGTTATTGGCCTGTTTAATTCTTGATGTTGTTTCTCTGTTAATATTTTCATATGTAATGACTTAATATAATTTTCTATTTCCTCCTTTTTTACTTCTTCATGTGGGTATAGTTTCTTATAAAATTGTACTACTATTTTTTTCTTTTCTTCTTTATCATATTTGATAACACTTGTTCATCTCCCAATCTATCTATAATTTTTCTTTTTTTTTTTTTTTCTCAACTTGTAGGCTAGCCATCTCCCTGGTTTATTAGTTTGTTCAAAATACAATTATTTAGCTGCCCTAATTTTATCTTCTATTTATTCCTGTTGTAAAATATTAATGGCATGTCTAATCTGGTTTCTTTTTTCCTTAATTTTTATATTTTGGGGGTTTGTTTATAATTCTAGTTCTATTTGTTTTAATTCCTGGTCCAATTTTTCCTGTTTAATTTTTTTTTGTTTATGTTTCCTTGCAATATATGATATTGTTAAACCCTGAATATAAGCGTTGGTTGTGTCCCATAATGTTTGCGGTGAAATATTTTCAGTTTTGTTTATTTCAAAAAATACTTGTAACTCTTTCTCTAACATCTCAGTGTACTGCCTTTCTTTTAATATTTTTCTGTCCATTATCCATTTTATTTGTTTCCTACTATTTTTCTTTCTTAAAGTTAATATTATAGGGCTGTGATCTGTCCAACTATTGGATTCCATTTCTATTTTTTCCATTTCATTATTTATCTGTGGTGTTGCCCATACCATATCTATGCGAGACCAACTCTGGTGTGGGTTTGAGTAGTATGTGTACTGTTTAACTTTATTATGTTTTTCTCTCCAAGAGTCTTTCAGACCAAATTCTGTGGCTATTTCCCAAAAGGTTTTAGGGAAGTTCTTCTTTTTTTAAATGCTTCTTTTCCCTTTATAATCCAATTCTTTATCCGACACCGAATTAAAATCTCCTCGAATAATTATATTCTCCAGATCTAACTCAATAATTTTCTCATGCAGTTTATTATAAAATTCAAATTGATTCTCATTGGGTGCATAAATTACTATTAACGTTAGGGTTTTTTGGTCCTTCTCTAATTCTATTATTAAAATTCTTCCATCCTGGTCCTTAAATATTTATTTTGAGCTAATTGTATTTTTCACATAAATTGCTATTCCTATTTTTTTTTTTTTGGATCGGCTAGAGAAACATACTCTGTTTCAAGTATCAACTTTTTTTTCAATTCCTCTCAATAAATCTACATTTTTAGTTTATACTTTCAAACAATTTAGTTTAATAAACTTAAAATCCTATGACTTTTGAAGCCTGCAAATGTACTAAATAGAAATATCACAGATATTTTAGGAAAATTATACTAATGCTAATGAATGTTATTACCACTGAAAGCTTTGTCATTGCAACCTTTAATAATAGAATATCTCAAAAGGTCTGTTCCAGGCATCAATGTGTCATATTATTTCTTTATTTTCAATATAATATTAATATGTCTCAAATGATTATTTGTTCCTTTGTATTTGGATATGTTTGCCTAAACCTTTTGTGCAATACTCTTTCATGTAGCTGTTGTGAGTGGTCCACATCCGACTCAGCTGGTCACGGATCTCGAGGACCAGGAGACGGAGGAGCACTGGCATCGCAGTCTGAGAGTGAGAGTGAGAAGGAGTCAGGAACTGAGGGGCCACAAAAGGCTGTAGAACCCTCAGTTAGGGTATTGCCTGAGTCAGCAGACAATGGGGACTTTGATGATCAGCAACCTCTATTAGAGGCCAGAATAAGGGGGATGAG